>NC_090135.1:6823954-7130551 GCF_040581485.1 Linepithema humile
GTGACTGATGTAAGAACAAACAATTCCTAGAATATTCCACTTTTAAATAATAAAATGATACATTCTTTTATGATGAATTTATTTGTATTATGATGAATGCATCATGTATCACATAAATATTTCTCGAACAAATACAATTTTAAAATTTACGTTGTTATATTTCACCGACAATTAATGTATTACATTCGGAGACTTTTACAGAAGTTATAATAATGAGAATTTACTCTATATAAAGTACAAAAAATAAACATAAATAAACATAAACGTAAAAATATATAAAAAATTATATCAAATTAAATATGTAAAATTGAATTGTTGTATTAATTGTCGGTACTTCTGTCTTTACAGAGAAGTCGATGATTATTTCATTAAATTGTTTCGGTTGAAAAATTTATGAACATTGTTAATAATAAAATAATAATGTTTTGTTACATAATAAAATTTATGATTATAGTTAATAAATGAAAAAAATGTAATTGTTTGCTATGCAACATAATTTTGTAATCATATTCATAACTTTATAATTATAAAACAAATAATTATACGTTAAAACTGTACATATACCACATTTTTCTTGTGTCTTTTTGTTGTATCTATTTTTTGGTAAATTAAAACCAAAATCAAGACTGTCATTGTTGCTGGTTGTGATGTTACTGCTGAAAGCCGTTATCATCGTTCCCATTGTCAACTTCTGGATAAATTTATATAAACATTTATAATATTTACATGAAAAATTGTCTAGTTTTTACTGTGATCATTATATTGTATGTATTTAATAAATTAAAATATAATTAAATATATTGTATAAATTGAATTTAAAAAAAAAATTAATTATACACAATAATATTAATAAAACTTACGGCTATTTTTTTATTCAGCTTAGTTGGCTTGTCAAATGATATTCATCTTTATTATGGTTATTTAAATGAGTTCTAATAGCAACAGATGTTCTTGTAACAAATATTACACTCTAAAATCATTACTTTTGATACGTATTCTCATATAGTCAGCTCTGAGAGATGTATGTTTTTTTAATTGCTCCTTAGAATGCGAGCGTCAGTGATCTTCTAAACTTTTAGATACAAATAAAACGTTCTCATCGCAAATAATGCATTTCACGCCAATGATTTGAGATATTCAAAATATATTCTTGATGATCCGCATAAACATCGGTATTTTTCTTCTTCGAGATTACAAATCTTTTGGTGACATAAACATTGTGCCCGTTTCAAGTGGTGAAACGCGTTCTGACGAACCAACTGCCTCGTGTGTTTCTTGCGTATTTTTCAATTGTTTCAAATGTGTGCTTCTTATATGAGAATCCAGATTAAAATTAAAACTAAGACTTACATTATTATGACAAAGATTACATTCCACAATAAAATCACTTCTTTTTGTGAAATATTTCCATGACCAATTTCGATATTGTATATATTTCTTCTGTTGTTGTTCAGAATGCACACTCAAGTGATTTTCTACAGATTTAGATGTAGACAGAACATTTGCATCACAGATAACACACTGTGAATATAATTCGTTTGAATACTTGAAATACATCCATGGTCTTGATTTTCTCTCTTTTTCATATTTCCAAATTGTTCTATGATGTCTCACAACATGTACGCGGAAGTGTGAATTATATACATAGGAGTATTTATTTGTGCAAAACCTGCACTGTGCTTTAAAATCCGACAATTTGATATAATATTTCCATACATGTTCTTTACTTGTAATATTTAATGAAATAGGCATTGTGTCCGTTTCAAATAATGAAACACATTTCGATGAATCAACTGTGTCATGTGTTTCTTGCGTATTTTTTATTTTGTTCGAATGCATCATTTTTGTATGAGAATTTAGATATTTATAAATACAAATAGGTACGTTCTTGTGACAAATATTACACTCCACCATAAAATCACTTCTTTGTGTCCAATATTTCCGTGGCCAGTTTCGAAGTATATGATTCTCCCGTTGTTCTTCAGAATGTGAATTCAAGTGATTTTCTATAGATTCAGATGTAGACAGAATATTTGCATCACAGATAACACATTGTGAATATAATTCGATTGAATACTTGAAATACATCCATGGCCATTTTATTAGCTTTCTCTCTTCTTCGTATTTCCAAATTTTTTTATGGCATCTTGCTATATGTAGTTTGAAGTTATTATATCTTCCATAATTATATTTATTTTCGCAAAACTTGCACTGTGCTTCAAAATTTGGCAGTTGTACATAATATTTCCACAAATGCTTTTTAGTCGCAATATCTAATGACATTGTGTCCGTTTCAAGTGACTGGACGCGTATAACTGAATACGATACAAGAACCTTTCTGTCGAAAAGTATAAGAGAGGACGCAAGAAGCATAATCTGACTTTGAATGTAAATATTGGTACGACGGCGAAATCTAGCTAGCAATTATCAAAATACGCGGTAACATCTCATACCGAGTATGTGTAGTAATAACATCTCAGCTTCTCAGCGAAAGAGACGTTACAACGTTTCCTTTAAATATACAATTTTGTACAAAATAATGCACAAATAATATATTATTTATGTGTATCAAATAAAACTACTTTCAAATTATAACTATATCAAAGAAATTTATATGAATGTATCAAGAAAAACGCGTATTTCTGCGAATTATTTATATACTGCCTCAAATGCAATTCATATTGATTGCAGAAATAAACAGATATGATTGACTCTGTGTTTGAAAAATGTAGCTTTCTTTACAAAACTCACTACATTCACAGCCATCACGGTAAACGGACGAAATGCAGAGTATGCAGAAAATGCAGATTTCGATGAATTTTACGCAGATGAATTATCTGATTGCATTGAAAAATTATTAAACATGCATAGCTTATATTATATAAATAAATATTATAACGTCGGAAACAACGCTAAGTTTCACGCGAAAAGCACCGGTCTTCAAGGTGTTAAGCAAGAAGAATCTACGTCGTTTGGTTTCTCTTTTAAATATATAATAATTTAACTACTAACCTTCTCAAGATATGAACTGTCCAAATATGCAATTTTCGCAATGACAACCGCTCGACAGCACGAAATAACGCGCATCGAGACAACTAATTAATATCGCGGAAAAAAAGGCAACAATGAAAATCTTTCATGCCTTTTTCAAGAGTGTAAAAGTCGAAACAAATGAGAGCTTTTTCTTTGGTTTTTTACAAATATCATATCATAATTCAAATATCATATCATAATTTAATCAAATATCCACTACAATCCGATAAATAAACGGCATAATTATATATAAAGTTAGAACGGTTAAAAAAAATTCCAAGATGTTCATACAAGAAATACAAGATGTTATGTATTATTCAATACTCAACTTTCCTCGTAGAAATAGAGGCTTGCGTCATTCTCTCAAGCTGATCTTTTCTTTATTTATTACATTACGCGTTTGAAACGGAGCAAACCGCAAAACGGTACCGGAATTACCTCGGGATGTCGAGCGCACAAGTTACTCGGGTGAAGGGCGTGAAAAATTTTGCGGTACATTCGGTACGTAAAATCGCATGTTTACAGTTTATCGGGGGATACTATTCGCAAGTCGACACCCCCGTCTCGCACGTGTGCTCGCCGGCGTTCACGCTTCCGCCTGCTCACGCGCGCTCCCGTAAGAATATTTCGCCGGGTTTACACGCGACGGCGGCGACTTTACCGGAAAACCGCGCCCGATCCGCTTCGTTTTTCCCCCCCAGCTCGCGCCCGCCGGCTCACTTTTTCTCGCTCCAGTATCCAGCCGGCCGGGAGGTCCGCATAATATCTCCATTTGCCGGAGCGACGATGTGCGGTGCTGGTCGCGCGTTTATTTACGAGACGGGCGTCGCAGTTAAATCGCAGATAGCAACGCAGATTTGCCGCGTCGACAACAACGGTGCTTCTCGCCGCGCCAGGAAGAACTTGCAAACCGGGCTAGGACGAGGAGCAGGAAGAGAGCGCGCGCTACGTGGCTACGAGTGGTCGAAGACTCGCGCTGATTCCGCGGTTGTAACATCTGACCTATCCGTCCGTGAGAGGAGAGTCCTGTAATCCCGGAGGGTGTCCCGCCGGAAACGGGACTGCATCGACATCTCGCCGGTGTCGATACGTAACGCTCGGCAAGCGGAATCGTCAAGTTCGCCGCGCGGCAAATGTCGCAAGGCCGTTCGTCGACTTGACCGCTCCGAGCAATATCGGGAGATGTGTCTCGGTAAGCGACCGGTTTCCTCGCGGAATACAGAATCGCTAAAACGAGGCGTACAGCGCGATAAGAGTGAGAATTGTTTATTCCTCTTGATACTTTCTTTAAAATCAATTTTACACACATCAATATCCATTCCGATATATAGCAAAAGTTGTTTTCTATTTTGTTAAAGATTGTTATCGGGAAAAATTCAAACAGCATTAAAAGTTTTTTATTGAGACGTTAAAATATATATATATCTAAGTATTCTCTCTTATCATCTTTTTTATTTTGAAATTGGGTAAATTTATTGTAATTTATACGAAGCAACTGATAACTATTTAAATCGTAGATAGCTATTTAAATTGTACGAACGACATGGAAAGCTTTCAAGATACATATATTTATTTAAAGAATTCAATATCCCTTTCATCATTTTGTATACTGCTATGTTAGCCTGAATTTACGACCTGATGCCAAGCGCGACTATGCGTCGGAAGATAACATGCCCTTGTCATCACGACGGAAAAGGCAATGTTCTTTTTAGTATAATTAGATAATTTCTACGTAAGTTGATGCTTCGCTCTATCGTAATTCTAACGGTTGTATCACATTATAGAGCCCGCCGTGGATGCTGACGTTAAAGTTCGGCCGTTTATATTCTTAACGAGCTCGAGATTTCAGTTAATGGTAAATTTATGTTAAGCACGCGATAACCGCGGCACTTCCATTCGAATGTTTCTAAATTAGGTTGATAAGTATTTTGTTTACAAACAAGTCGGTGTTAAAATTTGAAAAAATGCTTCAACGATTATCATTATAGAGAAACGAGCTATCGAGGAGACACATCGACGATGCTTCCGCAACGCCCTCGCGGATCGCTCGATCGCGATTCTCCCGCGAAGCTCCGATCGTCGAGTGACGCAATGCGAGATGCCGACATGCTCATCTAACATGTCGTGAGCGTATCGGGAAGACCGGGGGAAGAAACGATCTCGCTGTGCACGGCGGTGGACGATGGAGAAAGTGTAACCGATCCCGAGAGCTCGAAATCGAAAGTAATTTCCTCGGTCTTGCTCTTTCTCCGCCTCCTTTCTCCTTTCTACGGAAGCCCACGATCATTCTTTCTCCCTGACCGAGGATCCAGGTCAAGTTCACTGTCTGTGCTCGACAGTGTCTTTCTCTCTTTCTCATTTCACTTTCTCTTCACTCTCCTCACCCTGCTCTGCCGTCTGTTTTACCCCTCTCTTTCTCTCCTTTTCTCACGCTCTCTTTCTCTCTCTCTCTCTCTCTTTCTTTTCCGCGGTGCGCCATTCAATCTCCGCTCTCTCCGGCACTTATGCAAGCGGTATTACACCATCGGCAATTTCATTCGTGCATCGTGACTCCTGCCTTCCGTCGAACGCGATTCTGGAGAGTTATTATGTCAGTGTCAATGGCACCGATCCCTCCCGTGAGAGAAAGACCCTGACAGTTAGCGAGTACCAGTTACGTCGTGCGCACGGTTCGCTGAACTGAATTCCCCTCCCTCAACCTCCGATGAGCCAAGGTGAACCAAGGTGAGGCGAGGTGGATACATCGTCTCGGATATCTCTCGTGAGTGCCTCGCGCAGGGCCTGCCGGCTTGGTGCTTTACGGCTGCTCTCTTCCACTCGATGAACTTCTCTTCATCATAAATATGGACGATGCGCGGTACGAGCGTATGCGCGGCGGCCGGCAGGCAGGCAGGAAAGGGTACGGTGACGACCAACTTCCTGGACGCCTCGCCAAAGGTTTATTGGCAGCGGCTGATAATTAATGACTTGTAATTAACGAGACATTAGGCGAGTTTGCGCGCGTTTTTGATAGAGATCATGACGCAATGTTGCAAGGACGCGGAATTGAAAACAGGCCAGCGTCACTGCGGCAAATTTTAAAATAGCCTTTGAAAATTTTAGAAAGCATAAATAACTTAACGGCGCTATTAATATAATTTACGGCGCAGTGCCGTAATTTTAATTTGTATAACAAATTACGGACCATCGATGCGCAATTATCATAAATAACAGCGCCGTAAATGCTCATCCTTTATAATAAATTCGAATGAGATCATTCAGTCCACTCTTAATTGCTTTTTTAGAATTTCTCAATCTGCGCTCGATTAATGATCGCGTAATAAAATATCGGAGGAATGATCTGGAAGGAGTAGCACTAATTTGTAGCGATGCACCTGAGAGAGGTACGTAAGGATAAAAAAAAGTTGTCCGGCTTTATAACGCAATAAAGATAATGAATATTCGCTACGAGATTTTCTCGGAAGGATTGGGGGACTGACTTTTAGTTCGCTGCGTGCTTGCCAGCCGCGTGTGCTCATCGATAGGAAGAATCGACAGTGAGTCAGCGAATTTCCAGCGATACTGACCAATGCTTACGTCGAATTCCTGGACAGACTTTAACTTCATTCCAATGTGCTTTGCGGCAACGGCGGAATCCGATCGCAGGAGGAAAAGTCGCAATTAATTCGAAGTAAGTGCGTGCGAGATATTTTTCGTACGACAAATTCATATACTTTTATCATCTCCTGAGAAAAAGACCTGCGTAACGCACGAAAATCGATTGTTATTTCGCATTTCGATCCCCTCTTCGATCGATATCGGTGCGCCAGCTTTTCCGAAAGCTCGCAAGACGAGAGCATCCCGAACGAGACGCCGAGACGCTCGCATCGACGCGCGTAGCGCGAATGCGCGACAGGCAGGCACAGTCCGCTTTGCTTCTGCGCTTATGCGCACTCACGCTTGCGCATCACTGGTCCAGCGGCGCGGCGACCGACCGGTGTTCTCCTCATCGTCCTGTTTCTCTCTGCCGGCTATCACGACTGACGGTCCGCACTCTGCTCGCCGATGACACCCGACGCGTCCAACGCAATCTGCATACATCCATCCGCGAGTCGGACAGCCGAGGACGCTGCCGAGAAGCGGGAAAACGTGGGGGCAAGAAAAAAAAGTATCTCTCCGTCTCGCGCCGAAACCCAGAATGTTGCACGCGCTAGAGTCCTGCGGACGTGCCGTTGGTGGCCGAACGCTGAGAAAAAGGAGAAGAGAGGGGGGGGGGGGAGGGACGAAAAAGGGAAAGATGTGAAGTGCGCGGAAGAGGGGCGGAGGAGAGATGGAGCGAGGAAGAGGCGACGTGAAAGAGAACGAGAAAGAGGAAACGAAATAGAGTAGAAGAGGAAGCGCACGCGAGAGGGAGCGAGAATGGGAGAAAAAGAGAGGATGCTCCGGTGTGTAGCCTGCGGGTACACATCGCCTCGCGCTGCTCCCCCGCCAATCCGCTCGCGCGGCGTGGGGCGAGTTTGAGGTAGGGGCCGCACGACGCGCACGGTGGTGGCGGTGGTGCGCTGCGCTACGCTGCGGCGGCGGCGGTATCGGCGGCGGCGGCGGCGGCAGGCGGCGGCGGCGGCGGTGGCGGTGGCGGCGCGGCTGCCAAGGTATTTAAGGTACCGTGAACCGGCGGCGCACGAGTAGTTCACTTCTGTTCGGTGTGGTGTTGCGGTGATTTTAAGGGGCCAGCTAAAGAGAGCAAGAGAGAGAGAGAGAGAGGGAAAGAGAGAAGAGAGAGAGAAGGAGAGAGTAAGCTCTGCGCTCGCACACGCCGGAGGGTGCGAGAGAAGAGCTCGTGTCCCCTTTGAAAGACGATCGTCGCATCGCGGCTCCCGAGCGGGCACATTAATAAACGTTAATCTGCGGCTGACTCGCGTCCGACACGGTGCGAATTTAACTAAATCGTCGATCGTGCATCGAGAGGGGACCACGCCGCCGCATCGAGCCGTCAAGGTCGTCCGTCGTCGACGACCGTGCTGGATAGGTAAGTGATCGTGAAGAATATTTAGTGCCGGTCTCTTCGCGGCCGGTCGCTGAGGGTGAACAAGTGACGAAGCCGGGGCTGCTCGAGCAAGTGATCAAGATCAGTGATTCGGTTGTACGCGACTGTGATGCGCTTTTATCGTCGTCGTCGTCGTCGTCGTCGTCGTCGTCGTCGTCGTCGTCGTCGTCGTCGTCGTTGTCATTGTCGTCGTGGATTTTACGGACTGTGATGATGTGCACCGCCAAAGGAATGTCCCGACCCTGAAGTGTGCACCGTGAAAAAGATGTAGAAATTTGCGCAGAAATTTCGGACATTCCATTCGTTGCTTTAGAAGGGTAAAAGAGTGAAGTAACTTTCTGCACGGAGAATCTCTTTACCTCTCTGTGTTGCTAGTGATAAGATTCTGTTTATTACGTGTGACTCGTTTGCTCGACGAGGCACGTAGAGTTCTTTACGAGAATTAGAAAAGATTATTCATCCTTAAGATCAATGAGATTCAACAATCTAGAATATCTCTTTCAATTGTTTCAAAAATATTTTTGTCACTTTTGTTATAAACGTAAAGTTAAATCAGTAATCAGTCTTTGGTTAAGTCATTTCGTTAACGAGAGCACGGCAATTTCATTAATATGTAATCGGTAAAGGACGATTGGCCGGTTTAATGCAAATTTGTTCGCGTGTATCGATTCATTGGCGAGAGAAAAATTAAAGCAGGGAGAACGATTATAGGAATAATTCTTTTCTCACGTTTCGCGCATGAAAATGGACCGAGAGCTAATTCCAGAGGACCGGTCGGTGCCTAAATAATTCAAGTCCGCCTATAATAGGTATGCATGTCGACTTGCAATCGCGAAGGATAGTCCGACGTGCACGAACACCTCGTACAATTAAGAGACAGTGTCTGAATACCGAGCCAAACACCGCCGATGCGTGAATACCAAGGAGGCCTCCGTTCCAATCCGGAGGACACGCAGGATCCTGAATATATCCGCGATATCCGGAAAAAAAATTATGCGGTGTTCGCAGCACTGTGCTACGAAATTTCGTCAATTAAAATAGATCTGTACAAAATTGTATCGAGTATTGTGCAAAATTCCTTTCGCTTCCCTTTGCCCAAGATTAATTCGAATTTTTCTAGCGAAATGCAAAATATTTCGCAAAAATATTTTTTGCGGAACAGGCAAATTCTTCGCGACGCTTTTGCGCGGAATTAATAGCCGAAAGTATATCGATTTCTAAACGGCTATTCCGGGAGAATTTAAAGGAGGTCGCGCGGTCCTACATAATGAGCCATAGAAATACCGAAGATTGGAATAATGGACCGCGTGCTCGACGCGCGAGAACGGCACAGTAAGAGAGACGAAAAATGTAAAATAGAGGAATCTATGGAGTCCGCTTTGTACATCCGTCGGAACAGAACTGCGTTCTTCGCGACGATGACGGAGAGAGATGCATGTGAATAAACGGGACATTCCTGTGGCGGATCGAATTCTTCTCTCAATCTCATGGAAACCATACGGCGACAAAGACGACGACGACAACCACGGCGGCGACGACGATCTTGAAATTCTGCATGACGAGGCGCCTCCTTCGAACACGTGCAACGTGCAACGTGCTGTTGCTGTTACATTCGCGATCGATTGTTGCTATTTTCCAGACGGTGCGCCGCACATTCTCGTCAGCACGAAGCAATCTTGTTCTTTGCGAAAAAAAAAAAAAAGAACGGACGCGAATCCGTCACGGTCGACGTACGTCCGATAGTTCGCCTATCGCGATCAACGGGCGTGATATATTAAATCGCTTTTCAGCGGAAACACGAAGTTTCCGATGAACAGTTAACTCTGCATATCGACCGTAATAATGTTGCAATTTTCGCAACTAAGTGCGATGTTGTATACCGATTCGCGGTAATTTGCCAGAACCACAGACTTAGATATTCGCATCGCTACCGTAATGCTGAACATCAAAAGGAACGCTTTTCTCACGATCTTATCCTCTTGTCACTTAACATCACATGTATGATTAATCGTTAAGTTTAAATGCACATTGCGCTGTTTGCAAAATTTTGCAGATAAATAGTATAAAAATCGTTTTCGAATGATCTTTGTATTAATATTATTTTTATGAAATTTAATCAGCAACAAATAAGTCATTCAATATTAAAAGATAAAAAGTTGCGAAAGAAATCTTTTTGTAAAAACAAATTGCATTAAAAAAAAAAAAAAAATAGAAACTCTACAGAAAAGTACATCAAAGTATTCATTATTAAGCTTTAATTAGTAAGATCAACTTTTATGCCTATAGTGATGCTCGCGCGCTTGTTAGACAAGACGACGAAAATAAAACGTGGTAATGGAGTGTAAATAGGAAACGACCGTAGACACGCGATCTAGGGAGGGCAACAACCGGAAAGAGAATCCGAAGTTTGTCCGTTCACATAAACGCCAGGGCGTCTTTAAACATGCAGATGATTATTTTGTGATCAGCTCAGCCAGCACTGCTATGTCACACAACTTGTTTGCACGACACTCGCTATTTTCTTAATGCATTGGTACTGTTACCTACATTTCAACCGCTTTGCCTCGAGTTTTACCTGTTTTGATTTGAGCGTATTATTTTTTTCAATACATAAAAACTTTGTCTATTTCCAATTTAATATTTCTTTCATTTTTATTTTGATAAATGCTGTTTTTATTTAAGGGGCTACACTTATAGGTGGGTCAAAAAAATCGATTTTTTAAAAATATTTTTATTCGATGATATAATCTTTAAACTACATTTCCTGAAATTTTCATTAAAAAATTTGTAAAATTGACGGTTACAGCCTGCAATAGGTAGCTGCTGGTCGAAGCGGCAAGTGTTAATCCTTACGTGCAGGTATAATACGGTCATTGTTGCGTTAACAATGCATGAACCCAAATAAACCTTTATTCTCGTATCTTAGAATTCCCAAATTGGAATTCCCAAGATTTTTGGACTTGCCCAACTGGTAGAATTAAGCAAAACAAGTATTGGTAGGGTAAAAATCAGTTCTATTCTGCTGCTTGAACTGAACAGTTCGATTATTCGTTCTGTGTGGAACTGTGCTGCTGTTATTTAACAAAAAAAAGTATTTATTTTTTGGTTGATATGCTCACCGTTTTTATATATAAATTATATTTTGAAAACTACTGATAATAATTTGTGAAATCAAATAATCAAATAATTCGTAAAATTGAATTAAGAGCTCATAATTTTATCATTAAGTGCATAAACATACAAATCAAGTAAATATGTAAATATCGTTTAAAATATCAAAATAGCATTAGTATCGTTAAATGATCCGTGAAATGTCGTGCGTGCTTTCGTCAGGCCTATTTTAGGTTCCACGCTTGACCGAGTGCTCGAATCGCACGGATATTCATGAAACGGTAAAAACAAGAGAAGTGAACATGTATTTGTCACGAGCACATGCTACAATAAGTTTCAAAAGAACGAAGCGCGTGTCGGACCGTAGCCATCACTGGACTTTGAATGACGACGCTTCATGTGACACTCAAAGCGATCGATCGATCGGGTGTAGTGAGCCGATAATCGTCCCGATATAGAGCGTTATTATGGAGAAAAAAAGGCGACCGAGAGACAAACTCTGACGGCCGACGGTCTCGGATTATAAGAGAATAGCGCGTTACAAGCAACGCGTATAAAAATACCGAGTACATCGACTCGCTCCTACAGCGCGTGAAATGAGCCCGCGGATTCAATCGAACGCATCAGTTCTTCGGTCACGTAGGACAATACCGTAGAAATCGGATACTTTTGCTGAATTTAGCGATCGCTTTGGTGAAACGATCGAAATCCCTGGGACGTTGACCCCGGCGCTCTCCGCGGACGGACAGACGAAATAAGAATGTGCAGAGGTGCTGTTTTAAAAATTTGATTTGGTAAAATGCATTCGACGTACCATCGATCAATAAATCAAGCTGGACATATTCGCGGGATGTGGATGATAAATTATCCGCTCTCCGTTATTTGCACAACAAAGTGTGACACATTACTCTAGACACGCGCAAATTTCAGCATTATGCATGAGAGCTCTGACCTATCACGGTTGTCACGTTACCGCGATGTGCAACAGGAATTTTCACCTCTGACACATTCGATCGACCATTCAGCATAATTATATGCGAACCGTTCGTTCATTTTTTTTTTTTTTTTTTTTTTTCGACGCTTACCGACGGCATTCCCGTCACTTCATTTCGCTCATTGACGTTTCCGAACAGTTTCTCTCTCGTCCAATCGAGATATCGCGAATACGCCCGGCGCGGTCAAGGATTTTTTATTCCGCGCGCGTTTGACCGTTTCTCCGATATCGAATGCGGTTTATGAGTTCTGCCCGGTAACCAGCCGTGTACTCGATAAAAATCGGCTACTCGGTCCCGCGAGATCGGAGGGAATTTCAATGCGCGCACGAATCGTCCCCACGCTCGCCTTCGAACTCCTCCCATGCACGACCGCACGAACGGTTTTCAGAACGTCAATCGATATAGGCGCGGTTCCGTTTTCCAGCTCGTTCAATTCCAGCTAGATTCCATTCCACTTTTGTTCTTCATAATTTCGCAGGGATCGCGATAAAATGTCATTTTATAAGCACGATTAAGGCTGACAAAGTTAAACATCCTAATAAAAAGGTACGATAAAATACTGATAAAAATGGCAAATTTTTATCTTGCCTCTTTTTTTTTTTTTGATAAAGATATTCTGAAATATACTATTTTTCGAAAACTTTACAAAACGGAAAGTAATTGTCACGAGAATTGAAATATTAAATATTATGTATATATTAAAAAAAAAAACTCTATTTAATAATAAAGATTTGTGTCGTTTCGAGATTGTATAATCGATTCGAGCAGTCGACAATTTGTACCACTTTAGGGATGGTCGTATCTCATCGTAAACAAAAATGAAGGTAATTCAGTTTTGTGGTTAGTGAACCGTTGACCCAGTTCCGTTAATAATGTCGGAATACCTGTCGGCCGATGCGTCGGAATTGTCATTGGCAACCGGTCGGTGACCTGTCTGTCTTTTTTTTCTTCGCGACACGCGCCTCGTCGTCGTTCTTTCTTTCGTGCGACATATCCTTTCTCCCCGTGAATCAGCATACAAACAGGGACAGGTCGCGAATACGAGCGCACGCGACTCGGCTTATCCGCCAAATAATTCGTAACATCCGCGCTGACCCAGTAGCGATAAATTATGGGCGACGACAAGGCGGATGGGCACTGCGCGAATACATATACCGCGAGAATACTAACGAATGCTACGTAACCGTGAGATATCGACCGATATACTATGTAGATCGCCGCGGTAGCGGCGGCTCGCTAGCAGGTTGCCGCCGGTGTGTCCGTTCATATCGCGCGCGATTACTCTCTCACGGCCGTACTTGGGAGAGGAGGAGCGGTTAACGTCTGCCCGATCGAGAATTAATCTCCATTAGTAATCAGGTTCTTGCACGGTAACGGTAAATTTTCCGTCCTGGCACACAGCCGCGTTGTCCTGCGCTCTTCGTTACCGGCGCGGTTGACAATTAGCCGGCTAATTCGGCACGATCGTATTATCGCAACGCTCGATGTTCGAGCATCTGTGAGGAATGCGAGGAGAAAAAAAAAAAAAAAAACAGACCCATCGCCGATCCACTGGCGAAAAAGTAGAGCGTGACTGTGCGTGACGCACGGGAAATCCCCGCAGCGCCGTCGCTCCTAAATGCTCGCGGTCCTCGCCTACCCACAACTTCCTACGATTGTTGTCGGTACATTCGCACGATTATCCTGTTGCGCGGCAGCCGAAAGCCGATTCCGCAGAGCGGATTAATTGAAAATGATGTAACGTCACGTTCTAATTTCTTCGATAACGACGTGTCGTTTATAAATTGAGAACGGGCGACTTTAAATTAACTTTCGGATAAATAATGGAACAGAATTTATAGTTCAATTTAAACGGTCGATATTTGAAATTTTGGAAGAGAAGCTCAAACTGTTCAAAAAATTTCGACAACTTTCGCACACTTTTTGCCGTTATCAATGTATTCTCGTGACCTCGTCAAGACATTCGCTCGCGACGATGAAACCATTGGTATCATTCGTCTTCGACAAAGGGGATGCTCGCGACACTTTGTCTAGTATCTCCGATCAGCTGCTCATTCCCGGAGGAAAAGGAACTTAACGAGCACAATCGTTAATCGTCCGGCAGTGGTATATAGGCGAAACTCGTCCGACCGTGAAGAATGAACTCTGGAAGTCACGGCGTCGGTACCCTCGATCTATCTATCCCGATGCGCGGCTGAGCCACGACCGTCGTTGCGCGTGACGGCCATTCCGAGATTAATAACGTCGAACCACCTTCTCATTCTTTCTCTCTCTCTCTCTCTCTCTCTCTCTCTCGTGGCGAGAGGAGTCTTCCACGGTTTCTTCAGTCCGCGCCGGTTTCGCCAACTCCTCCGTCGCCGTGACGAACGCCGAGGGCAGAGCGAGGGGGAGAAAGAAAGAGAAAAAGGACGAGGGAAAGGGGGCGAGGATGAAGGAAAGAAGGGTGGGAGCGGCGGGAGGAAACGCCGGCCTAGTGGAACACGGCCTCACCTTGATGAAGACCATTTACGGAGCCTTGTAATAAGATAGTAACAGACTGCGAGCTCCTCCTCGGTCGTTCTATCTCGAACGTATGAAGAGTAGCAGCGCGCCTTCCTCTCTCGTTCGCTTCCCTTCGTTTCCTCTTCCTCCGCCGCGCTCCCGCTGCTACGCCACCACCGAGCCGCGCGTACTCTCTCTCTCTCTCTCGTTTGTTTTGTCCTATTTCGTTTCGTCTCGCTACATTTTCTAGCCTTTCCTCGATAGGCCGCGTCCAGCTGACGACGCACGCACAATGAGCGGACCGGCGCGCGATGGGGTTCCCGCGGGGAGGCAAAGATCGCCTCGGAAGGATATCGAAGCGGAAAGATGCCACGGGAGGGAGAGATTCTTCCGCGTCTCGAGCGAAAAGGGACGCGACGGTCGCGGGTCCGGAATGTCGAGCCACATAGAAATATCATCGTTTCATTTCCAATTGCAGACACGCACTCGCCGGTCGCAGGTACATATCGCAGCAATGATCTCTTATCGTAATTAAGGATCATTGAGGATGTACCTAGCAATTGGCCGACGTTGCAGCATCAATCCGCTCCATCTTCTGAGATATCAGTAATCTTCATATGGATGCGATTCCCACCGTTAGACCATCCGGGATATCCTCTCTCGGCAATCAGGCGCGCTTTTAATCGTTATTACAAGTACGCGACGTGGATGATGTTTCCCCATTATTAGCATATCGACGGCGGTGAGATGCGCCGGTGGAGCGAGCAATGATAAAGTTCGTCACGAAACCGTCCGCGGCTTAACGACGTGCCGTTTCGTGGGTGATTATCGCCGTTCCAAGGCTGTGACGAGCGTGCGGGAGCGTCGTCGCCGCGCAGCATTTGTCGTCCCGCCGTCGAAGGTGAGCCCGCGACCGACCGACCAGAAGTCGGCGGAGATCGTATCTTCGCCGTCTACACCGGGTAAGACAACTCCGCTGGCAACTGCGCTGGGCGGGTTGCGCCTCCTCGTGGTCCTCGCATCCGGTTCGCTCCGTCGTTACATTATTTCCCGCGCGCCTTGTCCCGCCGGACAAGAAGAAGTGATCTTTACTGGCGTGCAGCCGGGTTGCCTGCCGGCAACCTCACCGCCGGGACTATTTATACGGGCAAGGTGTCCCCCTGCACTCAATCACGGATCGCAATGACATTCCGTTGTGTGACTCGAGCACCGGCCTGACATAGTCGTCGTGCTTTTTTGCTTCGTCGATCCTCCGCTACTTGGGGCTGCGTCCGCGACTGAATCTACGAACGAACGCGCGAGGTTGATTCGTGAAAAATATATTTCTTTCTTGTTTCGAAATTTGTCTCCGATTAGTCTTTCGATTTTCTGCAAAGCGTTGATTTTTTGCCCGTGAATTTTATTCGCGTCACCTTGTAAAATTATTACGTCATAAAGTCTTGTTTTTTGCTCGTCGCGACGAAACAATTTGATTTAAGTAGCTTACTTTAATCCCCCGTTACGCGAGCGTAAGCCGCTGAGCGGTTAATAAAAATCGCGACACGTTCTCCGGACTTTTGCACACACTCGCGAGCGCTTCCTAGAACTTGAGAATCTCCCAGTGATCGTCCTACTACTTCCTTGTACTGGTTTCCTAGTCGGGACGTCTCGTACGCGATCTGGAAATCTCGTACAAGAAAACGGACTCTACCGTGACTCGCTAAGGCCATCGAGCGCGTTACTTCGGTAAAGCCCGGGCTGGCGCAGGTGCGCGTCCGCGTGTCCGTCTGGCAGGAGACAGAATCACCGTTTCTTTAAACTCACCTCCTGCCCCCGCACTGTGATCATTACAGTTCCTTCACCTCGACGTTACGCGGAATCTGCTCGCCGAGGACTTACCCTCCCGGGATTTCCCGAATCATTCACCGTGGCGGCGGTATCTGACAAATCTGCGATCGTAATGTTTCCGTATTGTTCGCCAAGCACACACGCTTTATCAATTATCTCTCGCGTTCGCAATTTTTTTCAGAGGCAAACATTCGCCGGCGCGGAACGCTTCCACCGTGCGGCGGAAGAGAAAAACCTTCCCATGGCGTATTGGTGTTTACTTAACGTCGATTCCTCGCTAAGTGACACGGCACCCCGGCTTGTTAAAGGGCTCGCTTTTCCGGCTTACATACGGTGCGCGCGGCGCGCTGCCGCGTCGCATCGCGCCGCGCCTAAAGCAAACTCGGCTGTGTTTCAGGGGATTCCGTGTAAACGCAAGGCAAACAGCGCCTTGCGCCGGCGACGAACACCAGCTTCGAGAGTTTCCCGATGTGTACACAAGCGCATCGAGGGATGAAGGAAAGAGAGGCTTCTCGCTCCCACGCGCGGCCATTTCTCTCGCCGTCGTCGTCGTACGCTCGTCCTGCGCGGGGACGCGCTGTTATGACTGCTATTATTATTGTAATTACTCCAGGACCTATGTACACGCGACGCACCGCGGCGTATTTGCATGAGATTCCGCGCTGGGCGTAGCCGGCGTGTCGAGATAGGCAGTATTTAAGGGCAGTAGCCGGACAGGCTCGCGTATGCTTTAAAAAGCCAACCGCAACGACGACGGCGGCATTGTATAGGGCTGACTTTCGCGTGAAACGCAACCGTGATTTCCGGATTTCTGCGCGGGAATATTAATTACGAGCGCCCGAGAAGCGCACCGGATAGCGCCGCGTATGCGACGTAGGATTAAGCGGGAATGAGATCCCCGCGAAAATTATTACGGTAATAACCATAGGCGCGTCCGGTTCGCCAGCCGCTTTTACTATTTTCCACGCGAGTTATGGGACGCGCGAGTTTATGAAGTCTATACGCTTTGCATCAACATCGGCGTTATCGACATCTGTTGATAATTATTGCACCGCACGTGAAAGACATATTTATGTTACGCGCGTCGGCTCGTTATATTCGGCAATTATTTGCCGTATAAATCTGGCAAGTCTCTCGCTCACGGCTGACAATTTCCGCATTCGATCCACGCGGCGCGAGCGCGTGTCGGCAAATATTTGCAATTACTTACTCGTTTGGTCGTTCGCGCTCTCCTCAATCCTCCCACTATACTTCATCAAGATTCGAGAAGACGTTAAGATACTGTTGAGAGCGCCGCGAACTAATCCACCGTGGAACGAGAGACGTCCCAGTCGGGACATTCCGAAATCATCGTAGGTTGTGGCGTGTACAAACAATCGTACAAGTTTGATATTCCGCGGTCCTGCGTAGAATATGTTACGAGAGAGATAAAAAGGCTTTATCTTCATACGTCGCGATAAAGATAAGATGCGAAAAATACATTTTATATATCTCATGGCATTATAAGCTATCGTAAAGCGCTGTTGTAAACGGTAAAGTGTATTTTCTTCCGGATACGCTCGATCACATTCCGGTATATACGCGTCACCCTAATCTAGAAGAGTGACGGCGGCAAATTCCAGCGATAGCGGTGCCAGACAACGTATTTACATACATCTAATACGTCTTATTTCTGGCCGCGACAATTATCATACCACTTTGCCGTGCTATTTGGAGCAGCGGCTTCGCGCCGATTATCGGCGGACCTGCCACTCGCGCCGGAGAACTTCTCATTTGATAGGTGCGAAATGACGCCTAACCACAGTGGGGCTAACGTCACGCGATGGATTGATGGTAGCGTTGGGCGACCGGGCGATGAAAGCTCGAGCGGAGCAGCGGCTCCGCTGCGCTGCTGGAATACCGAGCGGCGGTGGCATCGGGCATCTTCTGCCCGCTTGGATAGGACGGGGAATGTCGGTACCGCTAGTTTGCATAATAATTAATCACCGGTGCTCCTCATAACGGGCGACTTCCGCCGCTCCTTGAGATTGTGGCTAGGCTGTAGCAACCAATAATATCGCGGCGGCGGCGGCGGCGGCGGTGGCGGATAGCCGGGCGAGAACCGGCTTTTAACGAAAATGCGAACGGAGGAAGGAAGAGAGAGTTGCTCGAGCGCGGGAATAATCGGGCATTATTAATCTGTATATCCGCGCGGCATTCGATTCGGCTCGAGGTGAATCCTCGTCAGCCTTGCGAGGAAATCAGAGAATGATTAACAGAACGGAAAGATAGCGGACTCGCGGAATTACGTTCCTTATTTATTCGCCAAGTATTCGAACATGTGTGAAATCATTTTGAGAGAGAGAGAGAGAGAGAGAGATAAGAATAGAAATAAGAAAGAGTATCAATTTGCTTCTTCAACGCCCGAGGCTCGAAACGTCTGTTATGTTAATGCAGTTCATCGTGTTACCACGCCTTCGGTTAGATTTACCCGCAGCATTGTTTCTCCGTCCTCGCTGCAGAAGCGATTTTTCATCACATCCGCCGCATAATATATCACTCGTTTATCGGTATCGAGATGCTGTTCGATACAACGAACGCTAGAAAGAATACACGGGATTAATTGAATTTCGCTACTTCGCCGGCGGGCTTACTGTTAACAGGATGTACTGGTTTCTGTTGGCAATATTATATATACGTTTGATTAAACGGCCGCGATTATGTTCGTACGGTAATTAAGTGGATACCGTTGTTGAGCGTTCGGAATCTCGAGATCGAAGATATTGTTCTCCACCTCCTTTCGCCCCTTTATCGCCCCACGTAATTACGATGGCGCGTTACATATTCATCGATGCGATGCGCCGCAGCGTGTAACTCGCTTGAAAATTTGCCCACGATCGCGCGATCGTGAGCAAAAGGATCATCGCGAGGACGTGATTAAGCCGGCTGGTTCCGAGGATGCAAAAAAATTCTAATCGAGAAGCGCGTTGGAATTTTCGACTGGTCCATTAAATCGCGTGCGCCTTTCCAGGAATCTATCAACTCATTGGTTCATCTCGGCGGCCATTATCGCGAGAGAGCATCATCTTGAATTATGCACTTGGCAGACGAGCACCTCCGCCGAGGGACTCGCTACTCGTTGAGGGAAGGGCACGCGCATAATTGATGGGCTTTAATGGGCTGAAGATTATAACGTACCGTGTTTTAATTACCGTGATCGTGGCGTGTCTTCCTGTTATTACGCGGTCTGATGCGAAGTGGCGCGATCGAACGCGCCCTAAACTTTATGATTATTCGCGACGATCTTCCTGCCGATAAATGTGATGGCGACACCATTCCGCTCGCAATCTTTGATTAACAATTACTCTCTGTCATAATAATTTACTACGCACATTAGCTTTCAATCTCACGTGAACTTCTTACTTCGCGGTAATTCATGGTTAATGCACTCCTCGATCGACGTAATTGCCCCATCGCAACGAAAGTATGAGACTAATAATTCATATCCTTTTACCGCGCGCGCTTGCGCATACCATTCATAAATCGCGTTATAATATATATATATATATCAGAGGAGACCGGATAATTTCTTTAAATTTCCATTTTAATTCCGGCTCTTGTCGCGATAACACATCTATTCCATCAAAATTTAATAGACTTTTAGTCGGCGAAACGAAGAACCAATGTATGGCGTGTGCAAGAGACTTCGATAATATCTTAAACATCGCGTGACCACCTTCGCGGAAACAACATTTAGCAGTGGAGTGTACGCGTAATGAAAACGCGGTGCAAGAATGGGCGCTACGTGCCGGACAAAACAGCCACTTATGGATTATCCGTGAAGAAGTCGTTGCATTCCCGAGGCCTTCCTCGTGTTTACACGAGCGTGGCATTTCTCGCTGGAAACTTGCCGCCAGCTCCGTTGGTTTGCTCTCAAAGGACCCGTTCGTGAGCAAATGGCGCAACAAACAGGAAAAGATTATCAATGTAGAGAAGAAAGCAGCATCATAAAATTACTTGTCAACAGTAAAAAAAAAAAAAAAAAAAAGAGGAGGATAGGGCGTTAAAAATTGAATATTAGCTTTAATATATTGCACTTTGAAAAAAAAATACAAACATAATTAAATTATACAAATAAAGAAAAAAAGGCGATAAGAAGAAAATAGATAACTTTGATATAAACAGAGAGTTTAAGTACCGCAGAAAGAGAAAATAAAATGAGAGGGAAACGGAAGCTGCTTAGCCTCGCGTAAATTTTTCCAGCATGAGGGGGAAAATGGAGAACACCGTGTAAGTACGTCGATTTCGTACCAACTAAGAAGCTCGGAAGCATGACGAGCGAACGAGGAACATGAGATTACACTTTAATTTTTTTTTATACGATATACGCTGGAGATACGCAGGCAGAGAGCTGGGTGCCCATAACGCAAGGAATTGCAAGCAACTCGGAGTCGAGTTATACGCGCGGTAATAATGTTTAGTTAATTGCAAAGTGGCAAGATCTCATGGTGTACGTTGCAGTGGCGAGCAAATATAAAACTATGAAAAGGAGTTTGAAAGGGAGCATGTTTAAAGCTCGTCCGCTCGGAATAGGCGATGCGTTTCGATTGCATATATAATATTTAACATGCTCTATCAAGATTAGCAACTGCTAACGGCATTTTACGACTGAATTCTTATGCTAATCACGTGATTTGCGATGAAATCTACTTAAACAAGCCGGTTACTTGTAATCATGTAATTATTTTGTTGTAAAAAAAAAAAAAAAAAAAACATAAATCTAAAAAACGTTAATGACAACATTACGAAACATTAATTAAAACATTACAAAAATTAATATGAATTAATTCATGCAATTATTCGTTGCAAGGTGCTAACGTATTAAAAAGTGTGAACGTAGGATCTTTTTAAATGATACAAACGTACATTTATTTATTTATTCGCTGCGTGTTTAGGCGGAATAAAGTAAGAAGCGGAGAAAATTGAGGAAGATGCGTATCTAGCAAGGCTGTGGGCGAGGAAGATGCGTCTTTCTATGGGGTATTACGATATCGATGAAACAGGCGCATCTTGCGGTAATGCGCGTTATTACGTGCTGCCGAGCAAACCGGCGATCGATGGAATGATTGGCCGATCAATCGATCGACAGCGAGGGGACGTTTCAATCGCGACTAGTAGATGGTAGGGAGTACCTATACAATCTGTGCCGCAATGGGTTCTGAAGTTTCTCATAGCACGGTCGAACGGTTGACATCGCCGAAAAATCGGATAAACGGAACTATTACGTAAAAACCGATTAATCGATACGCCGAGAGTATTTTTATATTCCAGCGAGGAATGTTTAATGCATTTTATCCGATTTTTATCGTGTTTTCTCGTTTCGATTATTTTGAAGTACGCGAAGAATAATTTATTACTAATTGTATAAAATTAAAATCTAACTTTAATCCCAAGTTATTGCTACAGCCAAAGCAAAGCCGCTTGGCTTTGAATACCTTTCTCCGAATCTCGAGACCCAATAAAATCGGATCAAAAAATATCCCGTAGCAATAATAAAAGAATTCAACCGCAACTCGCAAAGAGTCCGTGAGTCATCGTTGAATCAGCAATTGAAAAGGTTCCGCGGTGGAGAACGGGCTTTACATTTTCCTTATTCGCAGAAACCGACCGATAAAACGTGTAATTGCGCGAAATTCGCGGAGATCGGCGGCAGGCAAGATGCGATCCGCCGACCCGATGCGATGCGAACGCTCCTAATATGGGCGAGGGTTGCGCCGTTCAATTCGCGGGGGAACACGAGGAGTCCGGGTGGTTTATCCTGCGCGGCGCGTAATTCTAGCTCAGGTAGGTCTATAAATAGAGGCCGTGTACATGTTGCTGACCTGTTGCTCGAGAACACCCTCGTGTGAACGCCGAGGCCCTGAGTAATCGAACCCCGTTGTTCCGAGAGTATCTTCTCTCCTCGTGCCGCCGCCTCACGTACCATCGTTCGTGCCCAAAAGCACACGGCGCGCCGCGCCGCGCCGAGCCGAGCCGGGCCGCGCGCGCGCGCCTGGGAGAGGTCATTAGGCGTAATGAATACCCGATAGTCCCTTAACTCGCAATATAATCGCTTCGGGGAACTCCAAACACGACCACGGGTATTCGGTGTTCTGTGCGCGCCGGAGCCCCGCGCCGCGCGATAATGACCGCTTCGCGCAGCCTTGTTGCGAAATTTCCACGATGGCCACCGCGTGATTATGAAGGACATGCGACCTCGCTGAGAGATAATCCGCTAGAGATTCGACGTGTGCGCAATACGCAAATAATATACGCAGGAAATTTATACAGTACACGCTTCGCTAGAATCAGTGCCCGTGACGCGATTTCTCGAGGACTCCTTCAAACGGCAACGGTCGGGTCTCAAGTCGGATTGCCCGCTGATGATCGTATAACAAGATCCTCGCCTGTCGCCGCGCTCTGAGACTGTTCAGTTCTTGGCACGCGGAAGTCACCTCCAGGACCGACAGAACACGAGGATTTCCTCGCGTGCCAAACTCGGTGTGCGACCGCGGCGTATATAGGCAAAAGACAAAGAAAGAGAGAGAGAGAGAGAGAAGAAAAAAAATGGGGGGAAGCGTGGGCGTTTCCGCTAATTGCCATAATCAACCGTGGTAGAGTTCTCAGGGTCGTACAGAGAGCGCGGGTTAGAAATATTTCTAATGATAGCGGGATCGCGCCGCGCGGAACTTGATCGTTCCGCGAAGAAGGCATTATTCGTTCTGTAATTCGCATGGAGTCATACGCTATCGAGTCGCGCGTGATACGCTATCGACCCGCCTCTTTGATCCCGCGATCCTTTCGATTTCCCCTCCACCTCCTCCTCCTCCTCCTCCCGCCCGGCGTTTGCACTCATAAGCTGAAAAACGTGCGCCGTGTTCGTGGACAGTCGTTCCGAGCCCGCGCGCTTCTTTCGCTCGTTTGTCGGGACTCGCCGCATCAGATACCACACGCGGATTCGTCCTGCGCGATCCTTCCACCAACTTCCTCCGCGCCGGCATTCAAAGCGCCTTTCCTATTAACGGAACTGAAATTACGACTGTTGCACCGTGTCCCGCTAAGGACCAGAGATCATCGTACAGTACCGGCAACGAAGTGGAGAGCTCGTGTCTCTCACGATTTTCTTTGTACGCGGCTATGTAATTTTATACTCGCCCAAAGATTCCTCGTTTATTTTCTCGGCTTGCCGATTTTATCGATAGCGTTGTCTTCCTTTCGCATTAATCAAAGCTTTATTTGTGCATCTTAAGATATTAGATTTCCCGAGAGAGCCATTCGTTTCTTTTTCTACGTGGTTCACTTTAATAAGAAACAAGCAGACCTTTTTTATTAATTTAATATAAATAAGAAATCGAGATGCGAGCTGTAAAATCTCTATCCTGATTTCTAGCTTTAAATTCAATATAGACATAGCGATACGTGTTCGTTTCTACATCTCTCTCAAGGACACGACAAAGGCATTATTAATGCACGCCAGACCGGCATACTGTTATGCCAATAAAGCGCTCGAGATGAACTAGTACTCGCGCTGTCAATTATCGGGTTTTTAGTCGTCGAAACTCGCCTAGTCCTCAAAGAAGATGAAGCAGCACGTCGGCGGCTCGAGCATCGGATATCCCTTTTACGAGAGGCGGACAGGTCCGTTATTCATTCCTCGACTCGTACGATACCCTACGCGAACCAAGTACCACCTTGCCGGAAGTACGCGCTTTCAGTCGCCGGAGCATTTGTTGTCATAAATTGTTAACCGCGTCATTACTCGCGCGGGACATCGTAAATAAAACAATATCGCAATTGTACAAATCAATTTCAGAATTTTTAACTGAACGTTTCGAGAACCCGACGGCTGAAAAGGTACGACTGCAAGATTAAGCAGCTTCTTACACCCATATAAATTGATACCTCGCGCGATCGCGCGATCAGTTTCCGCTCCTCCGACCACGTTGCACACCGCTGGTTATCGAACCGTGGATTTGCATAATGCGCGTCGCGCGAGACGCGTGATCAAATTAGCCGACGCGTGCCGACGACGACGAGTCGAGCTGAAATACCGCGCTCAATCGCTCTGTATGCAGATTTAAGCCGCCGAGCCGCTCCTGCGCGGCGGCGGCGATGCGTCTCCCTCGCGAAAAGTCGGTCGATCCGACTAGCTGCAATCTGATTAGCGAACGGCCGAGTAAAACCGGGACACGGTATCCACGACGCGAGCTTCGCCCACGGTCCCCTTCGCCGCTCGTAGTATAAGGAGTTTCTTCCCAGGTGAAGGTAATCATATTCCGCGTTCCACGGTAATGGTGAACGAACGCAGCCTCCGGGCTGTAACGGAACCTCTGCCACCAGCCTGCACCCCGGCCTCTGTGTCGGGTCTGTGGGTGCACCTAGCTGCGCCTCTCTTTAAGCCAAACTCCTATGCTGCCGCAATTATCGCACGACCGGCTGTTATCTCGGCAAGCGGCGCTCCTCCCCCCTCACGATCGTTATCGTTGCCATCCTGTTTCCAAGCGCGGACAAGGCGGACTAGCCTTTGAACCCGACCTAACGTCGCGGCCCGGCTGGCACCGGCCGCCAATATACAGCGCGAATGCTAATAATAATTAATTTGCCGCTATTCACAATTCAATGAATAGTTGGCCATTGGTGGTTGGAAATTTCGCATCGTGAAAAGGGATACCGTTGCGGTCGCAGGCGCTCGATAGCGATCGTTATTGTTATTAGTCGGCGAAATGGTTACTTCAGCGCGAGCGTATTACGCTCGCACGTTAATCACTCGCGGGATAATTATGATGCATTAATTAGTGGATTAATTAGAGCGGAGGTGTTTGCGTTACTTCGGCGTGAGCACGAATCGCTCTAGTTGTTGTTGTCGGCAGGTAGTTGCTCGCTTTTCTCAGTTTTGTCCAACATAATTTCATCGTGAGCGTGAAAGTAAAATCGTGCCTCTCTTCGCTTCGATTCCGTTGACGATGCAGTTTGTTCGATGCTATTTTTACTCGCGTAAACTGTTTTTGGCGACGCTTGAACAAACGTGTAGTGCGTTAAAAAATAGAAAAATTTTCGCGATTGTTACAATTGAAACGCAAATTGCGCGTGGCTGCATGGAATACTTAAACTCGTTAATGTATACGTTTATTCGAAACGAGTCAAAGACATTGATCGTAAATTATGCGTTCTTCGGAATATGTAATTCTTCGACGTTGAGAAGTTATGTCACTTTCAATGGATATTCTTTATAATAATTCTCTCTAAATAAAATCGATATACAAACACGAAATATCTATCATAGGAAAAAAGTTGCGATATTTTTAAAATTAAATATTACGAAATATTGTGTTTGAACGGCAGAATTGTTGCGCAATCGTGTGCAGATCGAAAAATGCCTCTCTATATTTTGAGTAATCTCACGTAAAACCATAGTAAATTATAATTGGCGACTCGGAGAAGAGTGGGTCCCGTTACGAGCGGGCACTCGAGCCACGAGTTAAGAGGGTCCGGAGAGTCAATGGTTTCCAGCACGTACATACATAGCACGTACGATCGATGATCGCGCGCGTGCTGTAACCGGAAGACGTCATCGCCGACAATTACGACCAGATCGAACGTTAATTTATTGGCGACAAACGTGCCGCGCGCCGGTACGGACGCGACGCCACCAACCGCCGTCTGCAAACGATACACTCGGATGCGCGTCGCGCTTTATAAACGCATGCATCCGAAGACACGGTGCCTTCCGTCGCGGCGCGGCCGTATCGAGAGCGCAAGTGGAATTAGTCTCGGTTCGACGGACGCGCCTACCGCCGCCCGATCCTGAACGAGCAAGATGGAAAGTAATGCACCTCGCGACGAATCAGGGTGAATCGACGGGAATGCCGATCGTGCCGTGGCGAAGAGAGAAAGAGAAAGACAAAGACAGGTGGAGCCGGGCCACAGCCAGACCGATATTTCCATTCACAACGCGTCGCCACGGGTGTGTCGTTTCTGGGTTGCAAACACATCGTTTCTGGGTGTCACACACACGCGCTCACGCACCGAAACGTGATACGAGAGCAATGCGGTCTTATCGCGAGCCACTGTAGTTCGCGGAAAAAATGGAGACGTAAAAATTAAGAAAGACTAATTGATCGCTGAGCTATTAGGCACTCTTTTAATTCCTTTCAATTTTAGCATTTTCTGTTTGTTACGTATTTCGTCTAAAAATCATAGAAATAATATTTAAGCTGCAAAACACATCCCTTAATTTTGTGTTGAATAATTTTTAAATACTTCGAGCACAGCGTACGGCGGAAGCAAATAAGAGGAATAAGAATGCAACCGTGCAAATTTAGACGTTACGAACGGATTATCACCGCGAATGGAAGACGTTACAACGACAGCTCGAACAGTGCGCATTTCACTCGGCAAGTTCGCGGAAGGAATTCGCAAGCGAATGCCTTTTTCACGGCGATCCGACCCTGAGCATTTCAACTGAGAAGGTGTAGAGGTGTACGCGTGTATTGACGGTATGCGCTCATATCCATTCACCGAATTCCCCTGTTCAATGGGCCGTACCGTGAATACGCAATGACGTAAGGGTCCCCGTTGCTTCGCAGGAGAACCTCAGCGCATCGCGGGGTCCGCGCCGTGCCGCGCCGACGCGTCTCGCATCGCGTAGAAATATCTCGCAGATTTATCCATTGGCGCGAGATTCATTACGATCGGCCGGAATGTAATTTATTGCGCGGCTAGCATGAAACGGACGTTAACGAGCGAGCGCGAGTTTAGGTGTCGCGGCTCTCGCATCGCTTCTTCTTCTTCTTCTTCTTCTTCTTCTTCTTCTTCTTCGCCATCTCCTCCTCTGAACTACAATGAGCTGCCGGTGGATGTTGCCAGGGGAAGAGTGGCAGCAGAGGAATATACGTAGGGGAAAAGATGAAGTCGACAGGTAGAAGAGAAACTACATACGCGCGCTTGCGCACTTCTCTCTTTTATCTCGGTACCGCTTTGTATTAGGCCGCTGTCGCGCGGTTGGTATGCGCCGCCGGCTTCGCCAAAGTCCTCCTTTTCTTCCTGTCCGGAGAATTCTTATTTTTCCGCCATCTCCTCCTCCTCCTATCGCATTTACCGGCTAAGTCAGTGCTTCTAAGTAATTTCTTTCGGTCAGGAACCCGCAGATACGATCGTCGGTTACCCCCTTCCTTCCTTCCTTCCTTCCTTCCTTCGTTCCTTCCTTCCTTTTCCCGCGCTCCGGAACGAAGGGAACGTAAACGCGCCGTTGGTCAATTTTATGGCCCTTGCTTAAAAATTAAGCGGTTTATTGCAAACTTTTTGTTGCTCGCGCTTTTTCGCGCGCCCTTCTCCTTATCGGGCCAGCGGGCTCTGAACCATCCGCGCTGGCCAGCGACACGAATGGAGGAGGGTTGAGCAAACACGCGTGCTCATTCCCACGCACCCACGCCTCTCAACGCCGGCTCACGCTCCAGGTAGACGGACGAATCGCATTTAGCCTCCTGCCGCGACGCGAATGCGTCAGATGTTTTCTCGCGTTGCAAATTTCGCGCCTTGACTCTGACACGATGATACATTGTACCTCGGGCTGATTCTACCAGCGCTGATTAACTCTCCCGCGCTAGAATTTAATCGACCAACTCTTTCTAGAGACGCCTCGTGGTGCCGGCTATAAATAGACAGCGCGATGGACAATTCAGTTAATATATTATATTCAGTGGTGAATGAGGTCGCTTCGTGCACGGTACATAAATTCATTAAAAAAAAAGAAGAAAAGATCGGTCAAAGTGCAAAAGTGCATCTGGCTCGATTCCAAGCGCGGCTACCGTGCCCGCACAGCTGTTAGATCACGGCATCAGTTACGTGGTAGAATGCCACGTGACGAGATAGACATAGCTTTGAGCTGCGTCATGATGGAATAGATAAGCGTACAATAGCTCGTTATACTTTCACGCGTATGCAGATAAGGTGAAAAAAATTCGCAAAGCTGTCTGAGTAGATTTAAACTCCGGCTTGAGCGGTCCGGAACAATCGCATTCGTGACATAATGAATCAGGCGCCATTGATGTTTACATTGAGATACTTTAATATCGTTCGTTAGCAATTGATGACTATCAAATGCTTGATTAAACGAAGCGAATTTTAATGAAATTTAAATGAAAACATTTTTGTGAAGATGCCCCGTATTATTAATTAATCATCAAACAATATCATTTGGTTTTATCTGTTTAATAAATTTTGTAAAGACTGGATTATTTTATATTGTGATGACTCTGATGTGGCCGCGCAAGAGATCGGAGCTTAGTTTGCGTTCGCGCACGGATAATACAAGCTAACGAAAGCATCATTTACGTGTTGCAGGGTACGGAAGAAGAGTGCCGACATGTCGGCGTTGAACGCCGCGCTTTGTAGACGCGGGATTATCCTCTGGCTGGCCGCCGTCCTACTGCTGGCGTCACGATCCACGCATTCTGGTGAGTTTTTGCAGAAATGCCTCGATGCGCTTCTATCTCCTTTTCTTTCGACTGGCTTCAACGCCTCGGACACGCTTGAGCCACCGTACAAAACGTGAGCCATTTATTTGATAGAGAGACCGTGAACGCGCGGACTCCCACGAGGAAATAGGAGGCAGACGGGCAAGAAATATTTTCGCTCACCCGAAGACGGGATCGGATTATTTCTACTTGCGGCATGCTACAAGTCGATGCGTATCCTGTCATAAATGTAGCAAAATACGCTGGAATCGTAAAAATACGTTTTTGCTACCGCCGATCTTGTGTTTATCCTTTTTACATTCTGCGAAACGCCGGTAAGAAGCTGAATATTGCGGTAAGAGAGACCGGAGGAGAGTAAAAGTAATAAATACGAGGAATGTTTTTTCGCAACTCAAATATTTTTGCAAGTATTTATGATGGAGTGTATATTTTTTTAAGACAGAAAAGGAGCGATTCTATTAAGGTCTCTCGCGATAGATGGACTTAAGTGCCGCGTCATTTCTCGAGATTATAAAGGAGACGCGATAGAAAGGCCTAAATCGAGCGTGCATTGTGTGCGCCATGAGTTGAAATTAATTTCTGAAAACCAGAGTCGAGAGACGGGACGAACACTTCCGCGATCGTCTTTCTTGTACCGTCTGGTGTGACTAACGCAGAGTCGGCCGGCCAATGTTTGAATGAGCGAGCCACGTTCTGTCAGGCCGTCGAACCTATCCGCGTGTCTCCCTCCCTCTCTGGCGACGGGGAGAGCATTACCTCATAATGCTCACCTCTGGCACCGGTCGTGTCGGGGCCCAAGGTGCTTTCCCATGGACTTGGCACACCATATTCGTTCTTCAACTACTCTCGGGTCGCCTTCAGGCGATCGGTCGCCTCCTTCCTATCGTGAGCCTCGTTCCGCGAAGTATCACGTGAACTCCTTCCCTTTGCGTCGAGCGGGTTTCAAACGGTACGTCTGGACCTATCGAATCCCGGTACGGATATCGGAACGCGGCGATCCAGTTGAAATGACACTGAAATTATCGTCGCTCGTGTCACAATTTTTTTTTTTTTTTTTTTTTGCGAAAGAAAAACATAGATAAACTGCGTCGCAATCGACCGCAAAATGCATCCCGAGATCGAGAGAGAAAAAAACTCATCGCTCTTGTAATTCGTTATCCGAGAAAGTAATTTCATATCTTGTGGTCGGAGAGAACACAAAGAAGACGAACCTATTTCGCACATATCGGCGCTCACGACGATCGATCGATCGATCGATAGAGGAGCGTTCTCGGAAAAGCATGATACTACGGTCACGACGGCGTGCAAAAACGTTGCATCGTCAATGAAGGCTTATTGAGGATGCGTCAGTTTTGCCTCTTCCCTTCATCAATCGGCCGTCGGTGCTTCAGCGAAGAGCAGGTGTGGTTAAACGGACGGGATCGATTGAATTCCGCGACTCACCCGGCGTATCTTCTCCCCCTCTCTTTTTTTTTTTTTTTTTCCTCGGAAATCGCTAGGCGATTCTGTGACTCTTTCTCGCGCGCGCTTGTATCCTTTTTGCTTCTCGAGCTTTTCTCGAGCAGGCAGCAAGGACGATCGAGATCGACGTGCTCGATCACCGGCGATCCATCAGACAACGGACAAGTTTTACTGGATTATGTATCTTCTTCGGGACAGAGCCGGGCACTTGCGAGACGCTCGCATTCAAAGGAAATCAGGAACATTGCCGACTTCGATAGGCAACAGGTTTTCACTGTAAAAACGTTTATCCGTTGTGTTGTATCACCACGCGCGTAGCAGTAACTTTCTTCTCTCGGATCTGCCGTTTCGAGATAATCGGAATCGCTTGATGTATCGGATAGCATTACAGCGGGAAATTACGAGCAACTCTCGCCACTTGTTATTTCTTGTGTTCGCATCAAATTGTTACATCTGATTGGCGATTTGCACGATTGTGATTTTGTTATTACACACGATCGAAAATACAACAGTCGGCAAAGTATTATATGCATCAAAGCGGATTCTAAATAATTGTAATTATCGAAATTCCTAAGTAATTGCTTAATTTTTGGCTGGAACTTAGGGTAAATATTTGATCGGTACATGCACGCTTCGTGAGTTCTGTACATTCTCGCGTTTCTTTGCCTTTCTCGTTTAAAGTTTATATAGATCATTCCTTATGTCAACGACGAAAAAAAAAAGAATAATAAAAGAAAGAAAGCACGACGAAAGATTTATTTCATTAGTAAGCGGAGGAGCTAATTTGAAAGTCTCGCCCGGAAATGATCTAAATTTGAGGTTAGACAAAGGAAAAAAAAAATGCATCTCGACACACAGATTCCCGCGCGTAGCGATTCCTTCGCGGTTGCATCCACGCAATGCTGAATTCTGGTCAAACCTGTAAGCCCTGAGGAGCAGTCAATCGGCCTGCCTGCATCGGGATGTCACTGACCGCGTATCTCACCGTTCGCAACTTACGGTCTACGTCCACCGAGTCGCACCTGACCCCTGGCGTTCCATATTTATGCTTAATGCCTGGCAAAGTGTCGTTATCGTCAAGTATCATCAAACTCTCTCTCTCTCTCTCTCTCTCTCTCCCGCCGCGTTGCGCCACGCGGAGGAGAATCGGGACGGCATAGCGCGCGGCTCGGGGTGTACAAAAATCCGCCGAGATATATGTGACGTGAGACCGCGTACAGTTACGCGCGTATTAAATAAATATCTCTCGCGTGATGTATTTATACAAGCTGATCCATAAATCTCCGGCGAAGGACTTCCATACGTCCGAGGAGAATATTCGAATTTTCTTCTCTCAATATCGCGATTAAATCGAATTCATATTAATCGCAAGTCCTTCTCTCTCCCGTCCGAGATGTATGTATTCATTGTGGAGTCCTGTGCACGAGAGTGCGGCACGAAAATAATGAGGGTTTTTGAGGTAACTCGACCTAATGCGTTTTTGATAGCGAGCGCGAATAAATTCCGCGCCGCCAATTCAGACGAGGAAGAGCTCGCGCGAAATAAGAGGGTATAGAAAGGATCCGTTGTAACCGGTACGTCGTAAGAGGACTCCACTCCCTTGTCCTCTCAGCTCTTCTCTCTACATCTCTTTCACTCTCTTTCTCTCTCTCTCTCTCTCTCTCTCTCTCTCTCTCTTTCTCGTCTGTGTGTACCTTCTTGACTACTTACTGAGATGCTGAGGTCAGCGGCGGTCATCCGACGAAGGGTATAACGGAACGCGTGGGTGCAACGTCAGCGTGACATCGGTCGCGTTAATCTGTTTTGGAAAATGACTGTTCCGCTTTCCCGAGGCATAATTTCCAAGGGCGATATCTGAAACAACGTCGCGCGGTAAAATGTCGCGTTTAATGTCCGCCGGATCCTCGCCCGTACACACGCCCGTGAGACATTCCCGCGCTCCGGGAATTTCGAGCTTCTTTATCGGAAACGAGTCCAGGAATCATTCTCATTACCGGACCTAACGGCATGCGAACTCGCCTCATAATGTAGGAAATGGTAATGAACTCGATCCCGCGATTGGGTGGATACAATTTATGATTGTCCTCGAAAGAGTGCCCCACGCTAGAAACACTGCGGCGCGTATTACGCCAGAACCGGTCGGCCAGGTTTCTACAACATTACCTTTCAGATATCCATGACATTGACATTAACGGTCGCGCCGCATGCAAACGAATAGCATCGATTTCTTTGGCTCGTCCCCGGTAATCTGAAATTCTTTCGACGAAATTAACCGCCGGATAGTGAGTTGCGTAACTTCCGAGCGCTTCGCGCTCGGGATGAGTCCCGAGGTGGAGGAAAATCCCGTCATCGGACGTGATGGGGGTCTTTTCATCTCGCACAACAAAGGATAAAATTATTCCATCATTTTTTTCATCAGCATGCGAAGAGACTCGCTCGGCGAATGCGGCGAACGTGCGGTGAAGGAAACCGCGACCTTGGAGGGATGCGTAATGCAGAATTTCGTGCACGCAATACACTAGAGGCCGGCTGCGGTGCCAGGTGTTCATCGGAGCGTGTGCGGTTGATGGTAATGAACTTTCGCGAGGCAAGGCCGCCGGGAATGATTTCATAACACAAGCGCAATAGCTCCGCGTTCTCCTGCTATCTTTAATATCGTACGCGCGCATATGCGCACAGACGTGGAAAAAGGGACGGGTCAGGTCGAGATATTCCGAGAGGCACCGAGAAGGTCGCCCTCGAGGAGGGAACGGGACAATCGCGGGCGGGCGGAGGGGGGGTGGGGAAAGAGGGAACGACACGGAGAGGAAACGGAAGGACTCGGCGGTACGTTGACTTACATAATGACTCCCCGCAACTCCTCGAGACATATATGTGTATATATACGCGCGATCCTCTGTCCTCGATTGCGAGAGAGTGGTCGGAGAACGTATAAATCTCGCGCGCGGAAATTATATTCGAAGGAAGATGCGTTTATTGTTGATACCGATAAACTCCCACGTCGTCCTTCTTCTGCGTGGCCAAGATTGATTTAGGATCCGCGTTTCAGGTGTGCGTCGAGAGAGGCCTTAGAGAAGCGCGTCTTAGCCGATTCACTTCCGTGCGGCTTTGTACTACGTGTTTTATTCGAAACAGCGTTTTTATCTGCGATGCGGAACATTATCTTGCTATGCGAGATTTATTAGATGAGTCTCGCTGCTTCTTTTGAGAGAAAATTCGCGATCTCTTGCGCTTCGATCTTGAACTGATAAGAAACGAGTGTCGAAAATCGGCAAGATCGGCAATGTCGAATGCTGAGATCATTGTGCTTCATCACGTTGCAATTCTCCGTTACCACCGTCGAAATGCGTCGCGACTTTTTGCCAGCATCTCCCGGTCGTACGCACTCAATGATCGTCCCGTTAGTTCGCCGACGGTAATTTATCGATCACCGCTGGACCGAGAAGAAGCGGAGGAAATGCTAGTGCTAGCGCGGCAAAAAAACAGTTGTTTAGTTTTTGGTGCGTATCGTCGTTAGACTTGATCGACCGTTCAAAAGATGGAATAAGTCTTTATTGGCTCCGGGAAAGAGCCGAATTGACGGTGATTGTCCACGCAGCAAACACCTTTCTCTCGCCGCGTTTCCTGTTACGGCATTCCCGATATCGAATAACCAGTTTCTAGTGGCCGACAATAAGTCATCTCATTATACGTTTAATTATCGCGTGTGCATACCGCTGCTCGTCTGTTGAATAACCGTATTGTGCAAGAGTGTCATCAGTAGTTAATACTTGTATAATGAAGACCACGTACGGAGATTATAATCGTGTACAAGCCTCGACACCTTGACCGTGGTCTCACCGAAGGGAGGCGCGACGTAATAACTTAGTCTGACCATTGTGCGAGACAAGAATCGTCTCGGTAGGCCACAGTGCACGCGTACGTGATGGGTTCGTATAACGTGGAGGCACGCGGCTCGAAACCCCGGCTCGCTCGTGGGATTGACGAGGCATGAAACCTCCATTCACCCAGAACTCGTCGTCGTGATTCCCAGTACAATTCGATTCACTGAAAATCACTAGCATCGCGGAATGCTAATTCTTGAATAACTTGAAACTCGTTTCCATATATATATATATATAATATATTAGTAGCGAGTTCTTCATTACAAAAACGCATATGTCAAATATGTAAAAAAATTTGTATTTATCAGTTTTAAATATGTACTTATTTGATTTCGATAAAATAAATTTTAAAAATTATTTTTTATTAATTAAATTATCGATTAAAAAACCGAGAGCACGTTATATTTTTCATCCGTACTCCGTATACATTGCACGGATGTCGCTTCGATTCTCTTTCATAATAAAAAATTAAGTAGCTTTAAAAATAAAAAAGCAAACATAAGAGCGAATCGAAGCATATGAAGAAAGCTCATTGTATGATTTCTAGAACATCTCTGTGATTATACTTCGGGAGAATGTCCTGTCACGTTTCAGGAACAATTGAACTCGAGTCTGCGCGCGACACTTCAATACCGAAAGAAATTGCGAAATCCTGTCGTGTAAGAAAAGAATGCATTCGGAGAGTGAGATACGTGTTGTCGTACGCGAATGTCCGCGCGCGAATTGTGCGCGCGAGAGAAAGAGCGAGAACCAACGGGAATTCAGTATTCCATGCGCACTCATCATACAACTCGTTCGACTGGGGCGAGGGTGTTAACGAGAATTCGCCCACGTGTGTTCGCGCCATATGACGCTTCCACTCGTCTCGTTGTTAAGCCCCGGTACACCCTCGAGAGACGGCAAATGCGTCCCGCTGGTAATTACTATGATAAACTGCACGCGGGAGACGCATTGACGTTCGCCCTTGCAAACTCTGCCGAGCTTATTCGGTAATCCCGCGTTTTACGCTTTTCATTAACTTTAATTCCACGTACCTGTCGGTGCATTCGATCGTACAGTACTAACAGGCATGTTTCTTTGATTACAGCGCCGGTATATGATCAGGATACCACACAGATCGCAGAGTATGATGCAGGTATGTATATCACGCCGACTTTTACTGCATCTAATCAATCGACATGCAACGTGACATTAATCGTATCGCGGTTCCGGAAGTTATATACGTTGTACTTTGATTGAAATAATCATATATTACAAATGACTTTGACTATACGTGATGTGTTATAAAATTAAAAGTTTATTAAATTCATTAAATTTATTAGATTTTACAACACAATAATACGAAAATAGCAATTGCATAATTACGATATTTCAGATTGGACACATTTATTAATGTTAAATTATTTCTGTAGCTCCTATCGGATGTTACTTCAACTTCCAGCGTTATCAAGAAGGCGATAGGATCATGACAAGTGAACCATGTTTAAATTGCACATGTCACAATCGAATGTTGATGTGCTACCTGAAAGTCTGTCCCTTCACGAAAGGGATCGGTCAGGATTGTACGGTAGAGAAGCGCCCGGATCAATGTTGTCCGGTAATCACTTGTCCGGAAGTACCGGTTCAACTATTAACATCGACAACAAGCGCACCGGCGGGCTCGGATTCCACGGAGGTCGGTTTCCACGATAATTATGGATGCCATGTCAACCAGAGATTTTACGCAGACGGCGCTATGCTGCTGTTGGATCATCACAATCCTTGCGAACTCTGTTATTGCATCAGGAACAGAACCACTTGTGTTATGCAAGAATGTACTTTACGAGTGGCGGGATGTAAACCGGTCTACCAACCGGGTGTATGTTGTCCGATCAAATACGATTGCGGTAAGTTTCGTCTTGCGATATCCTGCTGTTACTTCAATTACTGATTTCCCACAATTACTGATTTTTTTTGTGCAGAATACGATGAGGAATCTAGCACCACGGTTGGTCCGACTCCCGGACTTATCATGACCACAACGCTACCACCCGGCGTGTTACCTCAATGTTATTATGAGGACAAAGTCTACGAAGACGGTGATCTGATTAATTCGTCACAGCCTTGTCAACATTGTTATTGCTTCCGAGGCGAGATTGCTTGCGCGGTGCAAAATTGCGGAACACCGATGCAAGCGCATGGAAAGAATTGCACAGCCTTACCACCACCGGAAGGAGAATGCTGCCCGACCACATACCAGTGTGGTAAGTAATTTCATGTAATAACCAATGGTTACAATGTATTACATAATTCTCTCTTTCTTTCTTTCTATTATTTAATGATCTCCGATAGAAATTATTAGTCAATGAACATTACATATTAAAGAATTCGCTTGTATGTGCTTATTACAGAGGAAGACGAGCAAGGAGTCTCCATACTACCAGAAGAAGGTGAAGAACAACTTCCGGAGCAAACACCACACGAAGAACAAATAACGACCGAGTCTCCTATTATAATTGATCAGGAGGATCAACAAGTGAAAGACGAACGTCCTCAAGAAGAAACATTCCCAGGGGCCGATAATGCTATACCGCTCACTCCCGAGAGAGAGGAAGAAACGGGTGTTCAAGGCACTATCGAACATGTTACTAAAGAACAGATTCCAATTACCGAAAAACCTGAAGAACAACCCGTAACACCACCGACAGAAGAAAACGCTGTACCTGAGACAGAAACTACTACTGCTGAAAAAGAATCCACTCTTTCTCCTGAACATATTACTGAAACTTCTTCCGCTGCGGTGACACAGGAAGTAACTTCTGAAGTACCTTCCGAAACAGAAGCAGCAAAGACGGAAGTGCCCACGAGTGAAAAAACTGAAGAAGGTTTAATTACTGAGGCGCCTACTGCCGAACTACCGGAAGCTTCATCTACTTCGGAAGGCTTGCAACCTCAAGAAGAAGTAATAACTACGGAGCATATATCTGAAGAACATATAAGCACACAAGAAAGCATATCTGAAAAAGAACACAGCACACCTGCTGCCGCCGAAATAGAACAATCGACTAAATCTTCTATTGGCGAAGAAGCACAGACCACAGTTACAATAGAACCAGAAATTAGTTCACACAAAGAAGAGGTAACTATAACAGAAAAGGCGGAAATATCGGAAAAACCAGAGACTTTTACTGAAATCATTGAGAAAGCAACGTCGCCGATTGCAGAAACCGAGGAATCTGGTATTATTCCTGAATCTGCCACTGAACAGATAAAAGAAGATAAAAGCGGAATAGAAACTACACCAGGTGAAACCTTGGCTACAGAAACGGAATCACCAGTAGAAGAAGAAATGGGTCATGAAGTGCCTAGTACTGAACAAGTTGAAGCAGAAGTGTCGCATCCGACGGAAATTGCTAGTACAGAAGAACCTCAATCAATTGAAGTAAGTGGTCTTCCTAAGGAACAACCTATCGAAGAACAACAAAAACCTGTGACAGATAAAGAACAACGGCCGGAAGAGCCAACATCTGAGCACGCAATAATCAAAGAAGAACCTGCCACTGTTGGTGCTAAGAAAGAAGATTCTGGTTTGACTGAGAGTCCAGATATAAGCAAGGAATCTGTCACGGAAGGAGAACACGCAGAAGAATCAACTCCAGAAATTCCAGCTCAAGGTCCAACTGGTATACCAATTCCTGAACGAAGTCCTGGACAGAAGGCGGAAGATGAGAACGTCTATCACGTTACTGAAGATTATCATGGCGTTACGCGTCCAGAAGTTAATCCTGACAATCTTCTAACTGAATCTCCACAGAAAACACCTGTAACATTACTTCCGCAGGAACCAGAAATTACGCTGACACCATCAGAAGAAACTCAGAAACCTGAAATTACTGAAATCACTACGGAAGAAACAAAAGCGGAAACTACTCCTGCTATTACGAAAACTGAGACTAGCACAGAAACTTCTGTAACAACTATTGCTTCTGTAGAACACGAGCCAGAAGAAAAAGCACCCGAAGAAATTGAAAAACCTAGTGTATCAGAAGAACCTAAAACTGAAATACCAGAAGGAGAAGTTCAGTCTACGGAAGAAACTCCCAGTGGTGAAGATATGCCCACAAAAGGACTTGACGTCTCTGGTGAAAGTTCTTCCTCTGAGGAAACCAGTGGCGAACAAGGTGAGAAAAAAGTGCAACCAAAGAAAGAGCAGCCAAGCGAAGAAGAAGCAGGAACACAATTTCCAGCCACAGAATTGGAAATGCCTGTATCTATTCCAGGACCGGAACATTCAACGGTGCTTCCAAGTCTTGGAGAACAATCAACAGAAGGTGAACAAGTCACTACCGTAATTTCTTCTGCTGAGCAATCGACACAAGTGCCACAAGTTGAAGAGAAAATTGAAATTACTACTACTGAAGAAGAAAAACCAGCAACCAGCGAAAAGCCAGTTGAGGAACATGTTACAGAACAATCTACTACATCGTTGGGTATAATATCAAGTGAAGAAGAAAAAGAATTACAAACTACTCAATCTATCTTGAAAGAAGAGCAAACTACAGAAGCTGAAGAAAAGTCTACAACAGAAGCACCTGCTGGTGAAGAACGAAAAACTGAACAACCTGAACAATATTCTACAGAAAGAGGTCCAGAAGAGCCTACTGTTACAGAAAGTCAGGAAACTGAGGCGCCTAAAATCGAAGAAAAGCCTGAAGAAGTAGAAAGTACAGAAGGCATACCAACGGAAAGTGCAGAGACTGAAGTAAAACCAACGGAAATTACTGAAATTAAACAAACAGAATTGCCTGTTACTGAAGAACATCCTACCAAAATAGATGAAACTGAAAAAGAAGGTGAAGAAAAAATCCCTGTAATTAAAGAGATACAGACAGAAATTCCTGCAGCTGAAACTGAATCTACTGAGACACCGATAAAAGAGCAGACAGAAAAGGCACAAACTGAACCTTCCGTCACTGGAGGATTACCGAGTCAGCCTTCGGTTCCTTTAGATCGTAAGGAGGATCAAGAATCTGTTGAACCAATATTAAATAAAGAAGAGCAAGGAAGCCAAGAACAAATAACTCAGAAACCATCTCTTGAAGAGAAGGAAGTATCTGAGATATACGAAGAACCACAAAAACCAACAGTTTCCTCTGAAATTGAAGTGACTCACGTTCCATCTTCAGAAGAAGTTGTTACTAAATCTGCTTTACCGGAAGAAAAACCGACTGAAGTTGCTGGGACAACGGAATCTGTTGGCGCTGGTGAGGTTGCTACACAGCCACCTTTAGAGCAACAACCTGAAGTACCGAGCGTACAACCGGAAGAAGCCGTAACGAAACCACCTGAACAGGAAGAACAGACTGAAGGACCAGTCATCAAAGAACAACCTGAGGAAATATTAACGATAGAAACTACTTCTGTAACTCCTACCAGCGAAATTCCTGAAGAACTAGTTACGAGCGAAAAAGATGCAGGCATTAGTAAATCGACTGAAGCTACAGCAAGCGAAGGTACTACGATACCCGAATTGATTTCTGAAGTGTCAACTGAATCTCCTGGACCTGTTGAAGAACATACAGAGCCTGAAATTCCTGTTGAAAGACAACCGGAGGAAGAGGTTACGCTATCATCGACAACGGAAGAAAAACCAAGTGAAGAAGGTGAAACAGAAGAAGTACCTCCTGAAGTATCAACAGAAAAAGCCGCAGTTCCAGTAACACCTGAAGTGTCTATTCCTGAAAAGCCACCACAGGAAGAAAAAGAAGTTGCTAAAGAATCGACGGAAACGCCAGAACATTTGACGCTCGCTCCAGAAGAAACACCTCAAGTAAAAGTTACTACAGAGGTATCTCAACAGTCAACCGAACTTCCAACTAGCATTCCTGAAAAGGAATCTCCTATAGAGAAAGAGAGTATACCAGAGATCACAGCTCGTCCATCAGGTATTCCAGGAGAGGGCAATTGCCTCGTCGAAGGACAATCTTATAATAATAATTCAGCCGTTCCACCAGCGAATTTGTGCCAGACCAGTTGCCGTTGTGTCAGCAGTATTGTACAATGCGAGCTTGTACAATGTCCCGCGCCACCAGTGCACTTATCGAACTGTATGCCAATTCATAGTGCAGAGTCGTGTTGTCCAATGTATGCCTGTGACGAAACATCTACTGCTCAATCAGAAGTCATAAAATCCGATAGTCATAAAATCGAATCTCACATTCCTGAAACGGAAGGAGAGGATAAGAAGATGACTACAACAAAGGAATTATTAACAGAAGCACCCGTTACAGAAACTGTAACATCAAAAGAATCTACTACGATAGTTGGTGAGATTAGTACACCAGAATCCCAACCTGCGGAAGTTACTGTTCCCTCTGTCTCACCGTCAGAAGAAGAGATAAAACCAACAGCGACTGAGAAGCAGCTGACTACTCCTGAGTCTGTCGAATTACAACCAACTACAATTAAACAACCTGTTGAGCAACATCCTGAAGAACACACTATAAGTCCGGTATCTGAAACGTCGCAAGAATCTGCCACTCAAGTGCCTGAAGAAAAAGAACATACTATTCCAGAAGAAACTACTGAAGAGGCGGGAGAAGCTATAACAAAATTGGCAGTTTCGACTGAGCAACCTGTTGAAGAGCAGACTACGGCTAGCGGCGAGGAGCAACCAATAAGTATTCCTACGAATATACCTCCAGAACAGGAACCTCATGGTGCTGGAGAAGAAGTTACGATTCCTACTGCGCCAAAAGAGCAAGAGACTTCCACTTCTGCTGAAATAGAAGCTTCGACATCTGCTGAGAGAGGTGAAGTTCCAACTATTGTACCTAGTAAGGAAGAAGAATCTATTACGCCGAGCAAAGAGCAGGAGGAATCTGGTGAAGGTGTAAAGCCGATTAAAGAAGGTGAAATAGAACAACCAGAAGAAGAAAAAATTCAACCAATACCAACTTCTGAAGAACCAATTACTACTGAAGAAGATAAAACATCTATAAAACCGGAAGAAGAAACTGTGACAGAAAAACTACCAGCGAAACCGGAAGTTTCAGAAGAACAAACGACTGTTGAGTCAAGCGAGTATGAGAGTACTCCTATTTCTGATATTTTACAACCGACGACAGAGCAGAAACCCAAGGAAACTGAACATGAAGAAGAAAAAGAACAAGAAATAATTACATCAACTGAAGGTGAACGAACTGTTGAAACCGAGAAATCAGAATCTCAAACAAAATTACCCACCACAATTGCTTCAGACAAAGTTGAACAACCTGTTGAATCGACGACTTTGGTACACGCAATAACCGAAGAAGCGCCATCAGAAGACCACACGACTGCAAAATCTGAGGAAGTTTCCACAGAAGAAAGCAAGGGTGAAACAAAACCGTCAATTTCAACTGAAGTTCCTGAAATTGAAGAAGAACACGCTACAACTCCTGGATTGCCTAGTGAAGTAGAAACACCTGGCGAAGAACCTGTTAAGCCAACCGAAGAATCTACTTCTGAAATTTCCCACAAAGAAACATCACCAGAAACTGTTGGACCAACAGAAGGCCCAGCAGAAACAGAAACTACGGAACATCCTGAAGAGCATCCGGAACCTTCAATTACAGAAGGAGAACCGTCTGTCACAAAATTGCCTACGGAAAAACCAATTGAAGTAGAACCTCCAGTCACTACGGAACAATCAACTACCACAGTTTCTGAAGCAGAACATGAAAAGCCCACTGAACCCAGCATTGTTCACGAACCAGAAAGCACTCAAGTTCCGATCGAAGTACATCCGGAAATTACACCTGAAACGGAATCTCATACGCCTGAATTACCAGAAGAGCACACAATATCCGAAGAGGTATTAACAACGTCTGCACCTGAAGGTGAACAGCCTTTGAAAGAAACTATACCAAGTCTAGGCGAAGAGCAAACTGAGCAGTCCGTTGCTCCCGAAATAGAATCCGAAACACCTGTTGTAAAAGAAGAGCATGTCACTACTCCGACTGAAGAGCAAACTCCGAAATCTGTAGAACAAGTTCCTGTTGAGGAACAAACTATTGCTCCCTCTACTTCCAGTGAAGGCGAAGCAACAGAACAGATTACACCAGAAAGTGTAACGATTCAAGAAGAACAAAAGATTACAGATAGTGCTAAACCAGAAACGGAATTGCCTGGTTTAACGGAGGAACAAACCGCTGGTCCCGAAGAAGAAGAACAGAAACCTGAAACTGGAGTAAAGGAAGAACCAGTTACAATTCCAGAAGTTACAGAAAAAGAAACGACAGAAGAAGCTGTGACACCTGTTGGCATTACGGAGGGTCATCCATCCGTGGAGGAATATACTCCACAAGAAGAAGTAACACCGTCCAAAGTTAAAACAGATGCAACAAGTCAAGAACCGATAGAAACAACAACTGCTCAGGAAGAACAGAGACCTGAAGAAGAAGGTCAAGTTACAAGTGAGATCAGTTTACCACAACATCCATTGAGCGAAGAACCGATAACTGTGGCAGTAGAAACAGAAGGTCCTCATGAATATGAAACAACGTCTATTGCAGAAGAAGTATCGAAACCGGTGACGGAGGTCAGCGTGGTAGAAAAACTTTCACCTGAACAGGAATCTGCTACAACTGAAGGTTTAAAACCAGAGGAACCCATCACAAGAATTTCTGAAATAAGTCCAACTGAAAAGCCCGCGGAAGCTTTACCTGAAACAGAAAAACCAGTTCAACAAGAACAGGAAACAGAATTGCCCGAGCAAGGTGAAACTACTACAAAATCAGTTGAAGATATTTTGCTCAAGGAGAAATTGCCAGAAGAAGTGGAAGCTGAAGTAAAGCCAACTGAAGCTCCTGTAAGTGGTGAAGAAGAAGAAGCACATTCTACTGCACCTACTCCAATTGAAACGACTTCCGTTCAGACGGAAGAACAACCGATAACAAAATTGCAGCCTACTGAAGAATCTCTTCCTTCTCTTCCACCACAAGAGATTCAACCTACTCAACCTGAAGAAAGTGAAGTTCATACAAGTCTACCTGCGGAATCTACCACAGAACATGCACCTGAAATACCAGACACGATAGAAACAGAAAAACCAGTTCCAGAAATTGAACAAACAGAACCGCCTTCGGAAACTACTGCATCTACTGAGGGTCTAATTAAGGTTGCTGACGTGTCTGAAGAGAAGACTACTATAAGACCATCATCGGAAGAACCGGAAACCCAGGCTCCGTTAAGACCTGAGGAAGGTCCGCAAACGGCAGAGACACCGGAAGAAATCCTCATAAAGACGCCATCTACGGAATTATCACCCGCAGAAATAACGGAGATTCCCGAAGAAGTTTCTTCTCAAGAGAGTGAGGACGTTGGTCATCCGCACGAGAGTACTGTAAAGCCAGAGACGCTTGGATCCGATGAAGAACATTTGCGACCGATCAATCATACCGCGGAAACGACGGAACAACCATATCAACCCAGCTTCCACGAACAACGTCCAACAAGCACTTCGACTCCTCATATTCCCGAATATCCTGATCAAACTGTACCGGGTGAGAATCCTCATTTCCCAGTGGATGGTGGCAGTTATTTGCATCCCGATGACGATTACGAGGAGGAGGACGACCTTACGGATTATGGACCGGGTACCTGCCGATACGGTGGCAAAGTCTACGTTTCGGCGCAGCAGATACCCAGAGACGATCCGTGCGACTTTTGCTTTTGCTTTAGGAGCGACATCATCTGTCTCCAGCAGAGCTGTCCGCCGCCTATTCCGAAATGTCACGAGGAACCAATTAGCGGCTTCTGCTGTCCTAGATATGAATGTCCCGTATCGATGGCTACAGCTCTTAATTTGACCACCACCACCACTACGACCACGACCACGTTACCACCGCATTTCCATGCTCACGCTTACAAAGGTGCTGCGAGACGAAGCGGTTGTCAGATCGATGGTCATGCTTATCGAGTAGGAGAAGTCATTACCTCGCAGTCCGGACCTTGCACTCATTGCATGTAAGTTTATTATAAAATAAAATCGGGAAAATATTTTCTGTTGCTATAAATATTAAAAAATGCATCATTTTTTATACAAGCTCTGTGCCCATTTTTTTCAAAAAATCTAACACAAATTTTTGTAATATTTTAGCTGCGGAGGTGACGGCAAGATGAAGTGCGAACCGCTAGTATGCAGTCCGGAACCAATGTTGAGGCAAATGATTGCTACGGTTACAGCCAAGAGAAGGAGATGAGCCATCGAACTAGATCACGGAATTCGTCATTACAAAGAAGCATATACGAGGACGAGGAAGTTAACAACTGAATTCAGTGTTGTATAAAAGTGAATTAAAATTATTCTAAACTACCTAAACATCGCGCGAAACACAGACAATAGTGTGCTTCGGCGATTACGAACTGAGTGGCCAAAACCGTAAACACGCGTTTATATTAATAATGTTATATTATGTTATATAAAAAAAAAAGCGACGACACAAGAGAGGAAGCAGGCAATAATATCGGTCGGATAATTATAGATTAACTGCGTATCGAGGCGCGTTATCGGTGCTAATACGCGAACACGGAAGGAGAAAGCGAAGCAGCACGAACGTAGAAAATGTAAAAAAAAAAAACTTTTGTTCGTGATAATTCCGCGTTTTGTCTCGTGGGATATTTTATATGCCCTGAAAAGACGAAAAAAAAAAAAATTACTGAACGTACGAGACTTATGACTGTGCCTTCCTCAGTGTCGAATATCAGCGGCACTGCTTTTATTTCGGCAACGAGCGCCGTCCGCAGCCACGGTCATCGTCGTCGGTATTAAATAAATCAGAAGAGTCGCCATCACGACTCGCGTAGGTGATGGGGGGGAAAAAAAGAAGAAATGCGATGAATGCGTTTCGTACGACGCACAAAAAATGAAATAAAAAAAATTTAACACATCGGCCGGTCGGTCACGCAGTGATACTGAAACAGCGGAGGAAAATCGTATGAAGGATACCTCGATCTGCAGTTCGTCTAACTAGCTAGAAGTTTTTTAAACATTTTTCTACGCAGACTACACGTCCACGGTATCCTTCTTATGATGTAACGCTAAAAATTGAGGAATAAGTGAAAAAAAACGAGATTACGACGGCATATCGCCTTACGGCTCTTACGGTATCACTACGACAATCTTAAGCAACGACGATACGTCATTAACACGGTCGAGCGTATTCTAGATCGTTTATTCGGGTCACATTACTGAAGTTTGCTGACGTTTGCGCACTTGAACACGATCGAGATTAATGGATCGGCATAGCCAGCCGACCGTGCTTCCAGTACTTTTAAGCCGTGAGGATCCGAAGATCCTAGTCGTTTTCCTCTAGAGGAAAAACTTCCGATCGAGTCATCTTTCTTTTTTAATTGATCTGCCAAGCGTACGTATACAGTGCCAACGATCGTGTTCCAGTGCGCGTGCGAGTGTGTGTATGAGCGTGTGTGTGCATGATGCATATAATATGTTGAAGGATGAAAGAGGAAGCAAGAGAGACGAAAGATACACGCATCTCAAAGCTCAAACAGCGGCTCGCGCGGAGGACCGATCCGTGAATTTGCTTCTCCGGCGAGCTGGCGTCATTATATATAAATATAAATATAAATATATATATAAATATAAATATATATATATACATTTATATATAATTCTTTATATACTCTGTACCCTCCTGATAATAATACTTAACGATAACAATGTTCTATACGTTTGTACGAAAGTATAGTTATCTAAGACGGGATAATAATTGCCCACGCCGGTTCTCCAGTCTCAAAGTGTCGCGCTAAAAACGAAAAAGCGATATCAACCTATGAGATTTTTTGGATCATCTTAGGTTAATTATTTATCTTAGTAGCGATGATACACGACTTGCACGATATCATTGTCCAAAAGAAAGGAGAGCTATCACGCATCGTCACGCTTTGAGACTCTGGAACTTCGCGGGCTCTCTTTAGTATAATAAATAGAACGAATGCTATATCGTCACACAAAATACTGCGCATACTGTCTGTATTTATAATAATCGGACGAAGACGAGTCGAAGTTCGGTCTTCCTGATATCAGCGGCCCGTTAGTTCTAGTACTCGTTTATTGATAACTAATTAAGCTCATATCCCAGAAGAAGTTTCTTGCGGAGAACTATTACGAGAGTGTTTTCTTTTTTTGTTCACGCAAAGAATCTCGCTCGACTTAAAAAAGACCAACGAATAACCGCGGCGTATTCATATGGCTTCCAGGACAACTCGGTCGTGATATACAAAGTGGCCATATTGTTACTGTCACTTGTCAGCTATGAACAAAACAAACCTTCTATGCAGCATCGATAATAAATGATTGATATACATATTAAACAATTTTGTACTACAATTATAACAAAGTTAAAATATAAAAATGATTAGCGCCTTAACATTTTTGTTGAAAAACATTCGAAATTCCAAATATTTGTAAATAAAAATAAAAGCGAGAGTGACGAAAGACCTTGAATATTTAACACAGTCAGGCGATCAATTTGTACGTTTGATTAAATCGAGAAAAGTAAAGATCAGTGAACTGAAAATTGATGAACTAGCGCGATTTGTTTGCCTTTTATCAGAATTAAATTTATTACGCTGGTATTATTGTAGCAAGCGACGTGAAAGATTTTTGATAAATAATTTGCTCAAAGCTTATTGAAAGTTACGCGACTGATAACAACGCGTATAATCGATCGTTAATGCGCGCCGGTGCAACCGGTACGATGATATCATATGTATGAGCAATCGATTATCGCGGCTATTGTTTAAAATAAAGTCGAGTCAGTTCTTTCCAAGCCAATATTCTAGCGATTATAGTCTGAATCTAGTATTTATCTTGATATTATCGCTCCTTTCATTCATAGCGAGTAATATTATCGAAGGTAAATGAATGTCGAATGTTTATGAATAAGTACGATATTATGGTATGCATATAGCTGTAATAACGTAAGATATATGACCATGGTAAATACATAGAATGCATGTAAACTAATGTCGAAGTTGAGAGACAGCAAAGTGTCCGCGAGGCGCTTTTGCATCCAGACTTGTGCAACTTTAGAAAGATATATTTACACATTATATTTACGTACAAAGCGACCAATTTTTTATTCACTTATGTCAACTGCCTTCGTACAATTTCTATAAAAATATTCACGTTACGTTCTCGACATATATTTGTGATTCTTCGATATTGATCAATGTCGAGGAGGAATATGATAGCAATATTTAAATTGGTTATGTGTGTGTGTAACGCAAAGGAAAAAATATAGCGTTCGGTATGTGAAGATACTCGATCCTCGCGATGGATTTCCCGACTTTCTTTTTATACGATCACAGTGGCTATCGCGCTCTTATCCCGCATTATGCATATAATTTGATATCATTTGCCGCGTATTATGATATGTGATAAATGGATAAACGAGAGCGAGCCGGAAGAGTCCCGGCAGTGCCGACTGTATGGAAGTAGGCTAGATTTGACAGTACGTGCTAGTATAAAGTGTCCTTTTATATGAATAAAAGATTTTGTATGTCAATCTATGTATCTTTGTGCATTATTTCGCCACTTAGATATTTATCATCTTTACTTGTTCTTCAAAGAAAAAATTTCTGTTTAATAAAAGAATAACAATCATGCTATAATTAGATCATTGTACTGAAAATTAATTAATAATTATAATGATAATTATAGTGATAATTATAGTCATAATTTTAATAATGTAATAAAACATGAAATTTAATTTACTGCAATAGATAATGTTTTTTCTTAAATCAAGCTAGAAAGAATTTAAAAATATCAGAATATATTTTCTTAAGGCAAAAGTTTAGTTTAAAATTATGAAATATCACGCGGTTCGTTTCCAGTGTTCCGATGTTTAGCACAAGCAGTCTCGTAACCAGCATAAACACAAATGTAATTGAACATATGGCACTATTTATATAAGATGCTTAAGTAATAACAGAGAGAAACCTGAGAGGGGCCACGCTGCTGTTTTTCGTAAGACGCTTTTTCTAGGCCGTACACTAGCGACGCGTACATCTTTTTATTAACCAGGGCTCTTTTACCGTCCCGGAAAATGGATGTGGCCATGTAGTTCCAGGCAGGCTGTAAAATGGATGTACGCGCCGCTAGTGTACGGCCTAGAAAAAGCACATTATATTTATGAATATTAAAAAACTATTTTGTTCATATATTTTCGATTTTGAGACATATCCAGCCATTGGTACATTTAGCTCATTACAATTTTTCTTAATATATTATCCTGTATTCCATCGAAATAATATACAAGATAATACAAAATAAAAATAATATGTCAATATGTCAATAATATGCCAATAAAATCATTTAAACGTTTAAAAGTTTTATGAATAATGGAAAAAACTTTTTAAAAAGACTAGTTGAAAAGAGCTGAACAATACAATTTTTTATTTATAATCGAAAGTATCTTTTATAATTCAAAAAGTAGTAATATTTTATTAGTGAAATTTATTAATCTAAACATTTAAACGTCTAAACGTTCAAACTTTTTCATAATTTACGCAAGAAACATCTTCCGTTTTTTGAAAGAGAATCTTGCTGTTTACCCACCCGAAGTCTTATATCATTATCTTTGTCATCAATAAACTACAAACTAACTGCCAAAGCAGAAGTTCCAAAATTTATTGACAGCAAAGAATTAAAAAAAAAAAAAAAAAATAAATAAAATATTTAAAAACCCTATCTATCCGAAAACTCTAATGGAAAATCCTACCTAAGAGAAATTCTACCTAACAGAAAAGCTTACCTAATAAAAAATTCTATACCGAGGAGTTCGTAAAAAACCTTAAATCGATAAGGTTTAATAAGATTGAACGAGTTTTTCGCGGAATCATTTGAAAGTTTCTCGCGGAACCGTTTGGGAATTTTTCAAGATGCTAGCGCAGAGCTCAGCTCAGTTTCCGCTAGGCGCGTCTGAAATTTATGTTGATAGTCAACCATTAATCAATAGTTGATCGTATCAACGTTATTTCGAGATTCGTGCTCGACCATCATCGATAGGACCACGAATAACGAATTTCCGTGCTCAACCATGGGATCAATTAAGCCATAGGACCACGGATGCATGGATAAGCTAGGAAAGATTGCGAGGAAATTGGCGTATAGCAAAAAATCATACATATATATTTAGTAATGGTTAACTGTAATTGCGTTATTTATTAAATAAATCATTTCAAATATGATGTCAATTCTTAAATTATATGTTTTTGCAAAACATATGCTATTTATTTTTAATTTATACTCATTTGCAATAAATGTATATGAATTTTGAATTTCTTTGACTTGCTTTTCTACGCCAATTTGAACAAAATTTAACCCTGGATATAAAAATGCAAATCACTTACCGTGTTGAAGGAAAAGGAAGAAGGGAACAAATTTGTTGTCATTCATTTTCTTATATAAAAATATATATAGCAAAATATATAAATAAAAAAAATAAAAATAAAATTTTATTTAAGATTATTATTATATTATTTTTCTCTCTTTTTGTTATTTCCTCATACATAAAAAAATATGAAAAAAATAAATATACGAATAAAATTCAATATTATAAAAATAAATATTATAGAAAAAAATTATATAAAAAAAATTATATAAAAAAAATTAAATAGTATATAAAAATTAAATATGATTCAAGTTAATCAAAATATATTGAAATATTCGAAGAGTTTGTAGCAATTTTTATGACAAAATTAAAAGCAATTATTATATGTTTAGGTCCATTTTTATTCAACAATGTATGTATCGTTGTTTTCGGCAACTTTGAGTCATCTCTAACAACAGAGCATACATTAGTGAATAAAAATCGACATATAAACATATAACGATTGTTTTTAATTTTGTCCTAAAAAAGATCTACAAACTTTACGACTTATTAACCCAATATATTCGAGTCTGATCTATAAATAAATAAATTAAAAAAAGTACATACGTGTAATATGAATATCATGAAAAATTATAAATAAAAACTTAAATAAATCTTGTGTAAAATTAGTACTTTATTGTACATTATTATAAAAGAATTTAAATATGCAATAAACTAGAAAATTTCATGAATTAAAGATAAATGTTTAATCTATTATACAAATAAATAAAAATATATGTATCATATTAAAATTAATATTTTTTCATGGTCTTCATATTAAAAATTGGCGTACGTACAGCCTTCTTGGCGTGCAATGTACGTTTTAATTTATAATTTTGTATGTGCATCATAACGTGCACATATTCCAGGGTTAAATTACGAGCAACCAATTCCTAGCCTCTCCATTTTAAAATAATGGATCAAAGAAATAGTTTTATTTCTTATAATTTTATGTAAAATATTCTTATATATGATTATATTTTTAATATTCTGCTATCGTTTTACTTATTATAGACTTATTCATAATAAGCCTTTGAATTTTAACACACTAACAATATTAATTCAAAAGACTATTAGGCCAATACAAGTTGTCCGTGTTCAAATTTATATGTTGAATAATATGAATAATAATATGAATAATATGAAAAATTAACGGCAAAGTCTGCAAAATGTCTTAAAAGTATATTTATTGTACCATTGTTCGATCCACTATTTTAATAAGACAAATTGGACTGACTCACCGGTCGATGCGCAGCAGCGGAGTTGTTGTTCTGTTGATCTGCAAAGCTGATCTGTAACACAGAAAAGTAAATCGGTTAAAGCTGCATTCAAAATGATTAATATTTGTAAAATAATAATTGTGCACATTCAACTTTTTAACTTATTTATTTAAGCAAATATTTAATAAAAAATTTATTGAAAAAAAGGTTAATTATATCAAAAATTTCTAATAATTAAATATAAATATTAAACATTACAAATATTTCATTAAATATTTCTAATATTTTGTGCGCATTTTGCAAATAATAAATAACAAATAATTACTTACTTTAAAGTTGCTCCACCGGCGCCCGATGCTCCTCCTGAGCCTCCTCCTTCTCTCAGTGGTCCTTCGAAGCACTCACATTGAATCTCACGCGTTCGCGGCGCATGCATTGCTCGCATGCGTACCTGAATACGAAAATCGCGCGATACTTAAAACGGCACTCCCGACATCACAGGCGAATCGAACCGAATTGTCCAAGCTGTGACGTTACGCGCGAATTCCGTCCGCGTTTCAGACGACCACATTTACCAATTGGGGCACGATTCTCTCAAAACAGAAGGCAAAGATAAGCTCGAAGAAGATGAGGTGATTAGTCATCCAATCAACCGACTAGATACAAGACATCTGAAAAGCAATCGGTAGCGTTTGACTAACTCCGGTAGCCGTCCTCGACTACCTTCGACAGTCCGGCTATCTGTACAACTAGCGCGCTGCACGTAGAACCGAAGATTGCCCTGCCGTAGTCGAGATTTTATGATTGAAACCGACCTTTCCCTCCCCCGAGCCAAGCCTAAAGTCAAAAAAAATCGTGTCCCAATATTTGTCATACAGCAAAAATGCGTTCATCTATAGATTCGCTATAACTCTCGGCATTAACGGCACTTCCGACGCGCATTTTGTTATACTATACGACGGAACGAATATATTTTGTAGCACCGATTACGCGCACAAAGTTGATCTGTAAAATAAAAAAATAAATGCAGATTAGTGTTTAAAATAATTAATATTTATAAAATAATTACTGCGCACATTAAACTTTATATTCGTTTATTTATGCACACATCTAAACAAAGAATTAAAATTTTCAAAAATATATTTTTTGAATAAAGAAAAAAGTTTAATTAGTTGAAATAATAACATGTAAAAAATTTCTAAAAATGGTGAATATTAATTTACTATTATAAATATTTTATATCCGCTACATTATATAATATTTTATATGCAATATTTTGCGAATAACAAATAGATGAATATTCACTTTGACTTGCTTTTCTACGCTAGTTTGAACAAAATTTAACCCTGGATATAAAAATGTGAAGCATTTATCATGTTGAAGAAAAAGGAAGAAGGGAACAAATTTATTTTTATTTCTTTCTCATATAAAAGTATATATAGAAAAATATATAAATAAAAAAATAAAAATAAAATTTTATCCAAGATTATTATTATATTATTTTTCTCTCTTTTTGTTATATATTTTCTCATACATAAAAAAATATGAAAACAATTTAAATAAATATATGAATCAAGTTAATCAAAATATATTGAAAGATATTCGAAGAGTTCGTAGCAATTTTTATGACAACTTAATTAAAAGCAATTTTTATATGTTTAAGTCCATTTTTATTCAACAATGTATGTATCGTTGTTTTCGGCAACTTTGAGTCATCTCTAACAACAGAGCATACATTAGTAAATAAAAATCGACATATAAACATATAACAATTGTTTTTAATTTTGTCCTAAAAAAGATCTACAAACTTTACGACTTACCAAACCAATATATAATATCTTAGTTTGATTTATGAATAAATAAATAAAAAAAAGTACATACATGGAATATGAGTACCATAAAAAATTAGAAATAAAAATTTAAATAAAATCTTGTGTAGAATTAATACTTTATTGTACATTACTATAAAATTTATTATATAAATTAATTATATAATATTATTAAATAATATTAAATTAATATTATATAAATCTGTTATACAAATAAATAATAATATATGTATCATATTAAAATTAATATTTTTTCATGATCTTCATATTAAAATTTGGCGATAAAATACGTATAGCTTTCTTGCCGTGCAATGTACGCTTTAATTTATAATTTTGCATGTGCATCATAACGTGCACATATTCCAGGATTAAATTATGAGCAACTAATCTAAGTCCTAACCTCATCATTTTAAAATAATGGATCGAAGAAATAGTTTTATTTTTTATAAATTTATATAAAATATTCTTATATGTAATTATATTTTTAATATTCTGCTATCGTTCTACTTATTATTGACTAAGTTTTTACATACTAACGATATTGCTTTAAAGGACTATTAGGCCGATGCAACTTGTCCGTGTTCAAATTTATATGTTGAATAATATGAATAATATGTATTTCTTTTACATAAAAACAAATGTTTCGCATACAATATTTCGCACACCTATTTTTTCCCTATCTCAACAAAAACTTCAACAAATGACACACAGGTAAATAACATTTAAGACATTGTTAATTACAAGTTGCCGGCAATAAGACAACAGACAAACGCAAACACACGACATTTAAAAAAAAAAAAAAATTATTTTACATTTTAAACATTGATTGTTACATAAATGTACCCTGACATTACTTGAACGAAACATAGAATAATAAGTATGCGAGATATTATATACATAATAAAAATTTAGACGGAAACTTTAAATACTGAGAATTTTACATAAAAATGCAACAATTTGCGGCCTAATAGCCCTTCAAATCAATATTCTTAATGTAATTAAAATAAAAAAAATTTAATTTAAATAAATCAAAATAAAGCACACTTTGCTCTTTTTTGATGTACAACGCATTTTACAAACTATATCTTTTTTTAAATGATTTTTTAATGATTTTTATAATTATAATTTAATATAACATATATTTTTTATAAATATATATAATAAATGTGATGACACAAACAAATTTAATTTAAATCAATTAAAAGAAATAAGTACTTTGTTGTTTTAATAATAAATGCATATACAACCCAAAATATTTAAAAAAAATACGTGAGAATGAAATTGATATAATTACCATAAAGTAATAAAAATTATACGAAGTCTATAAAATGTCTCGAAAATATTTTTACGCTATTGTTCGATCCATTATCTTAATAATAAAAAAGACAAATTGGACTCACCGATCGATGCGCAGCAGCGGAGTTGTCGTTCTGTTGATCTGTAAAGCTGATCTGTAACACAGAAAATTAAATTGATTATAGAGCTGCATTCAAAATAATTAATATTTGTAAAATAATAATTGCGCACATTCAACTTTTTAACTAATTTATCTAAGCAAATATCTAATTAAATATTTATTTAAAAAAGGTTAATTATTTGGAATAATAATATATATATATTAAAAATTTTTAATAATTAAATATGAATATTAAACATTACAAATATTTCATTGCATATTTCTAATATTTTGTGCACAACATTTTGCAAATAATTAATAACAAATAATAACTTACTCTAAAGTTGCTCCGCCGGCGCCTGATGCTCCTCCCGAGCCTCCTCCTCCTCTCAGTGGTCTTCAAAGTATTCACACGCAATCGCGACGCGAAATACGAAAATCGCACGGCACTTTAAACGGCATTCCGCGTTCTATATTATTGCGAAATTACGGCGGAACGATGTTACAATAATATATTTTAGCGATATTTTAGCCGACACTCCCGATGCGTATTTTGTCATGTTAGGACAAAAGTAAAACTCGTATATCGTTCGCACGGAATACGCGTTCGACACCCCACCGCGTACGCAACAGGTAACAATTGGGAAAGGGAGGAAGGTGGAAAATTGTAAGGAGTAATAAGAATTGAAGTAGGGGGGATAACACGCCGATACGCTAAACGGTCTGTCTCGTTCAAATGCCGCCGTGCGAATAATAAAATCCAGCTCAAGCTCAAGGATAAGGTCAAATTGGAAAAAGTACTATTTGGAAGGAGCAGGGAAAGGAATGTATACATGCCGATCAGTATGTGTAAGAGAGAAAGTGTGAGAGTGAGGAAGAGAGGATATAAAGTACGTAGGTCACAGAGCGAACGTAAACAACCCCATCGAACCCCCCCCCCCCTCCCCATGCCGTGAATCAGCGTCGAAATTCCTAATATGATATACCATATTTATATATATTATATACTTAAATATAACAAATGTAAATAATAATAATATTGATAATGTTGTTATTACTCTTTGATTTTTTAAATGTTTCTTTATTTTTCTCTAATGTATGTATCACCAGAAAGAAACCTGAGAGGGGCCTCGCTGCCGTTTTTCGTAAGACGCTTTTTCTAGGCGTACACTAGCGGCGCGTACATCCACCTCTCACAGGTTTCTCTCTGGTAATAAATATTATAAATCTAGTGTTATCAACTCACGGTAAAATTCTGTAAAAGGTTATGTTCCTAGGACTATGTTGGCAACGCGTGTTTTGACGCATTGTCAAAGTGGTGTTATTTTTCGGAGTTCGTGCTAAGTGAGGGTATCGTGTTCTTCGATTTTCGAGCGAAATACGTGAAAGAATTATTGTCAACGAGCGATGGAAGCCGGTGCGAGTACGGGTACTCGTACGACGCGTTTTATGATGGAAGGCGTTGGTGCCCGAGTCATTCGTGGGCCGGAATGGAAGTGGGGAAAACAGGTTAGAATGAGAGGTTAACTACAGTAAATGTAATTTTTTCAAAATAATACGATGCTTATTGTTCATAAAATTACTCGTAATATATATTTTTATATCTCCTGTTTGCTGCAACAGCAATTTGAAAATTTTTGTAAGAAAATTGCGCCTGAAAAAAGGCAATCTATTTTGCTGTAAGGTTATTCGATGTTTATTTTATATGGTATTTTTTATTTAATTAAATCATATAAATGTATCATGCATTTATTTAAATTAATATTAGATTTTGCAGTATTTTTTATGTAAAGTATTTGTGCTTTTCAAAATAATGATAGTTGTATGCAATAGTATGAATAATACATGTTTTAAATCACATATATTTAACAGCATAGCCATATTGCCAACAAGTTTCATTATATTAGCAATAGTAATGTAAGCAGTAGACAGTATTTTAATTATTTTTTCTTAATTGTGTGTATTTAAAAGGATGGCGGAGAAGGTCATGTGGGTACTGTCAGAAACTTTGAATCACCAGAAGAGGTTGTAGTTGTGTGGGATAATGGTACAGCAGCTAATTATCGATGCTCTGGAGCCTTTGATTTACGTATACTAGATTCTGCACCAACTGGAGTAAAACATGACGGGACAATGTGTGATACCTGTCGTCAACAACCTATTTTCGGAATAAGATGGAAGTGTGCTGAATGTGGCAATTATGATCTGTGTTCTATTTGTTATCATGGGGATAAGCATCACTTGCGACATAGATTTTTTCGTATTGCTACACCAGGAAGTGAAAGAGTTTTGCTAGAGCCTCGACGGAAAAGCAAAAAGGTACGAATACTAACTTTCAATCTTGTTATTTGACAATTATTTGTTATATGTTATATTTTACTAATTAATATTATGATGTAGATTGCCATTCGTGGTATATTTCCTGGTGCAAGAGTCGTACGAGGTGTGGACTGGCAATGGGAAGATCAGGATGGTGGAAATGGTCGTCGGGGAAAAGTTAATGAGATACAAGACTGGTCTGCAGCTAGCCCACGTTCAGCGGCTTATGTTATTTGGGATAATGGTGCTAAAAATTTGTACAGAGTTGGTTTTGAAGGAATGGTTGGTATTATATCACTATTATTGTATTAATTGTATTCAAATAATTTGATATTAATGTGATTTTTTATATCTAGGCGGATTTAAAAGTAGTTAATGATGCAAAAGGGCAAACAGTATATAGAGATCATTTACCGTTATTGGGTGAGCAAGGTCCTGGTCGAACAGGACCTCATGGTTTGCAAATTGGTGATCAAGTGAGTAATTTATTTTTTATTTACGATATGTCTGAAAATGTTATACTCAATTTTAATTATTATTTTTTTTCTTGACAGGTCAATGTCGATTTGGAATTGGAAATTGTTCAGTCGTTACAACATGGGCATGGAGGTTGGACAGATGGCATGTTTGAATGCCTTGGCACCACAGGAACGGTTGTCGGTATTGACGAAGATCATGACATTGTTGTCTCTTATCCAAGCGGCAATCGATGGACTTTTAACCCCGCTGTACTTACTAAAGTTCAGATACCCGTTCCTGTTACTAGCTCAAGTTCTGACAATCAGACATTTGCTGTTGGGGATTTAGTGCAAATATGTAATGATATAGAAAAAATTAAATTACTCCAACGTGGTCATGGAGAATGGGCTGAGGCAATGGCTCCGGTAAAATACTTTTTAAAATACTTTTAAATAATGGAAAGATAAAATTTAATGTCTTTATGTTATATTCAATTTTGTGTGATTCTTTTCCAGACTTTGGGAAAAATAGGTAGAGTGCAACAAATATATCATGATGGAGACTTAAAAGTAGAAGTTTGTAGTACATCATGGACATATAATCCACAAGCTGTTACAAAGGTTGCTAGCAGCGACGGTAGTGTCCCGGGAAATAGTAGTGGTGGTAAGTGTATGATAAACTAAATCAATTCATCATTTCATTGGCCATGCTCTTATGATTCAACAAATATATTATTTTTCAGAACGATTATCAGCTTTACTGAAAAAATTATTTGAGACCCATGTTTCGGGTGATGTTAACGAAGAATTAGTGAAAACAGCAGCAAATGGTGATGCCACTAAATGTGAAGAATGTTTGAAACGACCGGAAGCCGATGTTAACGGTGTATTTGCCGGTCACACCGCTTTGCAAGCTGCGAGTCAAAATGGGCATTTAGAAGTTATTAAAATCCTTCTCCGATATAAAGCGGACGTAGAAATAGAAGTAAATATTTTTTATAGGCGAACGAAAATGTATACTGGACTGCATTTACTTATATTTTTGTATTTTTGCAAAACAGGATAAAGACGGTGATAGAGCCGTACACCATGCTGCCTTTGGAGATGAGCCAGGAGTCATGGCACTTCTCGCTGGTGCCGGTGCCGATTTAAACGCTCGAAATAAAAGACGTCAGACGGCTCTTCATATCGCGGTTAATAAAGGACACGCTGGTGTTGTGCGAACGTTGTTGGAATTGGGATGCCATCCAAGTCTACAGGTAAGCAATTTACAATTGCATATTTATACTAACATTCTCAGTGTTCGTTTTCAGAATCTTACATGGTTATTAAATATTTGTCCATATATTATCCAAGTTGAAAACACATGCATACATATGGCAATACTGGGTAATATTAAAAATACTTTATATATGCAATAAAAAGTGTCTTGAAACACTGCATATAGTGGCGTGTTATTTCGCTTAAATAGCAAACTTTAGGCAACTGCAATATCTAATAGCAATTATCGAGTAAAAATATAGAATTTTAATATGGTTAGTTAGATATTGATAGATATTACCTGAAAGACTGTTTTAACACGTCACACGTAGTAGTAGACGTTTTATTAAAAATTATGATAATGAAATGAGGAGGTATCAACTTTAGTATATACAGATTAAACAGTAGTTCTGTTTACACAGTTACAAAGTAAATCAACGACTTAGAAAACCACGGGTTTATTGTAGGAGATTGTGCAGGAATGAAATCTCGTGAAATATAACCATAGGCGGAGGTTTCGGTGGTGAGCCGCAGGGGAGGATAAATAGAAGTGGGTGGGGGTTGTTTATTTTATTCTTGAACTGTCTGAACATGATATATTTGTGGTATTCCACCCTCCAATGATTTATACTGGTCTGGAACTACGTAAACGAACACCTCCTGCTACTACCTCTTTTCCTCTCTCTTTCAACATCACGCTTCGTTTTCCTTCTCTCATTCCATTTCCGACATTGCACGGCTCTTTTCTGAGCATATAACCTGATAGTACGACGGCTAAGTCCGTTTAATCCACACACACACACACACACGCACACACACAGGCAGTTAACTTTTCTATTTCAATAAATCTGTTGAAGTCTTATATATTTCACTAAGAAATTCTCTCACAAACTTTCCTTAAAATTTTTTAAGCTGCACGTTCTTTGTTGAATTAAAAGAAAATGAAACGAGAGAAAAATATTACACAATTATTTTTTCAATGAATATATATTATATACTTGCGAGTTTGTATATAATGCATATATAGTGCTATTTAAAATATTTATTTTTTTCTCTCTCGTCTTCTCATTCTCACGCGGTAGCGCTTTTTATAAAATCAGAGATATAACGCGACTTAGTTGTAATAAAGAAAATAAATTTAAATTTGAGGCGCAAAGGAGAAAGAAAGAGAGAGAAACGTAATAAGGATGAAAAGAAAAGGAGAGATGGAGGATACGAAGCGGTGGATGAAAGAAAGAAGAGTGGATGGTGTTGAAGAAGGAGGGAGATTCCAATCAAGATATATCGGCATATATATTACCCTCCTTGCCTCGATATTTGAGAGCGGAGGCTGCAGGGTTAGCAAGCTATAACTACACGCAGCTGTATTTTATTATTGATAGCCTCAGGGATGCTTGTGAATTTTCCTCGCATTAAATGGTCAACCGTGCGGACATTCTCTGATACCGCAAATGTCTAAAGCATTGACGTAACGACTTTTTTTTTATTCGCGATCAAACTATGTCTGATTTATTCTCTTTTATTTTATACTTTCCGCTTTTTATAAATGTTTTATACACACATTTCAAATATAACATATTTCTCTTTCGTAATTTTACATCGACTATTTCTCGTAGCTCTTTAGCACCGGTGTAGTATCCGTGTACGAGTGCCGTGTACGCAAATGTGAATTAGTGTTAATTCACCTTTGTTACACGGGTATCTCCTCATTTGCAGGAGACTTAATTAATTCAGTTATCTGCCTCGAGGAAGCCTCGAATTCCACCTGCGTTACGAGTGTCGCGGGATTGTGTTTGAGAATACGTGTTGCGCATAATCAAGACGCGCTGTGTATATTTGGTGCTCTAGCAATGGGGTATAACACTGCGGATCCCTATTTCCCTTCGAAACAATTCGAACCTGAAGACAACTAGAAACGTTTTCGACGACAAACAACATTTGCGTGTCTGGCATGCATTGCTATTTTTGTTCCTCAAATTCTTTTAAAACACTAAAAAAAGATCTTGAATTTTTTGTGCAACTTTTTTATTTCATAATTTCTGAACGAAACGAGTTTTTGAAAAGAACTAGTTGTCAAAGATGTAGGAATTTGTTGTAGAAGTGCATATAAGTAATTACAGTAAGTTATTGCAAGAGCTTTTTCTTCTCATATCGCCCGCCAACGGCTTAGAGAAGTAATTAAGAAAGTTAGGCAATACCCTTCTCATTTTCATAATCACCGCACAAAATGGTATAAATTAACAGTAAACGTAAATCAACGATGTTTTTACGCGATGCAGGGCGTATTGCGACCGTCGTGAAATAGCGTTCATATATTTTATCAGGGGTCATAAGATTTACGAAAATATGCTTGTTTCGTGAATCTCGTTTCTATAAATATTAATTAAAACTATCCGAGATTTAATTGATTCTCTGTGACTTTTTACGGAAAAACGAGGAAGAGATGCGGAATCAGTTGAAGCTCAATTAACTTTATTAATTGAAAAGAGAAGTTTATTAAAACAGAAGTTATTCTATTTTTTAAATGGAAGTTATACTGCATTTTTATACGCTTTAGGAGCGGATAAATTATTATTTGCTTTGATTCATGTAATAGGAATGAAAATTACTATCTTATGGTTTTATAACTTAATTTAAATTAAAATAAATCGCTCGCGGTCAAATAATATACATTATGCATTTAATATTTTATTTTCTCGTTAACGCATTGTATCGTGATAATTGGAACTACAGCAGTTCACGATAATTAAATATAATACAAATTGTTTAATATTTAAACATTCAAAGAGTTACACTTTTCAATTCTTTAAATCTTATGCTTCAGATTATTTCCAGCATTGACGAGAAAAAAATTATACAATAAATAATTCGCTTACCAGCTGTTTTATCCATTTGCTACACGCTGCTATTCAATTGATGCCAATATCCGTGTTCTCCGAAATTTCTCCGTGAAAGAGATTTACTCACACGAATAAATCGCGAATCACCAAAAACACAATCGATTGTGATCATGCGCGCAAATTATATGATACGCCGTTTAATGTTACACTATAAACGCGTACTATCGTTACACACTTTTATGTATTCACTTTCGACGCGAAAAGAACGCGAAAAATGCGATAAATGCTGCCAATTTTCTAACCGACATGAATAAACTGCCAGCGATATTTCGGTTTTAATATTCGTGACGCGATCATCACGGCCGCTTCGCCAATCGTTGAGTAATTACTAATTATTAATTATTATATTATTATATTAACGAAAGAAGAGATGGGTTATGATCACCCGATATTCTATTTGATGCTGTTCACTCATCTGACTAATGAAAGGCTAAAAAAGCGCTATGTGCTCTCAAAATCAATTTATCAGCGCGAGGGTACGCAATATAAATATATTTTTTTCTATGAGGAAATTAGAAACAGTTGTGCGCTTTTTGAAATTGAAATTATGCGGTTTATACCTAACCTAACCTTAAATTTTTATTGTAAATTTTTAAATTAAACCTAAATTTTTGTCGTAATTATATTATTCTTGTTATTTACAGAAAACTAAATATATATATATATATGTTCAGAAAAATCAAAACATTCGATATTAATTAGCAATTACCTTTCGATTGACGGAAGATTTCAATATTAAAATCGTAACCGACAAACATATCACTATATCGTATCGAATACTTGTAAACAGTTGGTAGGCTTTTTCATTGCCTTTACTATGTTGGTTATACAACTATACAAATTTGAGTTTAGAGTTTTTATATCAATTATAAATAGATAAATTTTAGGCGTGCAGAGAAAAAATATAGGAGGATTGTCATGCATTTACAGCAAAGATAATTGTCTTGTGAATAATAATGACAATTCAATCAATTCATGGACAAATAGATACACGATTTCTATTACGATTTCTATTGGTCGGATTCTGAATAGTGACAAATTTCTAACGAATGAAAACATCTTTAATGTAACCCCGAGTGTCACCGCTAGTTGTCGTTAGTTGTTATTGCTATACCTGTGCTATACGGATCGTCGTTTGTGTTGATCGTAATTTGTTGTTAGTTATTTTTGATTGTCGTGTGTAAGTAGATTTTGATAATAGCGAAAAATTGATGTGCTTATGTTGGGGGTAAGAATATTGCGAAGATAATAATCAATAATTAATCAATGCGAACAGAAACTTTGCTGAGATTTGTTGCAACGAATGTTTTGGCGGTTTGATCTTTTTGGAGCAATCGCGTATTTCTGAATATTAGGTATATCGAGGAGAGGTAAATAGAGCGATCATTATGACTAATGCAAGGATAACTATTTCGCAAATGACAATGATCAATATTTAATCAATTTATGTATAAATAAATACTATCGGCGGACGCTTGGTTCTGAATTTAGCAACAAACTGAATTTCGGCGATTAGCGTTAGAACTTCTGTAGTGCCGTTGCGCGTCTCTGCCAATCGTCGATTGGCTTCCATTTTGTACAGTTGAATTTCTTATGGCAAGAAAAAATATCGGAAGATTGTGATTATCTCGTCGAGAGTATCTCAGTAATAATATGTCAATGTGTCGATGCGCGAATCGCAGCAAAGATTTCGTCGAGTTTCTTTGATGGGCTGTTGACAATTTAATCGGATTTAACGTTTAGAGTTAACCTCGTCATGTATTTCGTACAATTTTGAGTATTGAGAAAAAGTATCGGCCGCTTACGTTGCGTCGCATTTTAGCATGAGTACCATGAGTGATAATGAATAATGTGACACACTATACAGATCGCTGTGTATAATCATCGGGAGTGTTGAGTAAAAGTATCTCAAACGATTTCCGCGAATGTAAGGATGTGATAAATGAACACAGTCTACGCGTTTTTAATAGTCACAAATATCGCATACATATCAGGAGCTTCGAATAAAAGTATCGAGTATTTTAAAATTTTTAATATCGCGAGTGCTGTGAATAATAATGATTAATCATCGATGGAAAATTGAAGCTCTGAACAGGTGACAGAATATACGATGAAAAGAAAGCAGACGACGACCGGTGAGTGTCTATGAAATAATCGTTTATATATCAAATTTAGATTATTTTTTAAACGATTTTGTAGAACAATTTGATTATATGTTTAATAATAATAACCTCGTTTCTTGATAAATGCAGTACTAAGAAATATTTATTAATAACATGATTACAAAGTTATTTTAAAAATACATGAAATGTATTTTAAAAGAAACGGCTGAAATAGGAATAAAACAAGCGTACATTGACAAGTTAAATTTTCTATCGTAATAAAAATGCATAGAATTTATTTTTACTTATAAAATATAGATTGGAGAAAATAGAATAATTATTATTGAATGCATATCACTAACATAAGTGTGGCCAATTTGACCCCAATCAATAGCAGTCAAGTAAACATTAATTGATCAACAACATTCATTGTGGGTACTTTATATAATCCGTTTATCAGTAACAAATTGAAATGCTATTAATATGATATCATTATTACTTGTTCAATCGTAATAGATTTTAGGTAATATTGCAATTATGGAAAATACAAATGCATAATTTTTATGTAAAGTCAAAAGTCGGGACTAAAAATTGTTGCAAGAAAATTGTCGAGAAAATGAAGAAAATAATATATAAAAAACAACTGATACATTAATTGAAAAAATATTTTATTCTACAATTTTTTAATCTTGATTTTCTTTATGATGATATTTAGATACGTATGTATTTTTCTGCTTGTAGATCTGATAATGCAAAAATTTATTCATTAAAATCGTATTTGAAGTAAAATATATATCTTAAGATTGATTAAGAATTTGCTCGGGCTGTATATATTTGTATGATTGCACTGTTTGCGGGCAGCGAGGAGTTTAATGAGAATTTGAAATATTTTTGTTATTAAAATTATAAATTTCTGCAGAAATTTATTTATTTGGTTTATTTTTATCGAATCTCTCGTAGCGATGAAAAGCGCGAAGCTATAATAATGCCATAATTCTTACTTGACGTTGTTGTAATTTTCTTTTCACGGTAACAGTAGGCGATTTTCTTGCGATCTTATTTTATCCCATCGCAGAAGTTTTTGAAAGGAAACTTTTTTTTTTCCCCTTACGTTACATCGTCGAGTGTACTTTTGCGAAGGAGTAAAATTTCAACGATCACGTACGTATGTACCAGACAAGAAAGACAGACTCCCGCGTTCGGCACGTGCGCGAAATTCCGACAAGTCGATCCGACAATACCGGCGGGAGCGGCGGAAGGGGACGGACGAGCGAGGGGAATTTTCGCGATCGCACTATCGTACTATCATCCTGTCTACTTCGTTGAAGGATCGGACTAATCGAAATACCGGACGTCTTTGGAGTTGCTACGTGTGTAGATGCTCTCCACGTGTGTGTGGCAATCTTTCGTTGTACCGTTAAAATCGAGCTAGTCATCCTTATGACTTCTGCTATTTATTTTTCCGTTTTTTATTTTCCATTTATTCTGTTCTTCCTTCTCAGTGTTGCGCAATTGAAAGGAAGATAATAATCGTACTGAAAATAATCTATTTGTAAATTTTTATAATAATAATAATAGTGGGAGCGTAGATTTTTTGCAACATTTTCATCGCGACAAGAAAGCAGCTATATTTCGCTGCGGGCTTGTTGGCGGATACATCGCACGAATTTCACTCAATGAGGATTAATCGTTTTGAAGAAACTGCACTGTCTCATGAGCCTGTGTAACTCAATCTTGTCTACATGACATTGCAGTCGAGACCACTCTATTTTACGAGCACGATCAGAGCACCGCGTCACATAATTGCGACCGATTGTGTTTGTTATGCTGTCGATGCCGTTGAATAAACAAATTGTTAGGCGATTTATGCTGCGTCAGTTGAAAGATACGAAGCGTAATTTGTGTGACTGAATATTATCGATAATAAAATGTCACAGCACTTTGACTGGTCATAGAAATGATTCGTTTCAGCATTCATATATATATATATATATATATATATATATACTGTCTTATCGAACAGTAGATAATTGCAGGATTCAATAGGGCGAATCTTCGATGGCGTTTCCCTCGATAGTCGCATTTGTGACAGAGAAGCACTTGCTGGGATAACGAGGCGCGTGGAATAAAGGGAGATACGTTCGGGTAGCTCTTTACTCTATCGTGCGAATAATACATTCAATCGAACGTGACAGTCTATGCGCCGATGCGATCGTCTTTTATAAGGAAAAGTGGTTCGTTTCGAAATAGGAATGCGCTCGGTAAGTAGGAGCAATGGGGAAGAGGGAGGGAGGGGGGAGGAATTGAAATCGAAGGATGGAGGAATGCCTATAGCGTCGCATGGCCTCTATTACAAATCCAATACCCATCTAGTCTAGCACACATCTTCTCCTCTCGCTCTCTGTCTTTCTTCCTCTTTTGGATCCATACCGACGTTACCGCCTATAGCCGCATCGTCTCACTACGACGCTGCTATAAAACATATTCGCTGACAGCGACAATATTCCCCTCGGAGCTGCAGACTCGACAGAAGGAACGCTCTCTCGATCCGCACATTCGCGCAGGAAAACGCCTATTCGCGCTAGAGTGATCACACCGACGTTTGATCGTACGGAAACATAATCCGGTGCTTGAACATTTTCCGCAACATTGTTTAGCATTACGTAAAATAATGGGGTTAGTTTATGCTAGTCTATTTTCCAATTTTTCCTCACTCGAATTTTAATAGATATTACGTTGACGCAATTTGTCTTCCATTCTCTTTTTCATTTTTCTATCTCGCTGCTTTTTCCATTATCATTATGGAACATTGTTTCCATGCTATTTTGTTGCAATATCCCTCTCCATTTTATTTTATTTATCCCGTAACAGATTATTTTTTTGTTATTGCGTTATATTCATTGTTACATATATTGTCAACCTGATCAACGTTATATAATAATTCTCATATTTGATGTCCTAGAGGATAAATATTCCATTTATATCTGTCGGTAAACAGGCTTTCTAACAGAAAGCCATTGGGACCGAAGCGAATCGTAGAAATTTCTTTTTCGGAGAATGTGATACATATATATTTCGACTTCTGTATAGCTGGCGCGCGTTATTCCCAGCATGCATTGCCATTCGCTTCCTTCCGGAATAGTAAACTAGCTCGTTGGTAGTCGAAAAATGCCCCGGTCCCAGGCCAATCCCTCAAGAAGAACGTGGACAGAGCGTTTTAAATAAATGCCTGAATAGATTCCTCGCGTAAACGGATTTAACACTTCGCTTTTACAGCGAAGTGTAGTAGCTACGCCCCGAGGTGTATTTCTGCATTCTGCATGCACTTTCGTGAGCGGAATCTCGAGTGTGATTGTAGTCCTTCGATAGCGAGGAGTTTATGCCGGTCGCAAAATGTATATGTGTGATTTGTTTTTCAGAATCGCGCATTCCATGTATTCTTTCAGATTATTCAACTTTTTACGAACGCGCATTAAGATATTATTCGCTGGGGAAACTTTGCAGACTGTGTAAATTTACTTCACGTACATCGCGCTGATGGCTAATTTACGTTAACATTTTTATTAAAAGTCGAGCTTGTATGCGTTCGATCGATATAGGAGAGCTGATAAGAGTTTGCGATTACATATACGCGTAGCGTGGTTGATGTCGAGTTTGTAACGTCAGTAGAAGAGGATCGTAAAGCCAGAAGCGTATTACGTTGTTAGTGAAGCGGGTAAAGTTAGAAGACTATTTTTACAGTTATACAGCTTGTTCTCTGTAATCCTAGACCGTAGGTTAATAGCATGGGCGCGCGAGATGGCTGGGGATGCAACGCAAAAGCATTTATTATGTTACATAATGCGTCGGATGTGCGGTGCATCTTTCTTTATAAATATTCAAATCTGTGTAAATATTCACATCTGTCTCATATCTGTGTCACTTTTACATTACGAACAAAGATAGAAAAAAAAAAGAGAAAAAATGATGAGCGAATTTTTTTATTAATCCGCAAGAGTATTCAGAGAATTCTTTTCCTCGATATTGCGTCGGAGAATTAAATTGTAGTGTATTTCTATCGGTATTGATGAGCAGATTAGATTGCACCGTCATTTTCTCGCCTCTGCGAAAAAATGTGTCGGGAAATGTTCGCTCGAGACCGCAATAACAATGCGACTCGCGTTGTTCAAAGCGACATTAAACTTGCCATGGCGATTAAGGGGCGGCTTTCTTTCTCTCCCTCTCTCTCTCTCTCTTTCTTTCGCTCTTTCTCTCTCTCTCTCTCTGGCGACAGCGGCAACACGGAGGGAACAAGAAACAGCAACAAACTCTTAGCTGCGCCGGTGCCTGCTGTACTCAAGTACTTAGGCGGAGAGTCCCTCCGTGGAATGGCGACCATGCAAGTGACGGGCTGCAGCACTCAACCTCCGAAACTTAAGCGTGTTTATGTTGGTCCTGTCTCGCCACTTGCGGCTCTCCGAGGGGTGATTCGGCAGCTGCCTCTCAAGGATTAGCACAGAGTCCTTCGAGGCATCGCTGTAATAAGATGCGAGTAGTTTTTTTTTTTTTTTCCATTAACAGTTTAGAATGACTCTCCGCTCTCTTTCGCTTTTATTCTTCTGCTGCGCGAAAGTCTAGATTTCTATTTCATCGCTATCTTATTACCAGCGGATTATTGTGTCGCCGGGAAAAAATTGATACAATTAAACGACACGGGATTAAATGTTCGGCAAGTCGATTTATTTACGGGCGAACGAGTAACGGGTGGCTGATTCCGGGTCGGTGAATAATTCCCGATTCTCCGGTTATGGGCCACGACAGTGGAGGAAGTTTCGTGTGGAACTTCTGATACAATGACAGTCGGTATTAACATTCGATATTCCGCAGTCGTAAACCTGCGGAAGGGTCTGCGGCTTCCCCTCCGTTACTTCTCCCGTTAACCTCTCTCTTCCTCGCTCATCCCCCCCCCACCCCTCTGCCCCTCGTCGTTCTCTCTTTTCCCCTCAGTTTGCTTAGGTATTTGTAAGCGTGTCTACGTGTTTGCGCGCGTTCGTATTTAGCGTTCGCGCTATTGCGTATTAACGTGGCTTGACGCGAACTCAACGAAGTCTAGAAAGTTAGCTCGTAAATTCCGCCTGATATTCGTACATGGGATGCGCCATAGTCTGCGTTATCGATGATACTAAATGAAGGCTTGTAACTTTGATAATAAAATTTCGCCCCACAGTCGCGTAACTCGCGTGAGCTAACGTGCGATCCGGAATTGCGCGCTTACACATGATAAAGATGAATATATGATATTATCGTTCCGTGTTGACGTCGACCGATCTTGCGACATGGAAAATTGCAAAAGACTGTACACTGGATATTTACAGTTTTTTTCGCAAAGAAATATCACGTTGACAAAAGCGAGTTCTACGTACATTCTATACAAACTTAATATTTGTAGTAGCTTTGGACTTCTGTTGCGCAAGAACCTTCGTATGTTGTTCTAAAAGGGATCGAGCCAGATTGCCTGAAATAACAATGGTATCGGAAGATAAAGTATTACCGCTCCAGTCTGCCGTTTCTATCTCTCTTCTCTTTCGTCTCTCTCTTTTTAACCCTTTCGTGCTATCGCTTGGGACTCATTCCGGAGCCTTCTAGACTTCGCGTTTACACGTGTTGAAAAATTAATGTCCTTTTCGCCGAGAGATTTTTTTCCGTTCCGTGATATTATTACATTTGATTTTATTTTTATTGATATTTCGGTTTAATAATTTATTCGTACGTGTTCGAAAGAGTGCATATATATATATATATATATATATAAAATATATATATATATATATATATATATATATATATATATATATATATATATATAGTTTTTTCATATCTCACAATTTATCGCATTTTTATGGATTTATCAAGTATAGGATTTATCAAATATAGATTATAAAAAAATATGCGGACATATTTAGTTGGAGCAATCAAACGTTGCAAAAGTTTGTTTCACGGTACTTTTATTTCTATCCAATCTGTCTTCGCTTGATTTTCCGGCACGACGTAACGTCATGGCAGGATTTATTCGCGTGTCAGACGTTAAATGTTTCATTGCGCATATCTTTAACGAGGTTCGGGCAATTTGAGCGTTTTACAGGGCCTTATGTTCGCCTTTTGAATTTCCTGGTAGAATTCGTGCAAGTAATCAAGTTTTATAGACACGAACATGATCTCGCTACCCGCTTCAGAACGAGGCGATTTTGTGAAAATAAAAAACGCATTCTCATATTTTCGTGTTGGACTTAAATCGCGTCTTTATTGCCGTATTATTATGTGGAAAATCTACTTGCTTAATTGAATAATAAAAATGATTTTATGGATTACGCTTACTTTATTCACAATAAAATTTAAGATTTTTTGTACCAGCATCAATGTTGAAAAATTATCTTAATATATTTTGATTTATGCACGCATCTACATGTATGACGCATAAAATAAATATGTGCGACATAAAAGACGAAAAGAGTTTATAAGGACTTTCGTTTAACATCAGGAAAGTTTATTTGCTTTTTATGTGCCTTTGAAGTCTCGTTTGGGTTTCAATGTGTCGCGTTACACGGTCAAGAATAACAAATGTGCCTCGGCACAAGTATACATTTTTATACATGCTGAAAAGATGAATATAACAACGTAAAATTGACAGTTATTGTAGATATTTCGTCCTCGATTTATCGGTTCTACAAATATTTAATATTTTTAAAAATTCTAATATCGTTGAAACAATTTTATTTTTAAATTACACTTTCGTGAACATCGAAAATGGAACACGTATGGACGACATCATGAAGAGTCTCCAGATTATAGTTTTGTTCTACTTTTTACAACGATCTTTTACCTTCTCTTGCTGCGTTTTGTCGTGATTTTTACAGCTCTCGTGAAAATATTTCATACACTAAATTCTCTGGATAATAATGCGCTCGTTTTTTGAAGTATTCTTACATTACAGCGGAATAAAAATTTATGCCGGATGAACTTTTGAAACTAACTTACAACTTTTAAATATCATTATGACGCATTGAAACTGCAAACGAATGAGATGTATTATTTCAAAGGAGATGACATAAAACTGCTATATAACTGTCGAGATATTACTTCACGATCGTTTCGCCACTTTGCAGCTTTCGCAGCTCTGATGCCTGCTAAACACTTAAGAAGTTTACGTAGACTAGTAACGTACGAAATAAGGTCTTGTTTGTCAAATTTGCGACTCACGTGCCTTGTAGTACGTGTTGTAATTTAATATCTTGCTCTGAAACGCCGTAGCCTTAATCGTATCCTACCATGCAGTTCCTTGATGAATTTATGCGATTGCGTTTTGATGATGTAAAATATCAAACGGAAATAATTTCATGTCGTAAAAACGCGTGACAATTTTTAAGCATACACGCCGTAATGTCCCGCTTTCGATTTTTATGCGCGTCATTTTTCTATGTATATCTTCGCATCGCGTCCGCAATTCGGCTTACCTTTCTCACTGAGAGCAGACAGCGTAGAAAATTTGGTGGAATACGCCAAAGCGAAATAGGAAACGCGCGTGGGTTTACGGAGGAATGAACATTCCGAAATACGCGTTAGATTATAGCGACGGCAAAAGTCATCGGAGTAAAAGCGAAATTTATCTCTCTATCTCTCTTGTTTGCTATAGCGGAACTTGGGGATTAAACTAACCCCGCCGGCTTCTTCCTACATCGACTTCGCGCCGCTCGCTCTCATCTCTGATCCGGCGTCGTCTATCCTTAATAGGCCATATTATCTCCTAGCCGGAAAGCTCGGGTAATTTTAAAAGTTCTCTCGTATCGGCCCCCAAGGTGAGGTGACGCCCCTGGCGCTTTCCCGGGGAACGACGGATAAATGTGTGGTGGGATCGAACGAGGGAATGTCACATTTTGTGTGCGAAGAAGAGTTTGTCTGGATTAGAGATATAAATTTTTCAAATAGTTTTCCGAAATAATTGATCCGCTGATTAATATTTGTTGTTGCAAGAGGATTCAGCGTGCGCGCTGGAGAACATAGATTAATCACGCGCGACATCCTATTTCGCTTCGCATTCCAAATTTTCTACGCTGTCTGCTTTCAGCGAGAAAGATGAGCCGCGTGGCGGACACGTTGCAGAATTATGTATACATCGAAAAATTACGCGCGCATTCCGAACATCAAATATATTTTGCGACGAAAATTTGCATAAAACGTGCGAGCGTTCGAAAAGTTTATAGCGTTTTAGACTTGTTGAATTCCCATCAGGGACGCGCAGATATACCCGAAATAAACTCTCGTCGAAATTCTCTTCGGCGAGCAATTATGTCCTATGCTCTAAAGTGCTGCCCCACGTGATACGTTAATGTTCCCTGGCCGGCAAGAAAGATTACCGTCCCATTTGTCTACATGATGTATCCCGCGCTGGCGATAGTCCTTCCTCGTCCCGGATCCACCGGGGGCTACTTCGCAAAAAGCGATAGTGGAGATTCGCACGCGTCGTACAAAGGGAGAAACTGCATGTATATACGTTGCTACGTCTAGCGAGAAAGGGGGGAGGGGGATAGGTCAGGTCTGAAGAAGAAGAACAGACGGCCGGGACGTGAAAGAAGTAACATCCTAGGTAGCATCTAGATAGCACTTTTCCTCCTACGCAAATTTACAAACGAGTAGACGCATACAAACTAGAACATACGCGCAATGCAACGGGCCCGCTATTATTCCGCCGGAAACGTTTCTGCATTATAATGTTTGCGCCCTGTTTATTTTACCTTGTTTATGCTGCTGTAATCCTGAGAGGGGTTTCTGACTTTGTTTTACGCGACTGGTATTACTTCCTCTTCTTCGCATCTCTCTTTCGCGCTCTCCTTTTTCTCGACACCAATCTCTTTAATATTCTTCTACGTTATTCTCAATCCGAATTAGTTGTTCGTTATTATCTTTTGTTAATTCTTTTCGCAGAAGTGCCATTTCTTCCTATTGCGTTAATTTTTTTAATTTGTGAACACGCGGAACTGTACAAAAAGTTTTGAAAGTCTCGAATTGTTACATTATACACAATAATATATAGATAATAATTTCGAAGAGTTTTCGAAAAAAAATGTTGCGGAAGATAAAGAGCTATTTCCCTCTCTAAGCGTGCAAGATGTTCTTCCCGGTAAAAATTTAAAATTCTCGTTGATCCGTCGGGAAATTCCTTTCCTTCCCGCGGGATGCGTTGCTTCCTTCGTCGCGTCCATCGTCAACGAAATGAGAAAAGAGAAACATTTTGAAATGCATTGAACGTCACGTACGGGGACAAATGTTACGTTGTTAAGTCCGTTTCTGAGTTAACGTCCAGGGACACGAAACGTCGGCGAATCAACAGTTCTCTGTCATATTTTATCGGGATGAGATTTCGATTCATAAATTTTCCACATGATATGATATACATCGGGCGAGTCGCATTAAAAGCATACGGGCGATGCGCGTGATTTACAAAGGACACGTGCGGTGCATTTATTTTTATAAACGCGAAAGTGATAGCGCGATGATTTTTGCTTTTCCAAACGCATCGTCGCAATAATTCAATGACGCGGAGTACGGACGTGTATCTAGTGCGCCATTAGTTCACGGGTATCTAAACACCTTGGAACACAGTGGCAGATGGCGGACAGTACAGCGCAATGGACCGTTTAACTGGGGTTTATCGGGAAATAGGCAAGATCCATTAATATTTCATTCACTAATGCGCGATGTTGGTCGAGTTCTCTGGCACGTTCTGACGCTAATCGCGATTTGGGTTGTTGAATACAACAATTGTAGTTACTCTCTTGCGAGATGAAAAGTTTGAAATTTCTTTCAGTTAGAAAATTGAGAAAAATGTAATATATAGTGTTGCTATGTATATCAAAATATTTATATTATATATTATATTTCTTAGTTTTTTGATTTTCAAACTGAAGATCTCAATTTGTTTTTTAATATACATAATAAATGAATAAAAAAAAACTGTTAGATCTATCTGTCGCGCGATTGCAAAGTTATGGAACACTCTCTATCGATCGGCGGTGTCCATCTCCTTGGCTCTATCCCCTTTTTTTGTATTAACGCCGTAATGTTCGTCCCAATCTTCTTTATCTGTTCGACAGAGCTGGGCTTTTTCAGTCCGGCGGCACTTATTTAGCCGAGACTTAACGTGGATTAATGCGTCCCTTATGGGGACGGAGCTCTGTACCCGTGGAATCCCCGCGTGGCCTTTTAGGCGACTTCCGTGGACGGTCGTGCACGCGACGACGTAAATTTTCGGAAGTTTCTCTCAGTTAAGATTTACTGGACCCATCGGGTCTCGCCGGATCGTCTCCGTAGGCGTCGCTCCTCCAAGTTCGGACTTCTATCGTATCATTTACAGAAGTATCGGTCAAACGGCGGTTAAAGTGTCGTCGCGCATACATCATACACCGGACGTTGCACGCACACACATCCACGAAGTTTCGTCATTCCCGTTAGAATTCCTTACATACGTGACCGGACGCGAGGAGTGACATAAATTCTCGGCAAGTTTTAGCGCGTACATCCAGTAGCGCCAGTGCTTTCGTGGAAAACTTTCTTCCGGATTTTCTCCGCCCGCTCCGTCCGTCCGGGCGAAACTGATGCGAGTTTCATTCGCAGGCCCACCGACTGTTGTTCGAGACTCTCCAGGCACTCTTACCCTCGAATATCTTCTTTCGGGGTACGTTTCAGACTGAAACGTTGAGTGGAGGGCGAGAAAAGTAGGAGAGAAGTGGTCGTTGCCCACCGGAAAATAGAACGTTTTGTTCTCAGTGAGCTACGTAATAGTGTCTAGTGTCTACAACTTTTCACTCGCCATCTTGGTTTCTGTTCGACGGCTTTACTGATTTTTCCAAATATCGCTAAGAGCACTGTATATTACGTTTCTATTTTTATTCACGTTCGATCGATTGTGCGATTGTGCTGCGAAATTTATTGCCAACTAAATGAAATATCTGGTATGCAAACTAGATAACGCTATCGAAACAACGCTATCATGGGCAAAGTTACTGAATAGCTCCCTAAATCGGTTTCCGGAATGTTCCGCGACTTTGGATTTAATTGGCATTAGATTTGCACAATTTCGCTGGTAATCTTAACTCGTTAGAGACGAGACCACTTAACGTCTTTACATACATACATATATATGTACCGTGATAGAACGTGCTCTTGCACCTGTACATTGTCGTGCATTATCGTGGACCAATCTCCATTCTCTCCGTTGCCGCTGAACCGCCTGCGGAACTCTAACGTAGTCTACGATTAGAATTTAGGTTACTGCCGATGGAGAACTTTGCCATGACTCGAAACGATGAAAAGGAATCGATTCTCCATGATTCTCCATCCGCGCTTGCTTCTTCCCCGCACTCGTTGAATTGAGCAGCGTGTTTGGATCACGAGTCAAATGAGTAGGAAAATCAAGTGATTCCGCGAGTTTTCTTCTTCTTCAGCTACACGAACCGTTTCAGTCGAGTGATCGTTGCCGCGATTCTGAACCGACGAAACTTCTTGGATAGCGAATGAAAATTGAAACTCCAGAATGTAGTTGAAATATTTCGAGATCAGTTTTGATTAAATTGACAAACGAATTTATTAGATGGATTTATTTATAATTTATTATAATTATATAATTCGAAAGTTTGTCTATTTAATAATAATAAATTATGGAATAGTAATTATATGATATAATATTTATGATTTATTAGATAGATAAATAAATTTTTAATTTATATTTATTGACTATGTATTATATGTTTAGCAAACATATTTTTTAATATTACATTGTGTCTGAAATTATTGAATGCGGTTATTAGTGTCCAAAATTTTCGTAACGAGTTCAAAGATGATCAAGATATTCAGTAGTATAAGCGCCAAATATATCAAACATTGTCACTTGTACTTACAAGTGATAGAGCCATTGCATATATCTGACAAATTCAACTTGTAATGTTTTGTTCAATATTTGCTTGCTGGAAAAATTATTGTTTTATCAATCGAATGTGGTTATGTTATTTTAAAGTAGCATTTTATTAAATAAAAATTTAATTTAATTTAATTTATACAGATAAATCGTGTAGTAATTGTGTGAGGAGAAATTTCAACGATAAAAGTATTTCATTAAGTATAAGACAACTTCTTTTTTTATACTAAGATTCTTTAAAGCAAATTCTTTTATCTTTCGCTTCTCAAGTAAATGTCGGACAAACGGTTTTGACCGGTTTCTACGGCCATTATTTCTCGCGCGTAGTGTCTCGTAGAGATTTAAGAATTCCTCGTCGTTGGATCCTCCGGCTTCCGAAACAAGATAGTCTCCTCCAGATTCTAGGAATCCAGCCATGTTCGGCCTTTTTTTCGGATTTCTTGATATAACTCTCGCGTCGTGAGTGGACGGGAAGACTGTTTTCTTTTTCCTCCTTTCTCTTCGTCTTTCTCGTTTTTTCGCGGCTCCACCGCCTTGTCCCCTCCACTCCGCCTTCTCGTCTTTATCGTCACCCCGGCGAAGAAACAGAGGGATGCGTTTATCTCTGATGAATTTATGCCCCTTTTTATAAGAACACGCCGCGTTCCCGTTCGCCGAATCTCCACTACACACTTACACCGCGCTACCCTCCGAGTAGTTGAAGCATCCGGGCTTCATTTCTTTATGCCAGACTATTCTTGTTTATTCGTGTTCCGTGAGGCGGATCGCGATTTCGAGATAAGGCTCGGAAGCCGGATAAAGCTTGGTCCGGAATACTTTTGTTTTTGTTCGAATTCTTAAAGGGGTGAATTTATTATGGACGTCATTCTCGGTTTGGTCAGCTCGATACGCGGCGTGCAAGATTGCTCCCGCGAGAGATGCTGGATGCAGAAGCTTGATGTTTAGCGATGACTTCGATATATCGTACGGATAAGTAATGAAGTAAAGATGATTTTTTGCGAACGATTTGAGAATTAGTCTTCGTTTGCGAGATTTCTTTTTTTATTTCAGCATGCATTCACTTAAGCACCGAGGATTATTCTGCGAATGACGTACCGCGTTTATCGTTTTATCATTTTCTCAATTAGAACGCGTTGGTACGATATTCTTGCAGGGAGGGCTTTTATCGGGTCAGCCGAATGGCTGCATAATATCTCGAGAATTTACATAATGCCGATAGCGGCTGTGCGAACGAGCCGCTTTTTTTTATATTCCCGCAATGTCCTTCTTCTAGCAAATTGCCGTAAATGGAGCTGAAGTTTCGCGTGTCGCCAATTTAGGACTTCGGCTACGTCCTATTATCGATAGTTCGCAGTCTCTAATCAGAATGGGAGCGTCGTTATCTTTGATCGTATCTGGCCAGATCGCTGTGCCCTCGCAAAGACGAAGCTCGCGCGGCGACTAACAATTTCCGATTAAAAATGTGTACCCGAACTAATTAATAAAAAGATTAATGCGTGCGTCAAAAGTCAAGACGGCGGGGTTTGTATCAACATTAGCTTTGCGAGCAATCAATTTCTCGGTCCTCTTTAATATTTTCTTTTCGATCTACAAGTATCTTCGCTAATTACTTGGAAATTGTTCGGAATGAAGTATCTCGCAAGTTTTCGAACTTGTTCACGCAGCAAGCGCGTATTTAAACATTATCAAGAAAAGTAAACGTCAAGATATTACATTTCTTCGGTAATATTGTATTTTCATTTTCTTTGTGAATATTGATCCCTCGCTCTCAATTATTCGTGGATTCTTTTACGATATTTTCACCGCGAAACTTTTTTACGTGTCAGCGATATGTTGGAGGCAAACAACACGTCTGGCTGCACCCGAACGAGAGTCCAATCTGCCCGCGTGTCTCTCTCGGCTGTTTCGAGACAAAAAATGCACTTGATGTCTCAAAGAAATACATTCGCGGCGAATACGATTTCTATGAGAGCGGAGAGAATTTCTTAGAGAGCCTGCACGAATACGCGATTCCGCTGCGTCGTCAGCATTATCCCGTTTTCGAGTCGATACGACTAAACTGGAACGATGAAAGTCAATAGCGACCAAGAAGGTGGCCGGTATTCCACTCAGTCAGTCACGTAGCACGTCCAGCGCGAGGCATTCTCGTTGATTCGAGAGATCGCGGAAAGAGTCGGATTGGCGCTTAAGTACAACCGTTACCGCGTCGGAATTACGGTCTGAGAACCTTTCCGCGTTTTACTGCCGCGTTCGTAACAATAATGGTAATGATATTAACCATGTGCCGCGACGGTGCCTGCGTACGGCGATGTCACAGGTCGTAATACCGCGTGGCGAATGTCTTTCGGATTAGGAGAAGTGGATAATGTCGAGCGGTCCGGTATAAACGAGCGCGGGCTGTATCTAATTTACCTTTAAAGTAGCTTCGCTGCGGCGCGGGACACGGCTATGTGCGCGTGATTTATGAACGTCGATATTATATCGCGGGAGGAATTTAATCGTCGATATTTCTCTCGTTTATTACGACAGTGTGCAGCATAGTTCGATCATCCGATTGCCTTTAATATTAAAAATTTATCATTTTCCACAATAGTGCGCACGGTTTTCGTTTCACAGCGCGATACTCTTCGATCTACGCGATTAATTTATACACTACGCGTGCTCCTTGTTCTCTTCTCTCTCTCTCTCGGAGAAACGTAGCATTAATATACGCTTGCAAATATGCTGAGTAAAGTCCGCCGCTTGCGTTCGAATTCACTGTCCACGCATTCCCGACAAGTTTGCACTCGTCCGCAAAAGTGATGCACAATGCACCGGCGTCACCGGCGGAGTTTCTCACTAATTACATCGAGTGTTAGCATAGTCCGGTAATGCGGGCGTGCATGCTCGAAATAATCGGCTAACTTTCTAACGTTGTCCGCTCGCATTCTACAATCCATTTGCATCGCCGCACGGGCGCTTTCGTCGCGGAGAACCGCGATGGGTCGGCGAGATGCCCCGAAGTGAACTGTACGCGCTCTCAATTTGCAGTTACCGGGATTTAGAATTTCGCGAGAGCGATAGGGCAATACCCGGTGGCGTTTAGCGCTCGTGAGAATTGACCAACTTACTCCACGCTAATTGAATCGCTGATTTTGACAAGGGCGCCTCGCGGGTGCCGCGAGGTTAATCCCTCAGGAGGGGCAGCGCGGAACACAACGCGGAAGGAAATGTTTCCGAGGCCATGAAATTTCAGCGCTCGTTACGCGGACCATTTGATGCGCATGCATTCGCTGAAATAGTTAACGTGACGTTTCAAGAAATAATTGCTTCGCGTCGCGGGCTTGTGCCCTTTTCAGAGAATGAAATATTGCGGCCGAATTGCATTTTCGGAGTCGGATCGATCGATTCTGCGCGCGCGACGCTCGCGGTATAACGAGTCTAGCGTGAAAATTATAATGCACGATGCACGCTGCGCATTTTCGCGAGGGGATTATCCCGAATTGTTATAATTCTATTTACCGTAGCCGGGCGATACTAATGAGACGGGTAAATCGAAATATGTTTCGGCAACAAATTGTACGCTCGGTATAACCGAGTTACAAAATTATCGCGAGGGCAAATCAGGCGCCGTTCCATCGCACGCTTTGCACCCGGGTGTCTCGTATCCGACGTCGTTTCCATTCGCAAGCGGACTGACACTGATTTAGCGGCACGCGTCGCACCGTTGCCAGGTCCGCGAAGTACTTCTCTTTATCTTAATACCATGCCCGTAACCCCCATCGGCATTGCGCGCCCGCCAGTTCTCCGGGCTCACGTCCATTGTTACGATCGAACAAATAGCTTCCTGATGCCACGCGATCCATTCAGCTTAGCCCAGTTCGCGTGAATGGGCCCCGGGGTTCCTCTCGGTCGCGGCGGTAGGTACGATACGAATGGGAATTGCTTACCGCATTCGCAGCAACGGCGACGCTTCGTATACAGGCGCGCGTTAAAATCGGACTGTAATTGCCGCCGAATTCATCGCGTACAATCGCGCCGCTATTCGTTCGTTCGTTAAAATCCACGGTCTCTCTGGTGTCGTGCGCAATTTCCCCGGTTTCCGACGTCGCCGGACCCACCCCCTTTTTCTCGGTGTAGCGGAATCATCGGACAAGCTGAATTCCCGCCTTTGAATTGAATCGGACACACCCGGAATGATCCGGGGAATTAGAGACGGGCGATTCTTTGTGGCATGCCGTCGTCGTAAGTAGATTCCACTGTTTCGTTCCAGTGTCGGTCGATTTAATTAAAATTGTGACAATAGCAAGTTCAATTTGCGTAATAAAAAAAATACCAGATACGAATATACGAATAACAATTGATTTTTATTGTATTTAATTTTTATTTGAATTCATTCCAAAGTTTTTTGTGTAATGTATCGAACACTGATTGATTGGGAAATTGCAAATCGGCATCTGTAAAAAGAGGGATTATTGTGCGATAATTTGAGAATGGAATTTTAAATCGAAAGTTATTTGCCGGGAGAAACTTTACGAGCGAAGGATACATGTGTATAAAATGGAGGGAAGATTTTCCGTGAAATGTAAGGTGGGAAGGATCGAGGGAGAGAAAGAGAGACAGGAAGACTGGTCTCGGAGGCACCAGTCACGTGGAGGTTTAATCCTGTGCAATAAACTGGCCCGTCGCCCGCGTGGACTACCGGTATACCTGCGTCACTATCCGTTACGTCCGTCGTTCCATCAAGCAGACTCGCCGTTATCTTCTCCCTACGCCCGTTGCTACGTTCTCCTGCACTTTGCACCCTGTTGCGACGAATCAGTGGATCCGTCGGTGCCGTACATGTATATCCCTCAGGTTTCTCGGGTTACCTTCGCATTCCGGCTCTTTTTATCAAAAGATCCCACCGAGGTTTTGTTTTACCGTTTGTTCCACATCCCTAAAAGCTCGTAACTTTATTTTTTACGAAGATCACTTGAGCAGGATAATTTGTTACAATTATTTGGCATTTTAGAGAATTTTTCTTATCGAATATAATTCTGAAAAAATATAAAAATCTTCTCGCGTGCGAAAGCTATTATGTTACATCTCGCTTCCAAGATTTTCCAAGTTTGAAAATTAACTTGAACTCTAAAAACATGTTTTCTACCTGCTCTTAAAGACTGAGACATACGAGTTTCTGAAAGTAGGCTAATAATCTGTGTAATGTATGGATTAATACTCGATATCAACATACTTGTGTAGATGTAGACTCTTAATTGGAATAAGACTGGCACTGCAGCACCATTAAAATATCGTTGAGCTAATTGCAAGTTGAAAGCGCTTGTCACTGCAGTGTAATATTACGAATCGCTAAAGTTTAACGTTGTAACGCTATAGCTTGGAGTTTCCCACTCTCCAGGTACAAGGCATGGCTTACCTACCGTTGCTGCATATAGGATTATCGGGTTACATTAATAACGCGTAGCGAGCGAATAGCGGTTATGTAGAATTGATACGGATGCTTCACTCATCTTCTAATTCTCGTTACCGTAACAGCATTACACGTTTCACGAGACTAATTCTATGGAACAATATGAAAGAGACTTTCATAAATTCATAATTTCTCGGTAGTCTGTAATAAAGGGATTAAGCTAGATTTGAATCGTTTAATAACACTTAGGCAATTATCTTCCCTCTCGAATATTAAAGCATTAACAGTATTAACACATTGACCATAATTGCTACTAAATTTCGTTAGTATTTAATCATATAATAGAACAGCGCTTAAACTTTTAACTCGTATTACGCTTTAACTCGCAGCGCAAACAGGGACTATTAAAGTTGCAGAAAATCATGGACATTGCGTGATGTAATTCAATTTCCGGCATGCGCGGAAATAAGTAATGTCGGCAGTTTCGCGTCTCTTTGGTACAATCCGTCGATTACTCACTCGGTCATTGCAATGGCGCAATATTGTCATCAAGATTATTGTACTTTAATAAACCGCGACGCGTCCGAGTCGATTTTTTTTTCCATTTATTTTTCCCACCGCTCGTTTCGCCGTTGTTACGCCGACTCGTCCGCCGACAGCGGTCGGCGAGTGAGCGGGGTGTATTTAATTCCCAAGAAATGACTCGATCGTTTGTCACGTCACTTGACATTTCCTAAGTCGCTAGAAATGTATCCGGCGAAAATAATGAAACCTTTATTTCATTTCTCTTTTCATTTCATTTTATCTCGCCGCTTCCCTTTCGTCGCATCGTCCTGTCTCATTTGATCTACTACTTGGCCCCGAGACAATTTGGTATCTCTAGTTAGGATGACATAAATATGCATTAAAAGAATTAATCTTTTTATCTTCTCTTCATAAAGTTAATCTCTATAATCTTTATAATCTTTCCTCGCGTTTTCTCCCTTATCTACGGATTGTACGTCTAGTGCAGAGAGCTTCTTAATAAAAAATGTCGACTGATAATGTGCGGGTTATAAATTGTCGAAGATAAAGAAACTTTCTGTGAAATAAGGTTCTTTTTTTTAATTAAAAAACTTAGAATTTTATTTGTCACTTAAATAGAAAAAGAATATTGTTTTTCAATTGTTTAGTTTTTGTCGCTGCAAATTTAGCTAGCTCGTATTTTTATTCAGTTTCCGACTTTGCTTCGCAAATTTGAAGTATAATGTAAAGTATCAGGTAGTTTTATTCCTTAAAATTGAAGTGCAATGTCGAATAACGAGACTCGAGAAATACGATGATTCCGATCATTTTCCGCGAACTCACTTTATGCTTCTTGCACGTGGCGCGCTATGCCGAACAAAGGTCCCTTGTTAAATTCTGCCGCATTTATCGTCCATCACATCGAGTCGTCATGTTTTATACCGAAGTTTGGTGACTGATGGTTTTTCCATTTGATATACATATACGTATTATATGGCAGAATGGTTGAATATAAAATACCGTAAACTTTTACGAAATTCAATCTTTTCGCCGAGCTCATAATTAATAATAGTCCAAATATGAAAAATGTTTTATCTGAAAATTTTACCAATGATCATATAACTTTTTAGAATTATATATAAATAAGTCGCAGGAACGTCACGGATCTCCCAATAAGTAAATACTAGCGTGTTATCGTTTCCTATAAACATGAAAAAAAAAGCTTTGTCTAGATTTTATAAACTACATTTCGGATAGTCGATTGCGACTTGACAATGAAACTCGAACGTACATGATTGCGAGTACGTAATGTACACAGTAATGCAGTTTCGTTGGCATTCAATGGTCTCGCTTTGTCGTCCGGCCTCCAAAAAGTTATCGACATTGTCGTTTTATCGTTGGTTTATGGCCGCTTTTACGTCCGATATGCCGGAGATTGGTTCTTCGTCCTTATCAGGAGATAGAAGAGGCGGGGAACAGACCGTCACAGAGATGCAGCGAGCAGACTGCAGTCCTGCCGGAATCACCCGGCGATCCGATTTGGCAGTTTCGTGGGAAATGGGAATTCCAATAACCATGTCGTCTTAGAATACCAATGTAGCGACAGAAGTGGCTGGCTTTTAATGCATCGCAATTTCTGGGTTTATCTTTTTTCTCCGCACAAATTCATTCCGTTTTCCCCACGAAGCTTACTTCTTCACAGTCAATTGCAATCAATAGAAAAGCGTACTCACTTTCCTCGGCGGAAGCAGGTGTTTGTTTCTCGGAATATCCAATCTCGAAAATTACTGCTCGTAGGGAGTAAGCTCTGTTTGCAGTCGGCACGTGTAACAGCGGATATGAACAGCGACATCAGAAAGCGAGACGGAGGCGAAGCGCACAGGCGTAGGCACCGTAAGCTATATATCTTGGCGTAAACGTTGCATATCTTTAGCGTTATAATATTTATAGTAATTTTACGCTCGAGTTTACACCGTAATGGGCGATATGCACTCTCCGAAATTAGCGCTACGCAGAACGCAAAACCATCTTGCCTCGCTGTGCGCCCTTGGCTCGTCATAACTCCCGCTTTCCGTCGCGCCCTGCTTCTCTTCCCCTCTCCTTCTCACCCTGACTTTTCGGCGCGCAACTTTTCCGGCGTGATAATGCATCCGCCGAAAGATAAGTGTTTTACGCGATAGAGCTGCTTAAACTTTTATATTCTCGAAAGCGGTGCCGTTTCCGCTATATCCCGTATTCTTTACGCGAATCGGCGCGAGTTACGTGAAAACTTTCCTCGCACAATGTAAAATCGTGTGTACACCTTTGCATCAATTTTTAGAGCCTCGGTGCTTCCCTCTCGAAAGATTAAACGTCTCTTTCCCCGGCCATTTTATCAGGAGGGATTCGGATCCCTATTTTTTCTCGGCAAGATAATTCAACAGATCGTTTTTCGGAAAGTCGATGGAGCCGTGCGAGGATAATCCGGATCTAAAGTATAAACAGAGCGATCCTGTCGCATCATTAGGGTGCCAGGTTTGAATAACGGTCGAGCGAGACCGTTTTACGTCCGGTTCTAATTCGGTAATTCAATCTTTGTCAAGTAAATCAATTTGGGCGTCGTTGGAGCCGCATCAGTTTGCCAGCTCATTGCATCACCGGTCCCTTTTACCCTTTTGCTCGTTTACTCTTCCCTTTGGCTCGCTGCTGACCGCCGCCTGGTCAAGGCTGCCGGATTCTATCGGTATTAGCGTTAGTCCTCTAATCAGAAACTTCGGCAATCGCGGTTATTCTCTAATTATCTGTGTTTAATCTTCCTTTATGCTTTCCCATTTCAACAATTTTGACTCTATAACATAATATAAAATAAGATTAAAATATATTTTTAGCTACAAATTCTACAATAATTATTAAACTTGTGATAAATAACGCGCACATTATTAAATACTGTATTTTTTAATTATTGAATTACAATTTATATTTAATTTATTTGAATATAATTTACAACAAAGTAAATTAGTGAAATGTAATTTTGCTTTTAAAAAATTTTTCATTTTTAATTTGTATTATTTATGAAAAGTTTAAATTATTTCAACTTAATCCAGAATGCAGAATTTTATTTAATCGCGACAAGAGTATTACGATGGTCATTAATTTAGATAGCGAAACGATCGTCACGGAAATAGCTACGTCCTGATGATGTAACGTTATTTACGCGCCGGTATCCCATCGTTTCTTCATTCTTTTTACCAACCTGTTAGCTTCGCTCGAGATGAATCCATAAAGCACCTCTAGACAGAAGCTGCTGAGTGAAGCTGACGTGCGCGAGGGGTATTCTGGGTGATTTACGACGTTTAAAATTAACGGCGAGTCTCGCAAGGTAAGAGACGGTAGGAAACGGCCATTCTCTGTCGTTGTCGGTACTTTTCTTGCTGCTCGAAATGTCACGCAGTTCCCCAGCCCTCTAATTGAAAATAAGCGAACCGAAAAATGTAGATTTTTTTATTGTGTACAATTTGCTGCTAATCATCATGATTTGCGTGAAAAATCAAATTTTAGAAGGAGCATGTTGTTATTTCAAGATAGTAATATTTAATCTCGCGAAATAAAAATTAAACGAAGAACACGGCAAAAAATATGATTCTGGTACAAAAGCGTTTAATTAAAAAAAAACACATACAGCATCGATCCAAGAGCATTTGTACCATTTTGAAAATTATTTCGGAACCATGTGCACATGTCGGGGCAATTTTTTTTTCTTTCTTTTGCGAAAATTACGATTTTGCTGCAATAATTTTGGCTTTATGCAGCGATGTACAGACTGTGTGTGTGTGTGTGTGTGTAAGTAATGTTAGACAAGACATCGCGGTTAAATGCAATCGTATCGCCGCGCGCTCTCGCGAAAGAGGGTAAAAGAAATAGGGGATGATCGATGGGCGAGGCGCGATCGCAGCGAGTGCGCCATATGGGGTTAACGAAACGAGAGTAACCCCCGGGCAATTACGCCAGTTAACTCGGGCAAAAGCGTTAGCCCAATAAGCCCGTTGATTGTCTCGAGTTATCCCGGGCTGCTCCCGCAGGACGTCGGGGACGGGCTTATCAATTTTTATGGCCCGGCCGTGGGGGCAGTAATACCTGATACAGTTGTGTAACAGGAGCGCCGATGGCCGGGGCTCGCTTTGCCGAACGATATTCAGGAAACAGAACGGATAGCGCGAAGCAGTATACCTTCGACGAAATGTTTTCTCGGTCACAATGGGCGTCCGCGCGCCGCCATTTGTGTTCTTCGCATAAATTTTCGCGACACTTTGGTCACGTTTTATCGCCCACCGTGGCAGACGTGCCGGTTATTCGCCAAAGTAGCGAGACGTATCGCGAATGCAATATCGCCGTGTAACGATTCGAGTCTCGCGCAGCACGCGCGAGGTTTTTTAATATGGAGAGAGAGAGAGAGAGAGATATTTTTAATTCACTGAATGAAACGCCGTGATAACGATTCTCGCGTTTGTTCCCTCCTGAATTAACCGTCTCCCTTGTAAACGCATAAAACCGCCACGATCAGACCTTCTCGCCCGGCGGAGCGGGACGCATTGTATACAGCGGGGGTGATTCGAGAGAGCGTTGCTCTCGCGCACCATAAATTACGGCGTCCGAGCACGTACAGAGGCGTTTCAGAAATTATTCAACTGTCTCCGCGGGATTGCCGGGCAAAAATACAAAGGCATGATTTATATTCGATCGTGCTTCTTATGCATTGAATGTTCGCGATGCCGGGCACGTGCGGCCGAAGAAATGGAAAGAGCGCGTAGAACGTGTCCGCGTCTTCTCGTTTCTCGATCTCGGTTCCCTATTACGGCGATTTCCAATATTTGACCGAGCTTATGCCCGGCCGTGGATAAATGATCGGCCGCTACGGAATCAGCTGTCACCCGACAAATCCCTTACGTCGACCTCTCAACGTGTCAAATCGATCATGCGCGATTTGTACAAGGGAATTAGAAAAAAAAAAAAAAAACGGGTTCGTGTCTCGCGCATGTTCGACGTGGCGATGCGAAACGGCCAAGCGAGACAAGGCCTAGTGAGTATCTGAGAGCGCAGGCGGAAGACACGGAGTGCGGATCAGGGAGGGGTGGGGAGGAAAGCATCCATCGAGCTCGCCGAGTGGCGTTACGGAGGCGAAACGTAACTTATATTCTGATTTGTTGCACTTTATGCATCGTGATGTTCGCTACTCTATAAAATGTTCAACGCGCGGAAAGACAACCACGGCATGAATCCTCGTCCGCATCGCGAGTTTCCGCGGAGGGGGCCTCATTATTTACTTAAGGTGCACGACTTGCCTTTTACTCGCTCCTCGCCGACTCTGCAAAGAGAGAGAGAGAGAGAGAGAGAGAGAGAGAGAGAGAGAGAGAGAGAAAGAGAGAGAGAGAAAGAGAGAGAGTTGGGTAACGTCGATGTTGGGGAATGCAGACAAATTACAAATATAAAATATATATCAGGTTTTATGGACTCGAATTTATCTTCAGTAAGACCGTAAATGAAACTAGCTTGTTATACCGTCAAGTTTGCCATTTAAGGAACATTTTTAGCGTTTATTCAGCCGATTAATAAGTTTTTTTTTTGCTATTTAATATGGCGGAATGTATAAAATATAAGCAAGGTTTCGGGGACGAGTAAAATTAAATTTTCTATTCAAAATAAGCAAAAATGTAAAATTATGGCTCGCTCTTGAAAATCTTTTATATGAATAAATGAATAAATGTATAAACCTTGCAAAGAGAAGTACGTAATATGCCGCCGGTTCGCAATAGCAAAGTGGCGTAAGCAAAAAGCCCGATTTAATTAGAAGTTCAATTCGGTGATAGCATTTACACAACTAGTCCACAACGCGTATAATTTACTCCGCGGGAATATTTGCCGCGAGTCACGCGAGAAATTTGCGCAACTATTGCGGCTCCCGCATCGACTGACTCGATTTTTCGAAAAGCCTATCGATACTCGGATATTTCTGTCGTTAAAACGGGCATCGCCGCGCGCGCCGATCGTAACGCATCCCCGCTTGCGTTATGCGAGCGATTCGCGATACACGCATCGTATCAAATGTTAGCTCGTAAAATCAATTCGGCCTTTATCGGTGGATTAGAGCGAAATCGAGAACGATAGCGACGCAACGGGCGGCCCTCGCTGTATAAACCGTACAAATCGCGCGCCCGTATAACAATTCACGGCCCGACGCCTCCTCTCTCGGTTTGCACGCTTTACCCGGCGCGATCTTTGATCGCAAAAACATTATAGGTGTTGTGTTTATCGGGGCGTTCATCAGCGAAAGAGGTCGAGCCGCTCTCCTTTGAGGCTGACGCGCGACGACTCAACAATCATACAGGGGAGTGACGAACGACCTAACGTTTCATTACGAGAGGCAGGCAGATACGATGCGGATATGATTGCGCCGACAGCATGCAACGCCCGCGATTTATATTCGTTCGCTTCTTGCGAACGGAGACAGACATTTTTAAACATTTTTTTCCATTGCTTCCCGTAAAGTCAATTACAAAATATTATTTTGAGAAAAATATTACGCGGAATACAAGTGGCACGACTTTTAAGTCGCACCTTGAGATTGATATTATTATGTACATAAACATATACATCCGTCACTTTGCCGCGCAACTTTTGCGCGGTGTTTTAATAATTTCAATAATCGAGCCGACGGAGAATAGTTGGGCAAACCGCGCGGCGTTCGCAATACGCGGTCGGTCGGCGGTCGCGGCTCACTTTCTATTATTTTCTCTATGGCGCAGCGGGAGATTAATGTAGGTTGAGAGCACCGGTGCGGAGAGCGTGCCTGCACTACTAAACTATAGTCGTAGGCAGCTCCGGCTAGTGGCAGTCGGGACCAGCAGCTATAGACTCGTCTAGTTGGTAGCTGCGGCGCGTCTCGCTCGTTATAACCACAGACTTGCTGCCGGGAGGGTCGGTCGGGGGAGGCGTGGGCGGATGGAAATACAGGGGTTGGAGGAAGCCAACTGGAGAGATGTATATAAGTCCTGCATGCGAGGAATAAACGTTGCATGCTAGTAGCGTCCACGCCCCACGGCCGGGGCCTGTAATACGTCGTCCAGGCGGGTCCTGCCGTGCGAGCGAAACGGCAGCTATATCAGGATAACCACAAGGTGTGACGAAACTAAAATGATTTCAGGATGGCCGGAGGTGTGACTAATCATTTCTGCGATTGCACAAATTGGCAAAACGGAAATATCGATTTCCCAGAAAGCGCGGCGAAGCTATTATATCGCGAATCTTTTTCGTAATTGCGCGCACAAATGGTTGGAAGTTTTAATCTAATCTTATTTCACCCGACGGATCTACATATTTGCGGATGGATATCTTCGCGAAATTCCATTTTCAATCGAGATTCCTCGACGATGTCGGCTTTTATCGCGCCGCACACACGCGCACCGTCGCCGATCTACGTGCCGAAACTGCCGACGTGATAGAAGATCGGTAGAAATCTTCCGTGCTATAAAGCACGGAAGCTTCGAGATATTCGTCGAACCAGCGCTCGTTACAGCCTCGACGCCTCGTCGTTGGCGGCGGCGGCGGCGGCGGCGACGATGACGGCGGTGCGGCGGTGAGTGGATTTAAACGTTCACACTAGATTACGCAAATGGGACGATAATGCGGCGAATCATTTCCGCGCGCAGAACCGTCGAATAACTCGATCCACCTTCCACGATAGGTTTTTCCATCTCTACCATTCCGGACGCCTCGCGCTTTCTCTCTCCGCTCCGCGGCTCGAGCTTTTCGACGGGCGTCCTCTCGTACGGCGTTACTTACCGACTTGCATGGAAACGACGACTTGCTCGGGTCGCTTCGGAATTCCATGCAAATGGTAACGGCCCCGATGTTCCTAGACTATCCGAGACCGTTTGGCCGGGCGTAACGCAACGGCCGGGACGACCTACGGTGTCTAAACGTTGGAAATTCAGCCGTCTTTATTTTGTGCCGACGAAAATGGCTCTGGCGCGAGTGCACTTTCTCAGTGGCGATGACTCCCGTTTCACGAGCCGACGTAAATCCGCGTTATCGGAACACGCGAGCAAAAGTAATACTTTATTCTTCCGGTGTTGTAACGATTTCACGTAACGCGGACTCGGGCTCGACTTCACTCGCGTGTTCGTTTTAATAATTCGTCACTACACGTAGTGAGTCCTCTAAAGTTTGGCCCGACATCCAGCGTAACGAGTCTTTTTGGAATGCGCCGAACCGCATGATATGGAGTAGGGTTACGAAGTTCGGGGTGCACGTGCTGCTATCGCGCTCCAAAAGGGGTTTAGGAGGAGGAGGGCGGATACGACTGGAATTACGTATGCAGCGTAGGTGTGTTCGTCGAAACGACTCGCTCGCAATCTAACGCGTCGTGTTATCTTTTGGGAAATTTCGGCTCCTACGAATCGTCCTTGCGATCTTCTTAATAACTGCGTACCGGACGAATAATCGAAGTGACTGCCGCAACAAGCATATTATACAAATGATCGATGAGATCGCGTAGTTTTTTTTTTTTTTTTTTTTAATTTTGCGATAGGTATAAATTCTCGAATAACGATTTATCTTAGTTTCTCATTTTATATTCTTTCCGCTCGAGTAGGCTTGGTTTCTTGAGAAATACGGAGGGACGACGAATGTGCCTTCGATCACGTAAAGACGTTACTTTGATCGAAGAAATGGCCGTCGACTTTACGGAGAAAGCCAACAAGGCATTTTTCGCGAGAGAGCACTATTTCATGCAGATGGAAGACTCTCCGGAGGATGATTTATTCGTTGCACGTTGGAAATACCGAGGGAAATGGAACTTGTACAAGCCGAACAACGCAGCGTACCGCGAATGTTCTTCGGCATATTTTTTACGATAGATTTGCCAAGGGATACAACTGGTTATATTCGGCGGTTTCACTCCTGTCATACAAATTGATAAATTCCTCGTACTCGGCTTTTTATCGCGGCTTATCTTCATTTCGAATATTCTCCAGAAAAATTAATCAATTAGTGTGCATGAAATTCACAGCTTTTACGAAAATATTTTTAAAAATTTCATGTTTTTAATGTTGAAAAATTATTATTGAAAATATACGCTGTTGATGAAAAGTTTTTGAGTAAAGAATGTAGTTGAACTCATCGCTTGATGTTTTCTAATTTTCTTCATTCCGCATTTTCAAGAATGTTCGACAAAAAGTACTTATTGTCCAAAAATTTTGGATCGCCAGTGTATATGTTTAAAAATACCATTAAAAGGTGAATATTTCTGGTCCATCGACGAGTCGTACATAGAATATCCTCGTTTTCCTATCCTCCATGTAATACATTGCCAGCTTTGGCTACGGCGAGATATCTTCGCGATGCATATAAGTCAGAGAGACTGCAAGGATGATAAATCCCACACGTGCCTTTAGGTTGGCTGTGTTATCGCTACCGAGTACGGGGCGAGATGAGTCCGGGGACGGCGGTGGTCTCGCGTGTCTTGTAATTCCGTACATTCGCGATCGTCCTCCTCCCACGCTCGGACTGTTCTCTCTCTCTCTCTCTCTCTCTCTCTCTCTCTCGTCCCTTTTCACGGGCCCTGCGGATGTGCCGGCTGCCCTGGTATTCGTCCCGCGACACTCGAACGCCCCGAGTACCGTTGTCGCAGCATATACGGCTCACGTACCGGTTTAATATAGGCGGTAACTCCGGAGCGACTGCTCCATTTCGCGCCGCGTACATGCGTTTGACAAGTGAGAGGAAGGTGCCGATGTGTCCTCGAGAGGAGCGACCAAAGGGTCTCGTTGAGACGCCCCGCCATTATTGTCGGCGGCGTTTCAACGGAACCGCCGCCGCGTACGTGCTCCGTTCATACGACAAATATTTGACAGGTGTCAATGGTAGCGCGGCGCGGAATGCGAGAGGAGGTAAAACTGGCACACGGCTGGCGCTATGGAATTCCGTTATGCGAGAGCGGCCATTATCGAGCCGCGAATACTTTAGCGCGGCGCTAAAGATCCGCGGCACACGCGCTCGCGCGCCGATCTAGATTCACGGTTTTTGAGGCAATGGGCAATGTCGTGCGCCGGGGCTGTAAATCAGATACCGCGGACGTGACCCTCGCTTCGCGGCTCGTGGGGACGGAACGCTCGCATTGACAGCCATAAACATGTCAGTGTGGAACATCTCTGCCGCGGGCTCTGATGTATTACGTATTATTTTGGTTATTGGCATCCGCGAAGGGACACTCGGTACCAAGTATGATTTCCCAAATGGACTCGCCCGCGAAACGTGACGATTTATGCAATGATGTTTGCATAGAATTAATCAGCCGCCATACTGTTCTCTTTGATTTATTCTCAATCGCGTGTGATTCCCGCATCGCCGATGGCCAAACGGAAAGCGACAATTGACCCCCTTGGCATCCTCCGGTCGGGATGAAAAACCTGTTAATTAGATCGCAAACATTTTTCCGACCGCGAGAATTTGTCCGCTAAGCGGTTCGCGCGAATCCGGCAGATTACTTATGAGAAACGGTCGGACGGGCGCATCTACATCCCGCGGCGATTATATCACCCGTGGAATTAAGCAGTATGAAATATTCATGGGTGGCCTTTATGAGCGGGGCTGTGCGCGAGCGTATATTATTTTATTACCTAGTGGACGTTGCATAATGTCCGCGGCACGTAGGCCGCTCGCGGCGCGGCCGGGGGCGCGGGGGGTCGATTGTTACGATCCTCTATTGTTTTATATTATAATTTGTCACTGCCGTCCGAAGCATCGCGCTTGTACCGCCGACATAACCGGCCCGGCATTTTGCCAGATATAATTCGACTTTTCAGTAGACACCCGGCGCGCTATTTGTGTTTGCGCGCTTCGCTGCAACATTATATTCGTTCGAAATCTAATCCCGTGAAAACAAATCAACTTAATCGGAAACACGGTATTAAACAGTTGAGATAGATGAATACAGACCGTTGAATTGCAATAAATTTAGATACGTCGGGAATATTGATCAGCGAGCAAATGTAATTGCTCCGTGTGTTATTCAATACCATTTGTTATTAATGGACCAATTGTATGATATGAATTATTATAATGCAGGAGGATTTGTCTCGTTGGAAATTATGTTATTTCGAGCATGCCGCGCACGCCGTAAGTAACCAATTTTAAAATTAATCAATTGTTATTATTGCAGCTCCGCCGCATTCCGGAAACGTTTTGCATTCGGTTCTTTCTCGCGAATAACAAACGTACGCGTTATAATGTTTACGTTCGTAGCCGTCGTGTTAAAATTCCGATTCTGATTTTCGCAATATTCGAATGTATAAATTACAGTGGCGCACAAACGATTCGGCCAGCTGTTGATATCGATGACGCTGCGTTATACGTTGGCTTTTTTTCCGTCTCGCGGATCGCCGAATCTCGGTCAGGGTATGACGATCGATAAAGAATCGGCCTTTCGATGTGTAAAGAACTGCTGTGCGGCGAGAGGGTAATCGAGCCGGAGACCTCGATAAGTGGCGAGACCGAGAGAGTGAGAAAGGACAGCGCGCGCCCGGCTCGTGTGGAAGTTTATGTCACGCGTGCGTACGAGGGCGCGGAATTGTGTGCGAGTGGGTCCAGTTAGGTGCTACTTTACGGGCAGTAAATGCCGCCGTAAACATAGCAAACACAGCAGGCAAGCCGCGTCTGACTTTAGCCTTCGTCGCTATGGTCGCTATGCTTCTCTCGCACCCTCCACTGCTTTTCTTCAATTTTATTTTATCCGCGCACTATCGACGATGTCTAATTGTCCCTCTTTCTTTATGACCGATCGGACGGTAAATATCGAGATCGAAGAGCGCTGCACTTACGAGTTTGAAACGAATTTTCGGTTCCTTTCGGACCGTCCCGTCTGAGAGGATCAGATTTTACGGATCGTTAGTCGGAACGAGACCGTCTATAATCTCTCCGAGAGCTTAGAAATAGAACGCGGCTGAATTTCGAGAAGCCATTAATACTTAACTGGCCGTCATTTAGCACGCTATGATTTTAATGTCGACTCATTGCGCGATTGAACGTGCGAATACTATGGGGTTCTGTCACTTCCGTTGATTGACCGCATCGGTGAGAATTCGACGTATTGTAAATCTTAAAAGATATCAGAGCGCAATAACAAAGTGTTGGAGTATCTTTTCGCAGTCTAGAAACGAGGTCAATTGTACGAAACTTTCAAGCCTCATTCGTGCGGCTTTGTACGTGATGCAATGTTTCCAACGTTCTCCAAGATACGATAGCTTAGCCGAGAGCAACTCGGGTTATGTGACCCGTCCCTCGCCGTCGAGTTATCTCCGTAGTATCTGCCGCATAAATCAGGAACCGTGGATTACGAAGCTAAGGCCGCGGAAATAACGGGATTAACGTGCATCGTCGGTTAAGAGTGGGTACGCGCGCAATGCGCTTCGCGGCGCGACGGAAACTCCATAATTGGAAGGAGGATGAAGCGTGGCCGCGCTACGTGTCGGGCTATCATTTACCCGTTTGTCTGAAGTGGCAAACGCGCTTGTACATAACTCGCGCTTGAAATTTCCCGCTGGCCATTATTCGTGCCATTGTTTGCGCGATTCCGAACGTCGCAAAGAAACACGGGGCGATTATATATTGTTCGGGGTTTGCAGATGGGAAGTAACTCGGTACCAGGATCCATCCATCCCTCCGACGTCGCGGCGGGCGGGAGTTTGTTTCCTTACGTAAGAGCCACATTGCGCGACCTGGTTTTCGTTGTTCGTACCATTCGCGTCTCCGAAGTCCCGCGGTATATTCTGTTAGTTCTTGCCATTAGAGAGAACCGGCGGTAATTCTCGTAGACGTCAGAGCGCAGGTCCCCGGCTCTCGAGTTTAAAGTAATTTTGGAATTAGCCGCCGAAACGTAGATCGCGAGGAAGCTCGTTTCTACTTTGGAACGGCGAAGTTTGCAAACACATAAACTCGACTGTTGTTGTCAAGGTGTTACTTCAGCTCGCCCGCTTTCGGCTGATGAGGAGAGCTTTCTTCGCGAGAGCATCCGACGTTATTTCGAAAACAGAATGCAAATCGGAAGGGGGGTTGCTTTCTCACGGGTTAATGTGATTAAAATTTTCGGCGACAGACAACGAACGAATTCGGACGAGAAAAATTGCACGGCGTGTTGCTTTATCGATCACTCTCGCGCTGCACAATCGTCGTTATATACTGCCGTTGTCGACAACGGAGAGATATATAGATCACAGCAGGCGTGGTCGGTTAACAGTTGGGTCACGTTGTTTCTGCAGTCGCAAATACTTTAATCTCGTGCTCATCCTTACCAGCCGCTTCGCGAGCTTTCCGTCCGCGCTCGGGCTTCCCGCTTCTTTCGCTCGCATCGTGAACCGAGAATATCCTCGTCTGGCCAACGTTGGCTAGACTCAAGGTGGAAGCGAGCCGGTAAGCTTCGCTTCTTAGTCAGTCTGGGAATAACGCGGCGCCTCTCCTCCGCTTGAAAATCCTTCTCGCGTGAGCATCCGGGGTCTCGCGTGTATCGTTCGATCCCCGATGTACGGCCAGAATTAGAGATTTACGCGAATTCGCCGAAATTTATGTACGTCTTCGTGGAAATTGACGCTGAGTTAGAGCCCTAGCGGCACGCTAGGCCGCACGTGAGTTCGAAACTATAAGTTTTCGCGCTTATAGTTGTCGCGCTAGAATTTATAGCGCGAATGCGCATATCGGCGCGTCGCTGACCGATATATATTTTATTAGCCGGTCGTCGGTATAATATTCGAAAAGGGGGGGGGGGGGCTGCCGTATAATTGTCGGGATCGCCGTGTCTCGCCGTGATAGACGCTGCTCTCCCCCCCTCCTTTATTCCAGCGAAAAGTGGATTGCAATGGTTTGGACGGCTACCAAGAAGAGTGGTACGAGCGCGAGTTGTGGCGGCGAGGGAATAGATCTCAAATACACGGGGCAACTGTACGAGCGGCGTGTAAACCGGAGTTCTGGTTTCAGCGGGTTATTTACGACAGTCCGTCGTAACATTTTTCAGAAGTTTAATGTGGCGAAATATTCACGAATCGGTGCCCTCCCGAAAATTCCAATGGTAGATTCGTGTTCGCGCTTTCAAAGTTCCGACGCATAAAGTCTTCTTTATGCTCTGCGCTTTGACACTGTCGAGATAAACTGTAATGTCAAGCAATTGATTGAAATAATTGAGGGGGGGAGCCGCGTAGCAGAAATCTCAACATCTTTTAATACGCGTGTAGCCGTAGAGCGGATATTACTTTCAACTGCTCAGTTTCTCAGTATTTTGCAATCGATTCCATTAATTGGAATAGGCGAACGCTGTCTTGAAGGCAGAGAGGTAAACAACGAAAGGCAATGAAGTTTCCGTGTTCGTCGTGCTCGATCTTTCCTTTTCACTCCCTCTCTCTCTCTCTCTTTCTTTCTTCTATCGTTCTTGCTCTCCCGCACCGCAAACCGACCACTTCTATTTCTCCGGTCCAGGTTGGGCACCATTTTCCAAGGCCCCTCCACTTGTGACGCTCGAGAGAATAATTTAGAGAGCACTTTGGTGGTGACGGCGACGGCGGCGTCGACTCCACCCAGCCACCCACTCAACCGCGCTGACCGAAGATATCTTTCCACTCGCTTTTCCACCTTCTTCCTCTTGTCGCGCTCGCTTTATGAATTGTCTGGCCTGAAGTTATGGCCGGCTCGGGATCCCGTAAACTGCCGGCAGCGTCGTCGCGAATCAGCCGGAGGTCGACTGCCGGTGACGTTCGCGCGGTCTCCTTCCGCGGAGGATCTCCGGCAAAGTTCCGGGCGCACCACTGGCAACGATGTCGCCGTCTTTCTTCGAATACCCCGGTGTGGAATCGACCGCCCCTCGACTTATGGACAACACGCGCGACCTCCTCCGCTCGTTCAAAATAATCGTGGCCTGGATGTTTGCTCGCGAGCTCTTGCGATATACGGCAGATGCGATATATCGGACCGATGCGGATCGCGGGCGAGCGGGAAAAACAGACGATTATCACTCGATATTAATTGCGCCGAGATGACGATACGCGCAATGCGTACGTGTCGCGTGTATCGATCGTCGCGCAATTAAGCGAGGCGAGGTGACGTTTGCACGCTGCGAGCTTTCTCTGATGGATGACAGTTCTTGCTGCTTTGCGCGATGCGCCGATGCTCGATGATATTTTGATAGCCAGATCGACGTTGACACAATGACAAGTTCGCTTCTGATTCGCGAGAGAGAGAGAGAGAGAGAGAAAAAGAGGGGGGAAACGGCAGTGCCGCAATATCGCCGGCAAGAGACAAGAGCATGACTGAACCAATACTTTGATAGATGATGTAAACGCGCGAGCTTGGCATCAATGCGAATGCTCGAAGAAACGCGCTGATGGCGGCAAAATACACGTCACCAAGGAACATCCTTATATCGCCGCGCGCTCTAAAGGTCAAATAATCGTAAATTTGCGAAGACGAAATCTTGTATTATATTTTGCATTCATATGAAGATAATTTACATTCTAGTTTTTTTTTTTTTTTTTTTAGTAACAGCTTTAGCGAATTTTATTTATAAATTACTTTGTGAAACATCGGCGAAACATGTCGCGTCTTTGACAACAAACGGACCTCGAATTTATCCATTTCAAGCGCACTTGTAAATTAACCTTTGTCTTTGCGTGTACAATTTCGAGATACGATAGATAGTCCGATCACTGGCGCGGAAATGCGTAGCATACGTTGCCGCAGTTTCCGTTGAAGTTGCGCGTCGTCCCGCCTCTCTATGACGATTCTCGTTTTACGAACACTGGAAAGGAGAGTGGTCAGAGAGAGGAGATGTGGTTCTTGCGACCACGAAATATAGTCGGGGGTCCCTTTGTCGTGACAAAGAGCGAGCCCGCGGCGAGGCGGCCGGCGGGGCGAGGGGACGCGTTAATACTAAAAGCAATAAGCAAGGAGTGGTCGCGAATGGGCGGGAGATGCGGATGCAGGGTTTTCCGAAGTTATTGTTGTGACCACCACCCGGCTGGCGTTTCCGCCACCCTCCTCTTGACTCGCCTTGCTAAATTAAATTTTGCTCCGCGCGCGGAAGACCGCGCGTAACAAAGACCCGGGGAAAGTTCTGTTTGTCGGCATCGGGAGAAAATTATGCACGGCCGATTCTCTATTTTATATCGCGCGCTTCCCCGATTAGGAAAGTGAATCTTCCGTCGTTCATTTCCGCGCGTGTGAAACGTTTCGTTTTTACGAGGCGCGCGAAACATCGATCGGATCACCGTGGATCGCTGTAATATGTATTGTTGCGAACCGTGGAAAATGATGCGCTTATTCGCGTTTGAAAATACATCTTTTCAGCGGCACGGAAACGTTCCTTCATTTCAGTTTATCCTCCTTCATACCTGTCTCATTTTATTTTGAACCGCTTTAACAGTCGCCTGTGCAGTATTTTCTCTCGAGTCCAATTTTCCTTCCTTTTCTCCTTTCTTTTTTTTTTTTTTTATATTGCCACCGGTGTGTATCGTATCGCGGCGATTCAGCAAGCTCGACGAGTTACGAACTCGTCTGTCATAAAGTGCAGAGCGGCGAGCTCGCGTACGACGTGCTCAGAAAAAACGATCTCATCAGGATGTTTCGATTCGGGAGAATTGCATTTGGCGGCGCCGTGCCTGGGATTAAGCGTCGCCCGACTCAATTCCGAGAGAACTGGGTCATCGATCCCCCGGTGTAATTTTAAATTAACGCGCCCTGGTCAACCCGCTCCTCCTCCCCCGCGCGCTCCGTCCTCATAATTTGATAAATTAGCCGAAGAAACGACTTTAAAAGTGCACGTTCCGACACGACGCCTCCCCCCTCCCCCCCACCTCGTCTCTCATTTTCTTTCGTTATCCGTCCGTTCCGGGCGTTATTTCGAAATTCTTCACACGCGACGATCTATCAGCTTAAATCGGCTCTCGTCTGATTCGCAGAGCATACAATGAATCGCATCACGGCATCACCGCTCTGCGTAATCCTCGCGCCGGCAATTTATATTAATTAGCCTGTTCGCACGCGGGCCCATTCGCGCTCAACATAAATTACCGCCGCTAATGATGAATGTCAGGTATAAACGTAATATTATGCAACCGTGCGGCTGTGTACGAGTGTGCCGCGTCCGACCAGGGTTTTACCTTCTCCACCGCGCCGCCAGGTAGATCCGGGTCGTTAGAGGTGCACACCAGCCAGCCATACGTGACAGCGCATACGTGTACTTCGCATACATCCGTCGCGGAATCAACGTAACGTCCCTGCACGGTGATTACAATCCGTCGACGAGCGCGGCAACACGGCTACGAGCTCGACATTACCTCCGACCGCGGCGTGATTACGAGTCATTGATCAAAAATTAGCGTGCCGCGCGATGATGATTGCCGTTTTAATAAGTGCTTGTATTCGAGCTCATCTATTTCATTCGCTTATTACACGACGTTGCCGTCGCCGTACAAGCGATGCGCAGCGAGAATTTAAATGTGACGGATTTGAAAAACCGAACGACTCGCACATCGGGATGATTCGTTAATATTTTTTTCGATGGATCTTTCCGTTATTATTTCTCGTGGAAGTTCGGCGTCACCCGAGATTCCGCGTGTCACTTTACTCGCGCGATCAAATTTTCAACTTTCGGCTGCATTGTGTTTAAGTAATTTAAACTGGATTCGCTCCGTCGAGCAATTAGCGCCATCGCGACGTGCCGACTTGGCGAAAATGAGGCAGCTACACGATAAACTCGCTCGAGCGCGGCTCCCGGGGTATCGCGAATATATTTTGACAGCTAAACTGGCTTTATTTAGCGCGCCCCGTTTGCTGACAGACAAGCGCCGTAAACGCCTCCGCGCACATCTAAGAATCGAATAAGCCAGTCCGGGCACGATCGGCGTAACGAGTTAGCCAACTCTTGTTTTTAGCACTTGCTGCTTTTATCCAGCCAGCTGGGGAATCCTGCAGCCTCCGCACTTCCGTAGTCCGCTCAGCCCCAGTCCCTCACCTCCTCCTCTCCGTGTAGGCGTCCGGGCTCGTACACGACCCGCATACCAGCCGTCGTCTCCGCGAGGCACCCTCGCGTCCCGCTGGCGCGTCGGCCAAAGGAATCCCCCGGAAGCCTCCTCCTCAAAAGTAGAAACGCTGGGCGGGAAAGGTTGGTTGCAATCAAGCGCGGGCGCGCGGACTTTGAGGGTGCTCCGCTCCGTTTTCTCACGGTCTGCATTATCTTCCCAGACTCCCGTTGCGGCTCTATCTCCCCCCCCCCCCGCCCCGCCCCGCGAACCGGCGAAATTGGGGGCTGACGGTAACGACGGAGGCGGTGGAACGTCCCTGTTTCCTTCTCTCTCTCCTTTTTCCGCGTCTCTCTTTCCGCGCTCGCCTCTTCTCATTCCTTCGGCGAAATCACCATCGATCGTCGTCGTGAAAAAGGAATTAAGTCCGCTGCGGGGAGATTCGCCTTTGCGATCGTCGCTAGTTAAATTTGACGAGGACGCGGTCTTCGAAAGAACTCGCTCGAGCGAATAGTCAAGCGGTGTAATTCGGCTCGATGTTGGCTCGTTCGGGCGGTTTCTCCCTTTAACGGGAAATAAATGGGGATGCGTGAAAAGGCGGGATTGCGATACGATCGTGCCGACGTCGCGCGAGATACCCGAATTATGTGTAATACATTCCGATAATATCTCAGTAGCGCGGAATGCGCCGGCAGTATGCGGTCTATAGATCCAAATAACCGCGACGACCTAACCCAATCCGATGTGCGTTTGTTACAAGAAGCGACGGCACTTGGAATACCATTAGTTCCTTGTAACAATGGAGAAAGCGGTGCGCGGCGTTGCATTTGCCGCGTCACATCGAATGACTGGCTCCTCCGGTTTCGCGCGACGGCGGCGCTTGAAATCCGAGTTTGCCTTACGTCTTGCCGATGTCTTAAAGCTCTCATTAGTGTAGCTCGGCGCCTTCGACGAGCCGAACGACGGGCCGGGGGAAAATTAGCGATGTCAATATTTGCCGTGCAATCAACCCGCTTCAGCTTCCCGCCCGCCCCTCTGCCGACTCGCCGTCCGTCCCGGTTCCGACACCGGCGCTGATTGTCATCCGCACTTCCATGATCAGACGGCACGCCCGTGTTGTTGCTGTTGTCTTTTCTCATTCCGCCGGCTCGCTCGCCTGATCTGTACACAGCTATCGTCGATAACGGCGAGCGTCGACGCTCAGCTATCCGTTTCCGCCGCGATGAGTTTGCGGAATAAGTTTCCTCGCGTTTTGTCTCTCCGTAGATATTTATCTAGTTTCCTTCCGCATGAGATGATTTCGTATTTTCATCGTTCTCCATTTATCGAGTAACGCATTACTTTCGGGCCGCATAGATCTCCCTTCGCTTACAGGCAGCGTTGTCCGACGCGCTACAACGATGTGTGACAAAGCGCCCGACGTGGTAAAACTCGCGTGCAGACCATTCGTACTTCTTACATTTGACAAGTCTCCGGCAATTTGTCGGCGTTAAGAATGATCGAGCGTCTGAAAGCGGATCGCAATGGCCGGGATGGCCAGCGGCGGTGAATCGCGACGGCGAAGCGGTCGCGGCGGGGAGAGACGGCGAAGAGAAATGTCGAAATTAAAGTTTTCGCAAGTTATTCGAACGCTACCTGCGGCGCGTTCGGTATGAATCGAGTGTCATTTGTTGAACTTAAACGAGTGGGCGGCGCTGAGATATAAAGGAGGAGGACGGAAAAGGAGAATCATAATGCAAACTCTTTCCCAGAAGGAACGAACGGGATGTCGAACGGGCGAAAAGACCCACATTGGCGGAGGAACGCGCGTCAGCATCGCAAATTGAAAGTTCGCATTCAGGGACTCACTATTTTCTCGTCCCCGCTCGTAAAAAAAATCTTTGTTCGAGGCTGAGTAATCCTCGAGTAAAAATCCAAGATGCTGTCACCGTTCACCGTTTCGCTCCGAAAATGAATAGCATTATTGCTCAAGGAATTGATCGATATATTATTGCAATCTTACCTGTAATTCGACAAGATTTGTTTTTATCGCGCCATAATTTCTCTTCGATGCTACAACTCGTGGAATTTGCGCTTAATTGCGCACCCGTGCAATAATTACCGCTATTATGTCACGATCTCTCTCGGCGTTGCTCTTTCTCGGCGAGGATAGCGGCCGAAAATAATGGTCCAGATTCCACGATCAGGTAAATAAGATAAGGTCCCGTAACTGTCGCGCGATCTTTGCTCCGAAGTAGCACCATTCGCCTCGACGGTATTTTCCCTCGGCCTCTCGTTTTCCTCTTTGCTTTACCTTCCTCCGTTTTCAGCCCCACCTTCGCCTCCCGTCTGTCTCTCTCCCTTTCACCTTCTCCGCCGCTATCCACTCTCGCCCTCTCCCTCTCGCTTTTACCCTCACCTAGTGGCGTGACACATGGCCAGCATTTATAGCGCGAGATAGCGCCGGCGGTTCTCGACAGCGCCGGCAGATTTATCCTCCACGGTTATTGGAGTTATACAAAGGATTTTTCCAACTGATCCCATAAAGTATCTGTGCCTGATGCCCTATTATTTACGCAGCCGGCAGCGGCTGATGTCGCGCTCTAGCTTTTCGCACCTCCTAGTTTTTGCGCCGGAATGCGGGCGTCGTCATGAGCTTGTCGCAGATGCTATTTTACGCTTCGTCGTGTTCGATTTACCGCGACGCGGCATCTCGCCCGATATCGCTTTTTTATTGAGAGAATTATTATCGTTGAGAGACATTGGCAATGCGAGTACGTGAGATCGTTCTTTTTTCCGCAAGCGTTAAACTCGAATGGATCGATATTTGACCTGATTTTTGGTATCTAAAACGACATCAATAGCAGCGAAAATATTATCTACGAATTTTTTTAAGCGCTCGTTAAAAAAAATTGCACGGCGACCATTCTTTCTTATCACGCGTATTTTGAAACGCAAATACTTGCACCGTCTACGAACTACACACGTTTCACTGCAGGCCCATCGTTGTAACGTTTATCCCCACGTTCGCTCGCTCGCTCGTTCGTTCGTTCGTTCATCCATTTGTTTTCTAGCGACGAGTTCGTACTGCGTTGTTCGGCATTAATGGATGGCCCCTGTTTCCGTACGTTTTATCGCCGACTGGAGCTCATAGGTATCGTCCGAATGGTAACCGCCGGGGCCAAAACTGGCTGAAGCATTGATCCAGTTCTGTAGAATCCAGGTGAATAGTACGGTTCCACTCGCTATCTACGGTGATCCTGTCTTTGAATTCTTTCGGATTAAAAACGACTCATAGATCCCGAAAAGATTAACGAGAGCGGCGGAAAAAAAGGGAAACAATAAATTTGCGGAACGCGCATAGACTAAAACATATATATGTTATTATATGTGGAAAATATTATATTGAAAATTAAAAAATTGAAATCGTTCCCTTACAATCGTTAATTATTACAAATTCTGCACAAATTCTGTGTTATGAATCTTGAGATGTTTCGTCGGCGCTTTTAATACATCTTATTTTCATGTACTTTTTTAATTATTAGACGACAGATATGTAAGAACGGGGAAATATTTTTTGCTTACAGGACTCCGAAGGTGACACGCCGCTTCACGACGCGATCTCTAAGAAACGGGATGACATGTTGGCTCTGTTGTTGGACCACGCCGCAGACATCACGCTCACCAACAACAATGGCTTCAACGCTCTGCACCACGCTGCTCTTCGTGGCAACCCAAGGTGAGTGCCTCGCATTTTCCGATGTGACGCTTTTGTCCGCGGCGTTGAATGTGCCGCGTCCTTCTAGAATTTAATCAGGTAGCGAGAGCTGCAATGAGCCGCTGGAAAAAGAGGGAAAGAGAGCTACACCTATATAAATAGCTCGCGCCGGATAACAATTACGCGCGTCTCGTTTCTTGTAACTAATGGATCACTATATTCAAGCCGTATTTTGAGAACTCGCGCAGTCGTGAGAAATATCGCGTTAATCGCGAGCGTGCATTCGCATTACTATTCGCGTAATTCATATCTCACGTGCGCGCGCAATTTCGACCGAAACTTTCATCACTGTGACAGAGATATCGAATTTTTTTTTTTTTTTTTTATTCGCGACACTATCGTTTAAGCTAAACGTCGATCGTGAACAACAGGTTTTCTGGCACGGTGATTTTTCCGCAAGAAGTTAGGAGCGGGAAGATTCTCCGACGGCATGTCCAATCGTCTCGTTCTTCCTTTCCGCTTTCTTTTGTTCTCTTGTTCGACGAATCATAAAAGAACGTCGAACCACAGATGTTCCCGAAGCCATCATTGTCGTCGACGTTCCCGTCTCGGACAAAGTCTAATCGACCCGGTCATTCTCGAGAGGTAGCGAGTCAATTTTACCTCGATTCTCACCTCCCGTCCTCTCCCGTTCAATTTAGCCACGCGGACTCTCGGAGCTTTTCGAGATTTGCCCACTTCTAGTTATTACTTCGAGGCAAAGACGGAGTAACGAGAATGGGACGAGCGGATATTCCGATGAGAGGAAGATATCTAGTTTGAAACTACATTGCTTCGACTGAAATAACATTATTTCGTAACGGCGCTTCAGTTTGCTTATCTGTCTGAAACGCCATTTTTTGCAAAGAAAACGGCTAAAATTATATATTTTAATAGTAAACGAATAGTCTGCGATTTGTCAGAAAAACGCAATTTTATTTTCTAACGATTTTTTTTTTTATTCTTCTGTTCTTTTTTACGCAGTTTTTAATAGATTTCGACGCGCGGGTATATCGCCTTACACCTTTTCTCACTTTTCTCTTCTCATCTTTTTTTTTTTTTTTTTTGTTTGTTCTCCATTTCGCGCTTGCTTCCGTATCTAGGAAATGGAGGCACCGGATGCATATAGTAGTTCTACAATCACGATTACGAGGCACCTACTTCCAAGCTCTCAGTCGGGTCGTGTGAGTCGGCGATTCGCAGTCGTTTTCGCTCCGCGACGATGTTATCGCTGAAATAACAGGAAAATTTTCATCGCCCGACGATAAACGAAAGGTATTGAGATTCGCAAGTCGCTTGTCTCGACTTTCTTAACCCTTAAGCGCGTTAGCAGTTTCATGAAATGGAGTTAAAGTGAATGTAACTTTGCAGCGCGGTGGAGAAAGATTTTGAAACTGTTCGATCTTGAGAAAACTAATCAGCGAACAAGAATTGTGCGAATATCGAAAGAGAGAGAAGTTGGCCAGATCTTTCGTGGATGTTAAATGACATTACAATCTTTGTTGATGAAAGCGCAAAATCGTGCAATGTAATCTCATTTGACGATATATTTTCATCTATAGAGAAATCCTTTTAGAGCCGATTGTGCGATAAATTCTCATTTAGCCATATTGTCGTGTCTTAATTGATAACGCGGGATATCGCGAAACAAATTTTTCTGATAAATTACTCCACATTTTACGCTTCCGTCACTGCAACTTCCGTGTATACATAAAACAACGGGTCGGCGTGTGCGAACGTGTGTTTCCGTCTACATTGCTATCGGTGGGAAAAATAACGAGGCAGCACTGATCAAATGGGGTCACGCGGAGATTCCCGATTAGGCAGCTGACCGATAGAGTCGTATCGATCGAATATAGCAACAGTTCAGCTCACCGTCAGAATCGGCGCGACGCGATGTGAGGAATCGGAATCCGATTCCCGGTATAATTATCCTCAGTTCGCGAACAACTAATAAAAAGAGTGATTGTTAAGAAACGTCAATCTTGCCGCCAGCGTTCCCTCGCCGCTGCGGCTCGGGTAATTATAGTTGATGATCTAACGTAGGAAAGACGCTCGAGGGTGACTCGAAACTAATTCAGACCGGGATAGTTTGCGGTAAGTGAATACTCGAAACCGATGAGGTTTACTTTGCCTGTCATTATATAGACCGAGGAGCGAACGTTTCGTGGCGCTTCAAGTAGGCACTGCAATCATAGAAACGTATTAACGTCGGGATAGGTAAAGCGTAAGCGCTCTGAGCGTGCCGTACAATCAGGGATCGTTTGCTCTTCGCGGAGAGGCAGCGATTTCTGCCCCGGCAAAGCGAGATAAGCTTTACAAGCGGCCGCGCGCTCGATACAAACGCGATACGGGTCAGCGAGGTAAGGATAGCGTTTCGTACGTACGTACGTGATTGCCCGGCCCGAATGCGAGTTTAAAGCGTCAGCGAGTGTACGTATACGTGTTCGTTACACCGGTTGCATTCCCAAAGTACACTTAGATAAAGACCAAATGCCGGGGTGTATTCACTGCAGCGCCGAGCCAGCTCTCTCTCTCTCTCCCTCTCTCTTTCTCCTCCTTCGCGCCTCCTCTGCATTCTTCTTTCGCAGTCTCGTTCCCGGTCACGGACGGGGCCGCGGCCTCTCTTACAGCTCTCTTTTCCGCCCCGGCTCGCCCGTCCCCCCCCCCCCCCCCCGTTGGCCTTTCCCCGCGCTTGTGTTCGCCCTCTGAAGGAACCGCCGGTTTCTCTCAAGACCCTGTGCCGCGATGCTCTGAAGCCGAACGAACGGACGTCCGGAGACGTAATTTCCTGCTCTCCTGGTGCGGCCTCCCGGCCCTCCTCCCCCTCCCCTCCCCCCTCGCCCCTCGCCCGCCCTTTCCCACTCTTGCCGCTTTGTAGGGTACATTCTCCGTGGGTTGTCGACGAAACTTGCCTCGTTTTCCATGCTTCTGCCCACGGTCTCTGTACGCTGCCGAATTAGGGTCGACCGGCCAAACGTGGTTGCGAGCACTCGCAAAGACACTCGTGTGGAAGCGGGGCGAGCTCGATCGCAATCATTCGCGAAGCTTCCAGTCTGCAATCACAATGCGCCGCGAATCACAATGTTTTCGATTGTATTTAGTGACAACGATGGTGGATGCATTATTTTGATATATAATTAATCGAAGTTTTTCTAGCGTTAAATTAGTCCAAAAATTCTAATTTAAATCTCTTTTATTTTCAATTACTATGTTGCAAGGTTTTGCACTTTTGTCATGAAAGTTCGTTCTTTAGTGAAACGCATTTTTCGACGGTTCAAAGCCTTATTTTCTCGGAAATCTAATAGTTTTTGAGGCCAGATTCGTGTTCAGCGCGTTTTATTTACTAAAGAACGACCCTTTATGACAAAAGTGCAAGAAATTGATTAAAATTTGTAACACAGTGTTATTAAAAAAAAAAAACTCCACAGCTTTACTACCAAATTGTTAATCTGATGCCGTGTTTGCGTTACTAAATGAACTCCGACTAAACGTTTTCAAGAGATAATTACTAAAACATGATAAATTTCTAGTCTATTCCGGGCGCGTGGCAGCGTGAAGCGACTGTATAATAAATAGTGCATGAACGTTACATTATCGACGATGAGTATTCTATGAGCCATAATATTTTTACGACTATCGCAATACAGCATAGCCGATTGCAATCAATAACGCTTTACTATTACAAAAGTGGAGTACAGTCAAAGCGTCGGTCAATACAGCGGGCGCTACAGTGGAAGAGCACTAAAATCGGTCGGTTATGCCGTCCCTTCGTTATTGCCGTTTGGAATAGCTTGTTATTCAACCGTGATGGTCTAATCATTATGCTCGCGAACAGAGATACAAATACGGGTCATATACTAAACTCCACCACATGAATCGGATCGTTGCCCTCTGCTCTCTCCTCCCCGGCGCTAAATATTGCGGTATCAACTGCGTGTCGACAACTGATTGACGTAAATCACGAAATTGATGGTTTAAATCGTCATCCTTTGTGACGTCCATCACTATGAAACAACGATGTAGCAGCATCATATAAATTCGCACTTTGAAAGTGTACATATACATTATACATACGCAATAGTGTCGGAAATTTTCTCATCCGAATTTGTTGCGCCAGATATTTTCTATTTTTTTTTCTCCCCCAACGAATTTCGTCGTCGATCCGATGTGCCTTTTTACGATTAATTTCGTTAAGATAATTTTCACGAGGCAATCATTACCGTTTCGCCGTATTATTTTTCGCGCCGCGTGTAAGCGAGATCGCGACGAGTCACGAAGTTATAACGCTCGTTCGAGTTTACTCTGACGTCTCGTGTGGCTTGATTATGTTAGTCACATACGCGGGACTCGGCGCACTCGCTGATCCAGCAACGTGCACACATTGCACGCTCGTGAGCCGCTTTGATCTTCCCTCGTCGAGTCGCACTCTGATTGTGACACGCCGAGTCAGAACAGCCGCGCAAGATCCCCGCTCCGGCGGGGGTCAATTCCGTTTGTTTTGTTTCGTCGGGACGACGGTCACGTATGTCCTGCCGAAGAGCTTTGCCCGAACGAGGACGTGGCGGCGTCGGCGGCTCTTGATTAAAATTTTGTTACCGCGTAGCCTCGCGACTGGTTTCAAGCGGCTTTGTGCATTAACGAGTTGCCTATTCGTTCACGTAGTTACCTGCCGACTGGCAGTTCTCCTTGAACGCAAAATCGGACAGCTGTTGGTATTCCATCCTCGCTGTTATTCGAATCTCGATTAGAGACGAACTGATCCCTGCACACTTAATTGTCGAGAATCCATGGTGTCTCCTTCAATCTCACTTTCGCGTGACGTACTTCGATTAAACTGTCATCGGCGCTTCTTCACACTCTCTCTCTTTCTCTCTCTCTCCCTCTCTCCATTTCTCTCTCGGTGGAATAAAGTGCAAAAGAATTCATTCCACGGTATGGACTTTCGAGTTGTGGCAGGACTTTCGTGCCGCGCTTCGATTGGTATTCCCGGGCACGCTCGTGCGCGAGGGAGTAGCGGTAGAAAGTAGTAGTTGCGAAGAAGAAAAAGGAAAAGTAGAAAGAGAGAGAGAGAGAGAGGGGGGAGAGTGGCGGAGGAACTCGTAGGTATCCTGCCGCACATTTCGCTCGGCGCGCGAAGACGTTCCGATCGACAGCCGTAAACTTCGGAATAGTTGTCGGAATAATTAGCTTCGGTTCTCTCACTACTGGATGCTCGTCGTAGCTAAGTCGGGGTTTTGCCGTAGGAGATACGATGCGAAGAGGTAGAAAGCGAGTAGGAATGGCGCTAACGATAAAGGCGAGGGATAATCATTTAAATAGCTCGTCGAGCGCAAGCCATTTAATTTGCTCCGGCGAGGATCTAATTACTTCCAATAGTTCGTTAATTTCATTCGCCTACTTTGCCGCCATTAAATAATTATTACGGCACAATAGCGGCGCGAGGAAGGAAACGAAGCCCATCGTAGAGACGATGCGGAACGTTATAAGAGAAAGCGAGGAATTTTGAAGACGACGACGACGACGACGACAAAGATGACGACCCTCGAGCGTCGCGTTAAGGCACAAACCTTTGTTCAGCTCAGTTAAGTTGACTTTTATCGCAGATGAAAAACTCGTATGCATATGCAGATTATATAAACTGATCCAAATTGGTCGAATGTAGTCTGTGCCTTAGTGCGCAGCGGAGCAATATCCGAGTTCGAGGAAGAGAAGGAAAATTATAAACGTCTCGAGTGAAGTTTCGCAGCGCGATGAAATGAGAAGACGCGTTCTCGCGTGTATAAGATTTTATGTACTTTTCGCGAGGCAATAGCGCGACGGGAATGCTCATCTCTCGTATATTCATAAATAGGTGCGCCGCGCGTCTTTCGCAAACTAGTCCGAATTAAGCGCGGGTCACTTCATATGCGTCTCCTCCGCGAGCTCGACGTGTTAGCCGGAAATGACAGCGGAGAGGCGGTATAGTAGATATTTTCGACGCATAGTGCAATACAATTATACGACGCGCGTGTGTGTGTGTGTGTGTGTGGGTGAGTGAGTGCGCCCGCTCTCGCGCGCGAGCGTTCTCCAAGGCTTAAGCTATAATAGCGCGCTAACTACAGTCATAGTCGCGGCACATAATAATGCGACGGCACCGCAGAGACGTGTGCGGCCGATAATGTGTGCCGCGAGCGTGCGGGCGCGCATACATCTCAACGCACAAGTGATTATGTAGGCGCGCGAGCGAGGTTGCAGGATGCAGCGTTATATCTATATCGAGTTATAATAGTCCTCGTGTTAAATCGCATGAGAGCCAAATCGCTTGGAACTAACCCCGGAGTATTCCCGCACCTCCTCGATCTCTCTCGTTGTCTGCCTCGCTTTGCCTCCCCCTCCTCCCTCCCGGTTCCCTTTCCCTTCCTCTCCCCCCCTCCCCCGCGACTTTCCACCCGCCGGCCTTAGGAAATAATGCCGCGGCGCTTTCCACTAAAAATTATGCATTCAACCGTTGTTACGTTGGAATCTTCTTTTTTGCGCGCCGCTCTCGATTGTCCTTCCCTCTTCGGCTATTAATTAGACCGTAAGAAGCCCACGACTTCTCCAGATTCGATCGAGTTACAACGTTATATTCCCGAAGATATATCGTCATAAAGCGGTAAAAAGCGCTGGAGCTTTTTTACGAAAACTTTTTATCGTCCCCTAAAACCGTCTGTTCTCGTGGAGATGTAAAATATCGCCGCAGTTGGAGTTTCTTTTGCTACAACAGTAATTTTCTAATGATGGAAGGATTCTCGTATTTTATTTAATGCTTATTTCAACGCGCAAAAAAAAAAAAAAAGAAATTTGAAAACTCGAGTCCCAATTTATCACTCGTCACTAATTCGCAACAATAAAGCAGCTATTTTTACTCCCGCCGCACAGTAGTTAGACGGAACATCGAGTTTCCGGAACCGTATTTCTTGCGAGAAAATTTATTTGCCCTCTTTAGTGGGACCGCTGGCTCGTTGGATACGCGCGTCGAGAATTATTTCCACAGAAATGTTCATTACGACGGTTCTACTAAATCGCGAGATCGATGACGGAGAAATCGAACTATTTTACTAACAATCTCGAATTTTTCTCCCGAGTTTAAATTTCATATATTTTAAGAGCACTTCTCTCTCAAAATGCGCGAATATCGCCGTCTTTGTCTTCCGTTGAATTAAATATTTTTTTTTTGCGCCACACTTGGCTGACCATAATGGTCCGCAACTACTTGCTACAATAACATTCCGTTTTAATATGCGCTTTTATTAATTTGCGACTAGTTTACTCGCGAGCACAGTCGCCGAAGCGGTAATCAAGGATCTCATTACGCGAGGCAAAACAGCCCGGTATTTCATCGCATTCACAGCCGGCTTCCTAATTTCCTTCCGCCGAATGCGCGCCAAGACTCGGCCGAATGGCGAGGCATTGCTGATCCTTGAAAGGATTCACGGGGTTAGAAAACATTCCGCGAAACGTACGAGCCACGACACAGCTTTCGCGCTAGGATTTCGCGTCGGATTAAACGACCTCCCCCGAATTCGCGGCGTTCCCTCGTAAATTGCACCAAAGAATCCGATATTAACGGTAGCCGGGCGCCCGTGTGCTCGTTGTGCAAGGGGCTCTTTTCGACGACGGTGGAGGGAGGATTGCGCCGCGATCGTGGATGCGCAAGAGCGACGGTTGCTTGTTCCGCGGAAGGCGGGTGGCGGGATGTGCACCGGGGGGGGGGGGGGTATATGTATTAATGCTTGCGTTCACCTCAGACGCCGACCGAGCTGACAAAGCTCGCTCGGCGCAGTCTGGCGAGCTCGAGGTATTCCAACAAGAGAATCGCGATGGTTCTTGAGCACACGGATACGGCGCGCGCGGCGGCTCCGCTTTCCGCGCCGTGCAACGCTCAGTTCGGTAACGAATGTGTTCAAAGCCTGTAATCCAAAATTGGCAATTCCGAAGAATTGCATTAAATGCGGAATCGTTCACGATAAGGATGTGCGCTTTTGTTAACCGAACAGTTGAACAGATATCGAGACGCAATTATCAGAAATCAGGCCACTGGCGATTCTCGTAATTGCGAGAAGACAAAGCCGAAGCGGTGGAAAGTAGCTCGCATACATCCTCGATATACCGACGTCTGCCAATTCGCACGTTCTATGTACAATTTCGCGGGACGCTCGTAAGAAGTGACGTCAGCGTTTATCAAATCTTTCAAAGGTTTCGACTCGGAAAGCCCGAGTTTCCAGGTCGCCGGACCGCTAAGCCGTATCCCATCTCCCGGCTCCTCTTCCGCTTTTGTCCTCTTTTTCTTTCCCCTCCGTTTCCTGCTCCTTTCTGCTTTTCTTCTCTCTCTTTCTTTCTCTCTCTCTCTCTCTCTCTCTCTCTCTCTCTCCGTCTTCTTCGCCTTGCCTTATCCGTCTCGCTTTCGCGCGCGCGTTTCTTTTTCCCTCTTTTTCGTTTTCTCGGAAATTGGATAGTTGCTTCCAATTCTGTACAGAACTACGGAAAGGAAGTGCGAGGCAGCATTCCTTTGTTTCTTCTACTTTGTCTTCAGCCCCGTCGAAACTTTTGTATCTGGAGTTGCCTCAACTTTTTTTCCTACGCCTGCCGTCGATTCTTTTCTCGCCGACCGCGAATCGTCGCGAAACTTATTCGGTTAGCATCTTCATCGCGCCTGCTTGATCGTCGTCGAGCGACGTTGCAATCGAACGACCGCGATGCCTTTTATTTAGCAGTAATCAACTTACTAAATTCATTTCCAAATATGACTTATTTCAATGTTAATATTTTTGCAATAGGTTAAAACTCTGAAAGGATCGATCTTGCGTCGGCTGTCTGCGATATTAATTTTCTCTCATTTCGAAATAATCAAGTCCAGTTAACTGCAGCCGACTATTTTTCTTGAATTTTCGGTGCTTCATTGTGTGTATCGCATCACGTACATCCGATGTAGCGTCGTATTTCACGTCGTCGGGCTGCGCCGGCGGATAAGTGATTTCGTTTTAAATTCACCACACGCGCCCGTAATTAGTTTAACTTCGTTCCGAGAATTTATTAAGAAGAGAAGAAGGTGGTGCGAAACACGACGGTGCCAACCCCCCCCCCCTCCCCCCCGCCGCGTTCTTTTTCGCCACGTGCTGCGGGCCAATGCCGCTGCTCAATCCCTCCGAGAATAACTACGTGCTCGGAGATTTACCTCGACCCAGCCGAGTGCCACCTCCGTTGTTTCCGCCAGAATTGTCGGAGAGAGATTTTTAAAGTTCGAGGGTACTTTTCGGACTCCTCGTGCCGCACGGAAACGTCTACGTGTGTCCTCGCGCACGCGTGCCTCATCCACCCTCGGCCATTTTGTCCCCGATTGTCCTTCTCTCTCGTCTCCGATCGTGGATTATGAGGTTGAAGACCCGGGCGAAGGACAGGGACATGAGCGAAGAGGACCTGGACAACGGTGCGCGAATTTTAAGCGGGTCAGAGTGACGTTGATGCTATTCTCCGCTTTATCTCGGTTCAAATTGCAGGTTATTCTCTCTCGGTGATTTTTTGATAAGGAATTTTATATCCCGCGCTTCCAGTAATCTCGTCGCAAAGATGCGGAGAATTGATCGATAAATTTCTTGAAAAAAAAAAAAAAAAAAAAAACGAAACGAAACGATTGTGTCAATAGAACGTGTAAGGTTTGACGGAGCAGCGCGTCGCCAAACAATTCTCTTCGCCAAAAGAAATAAGTTCCTGAATTCGCACGGAACATCCTCTTCAATATCGCTCTTTCTATGCGCCCGGTAATAAATCGCCGGCGAACTAATATTCCTGCGGCGATATTGCTGGTAATATTACCATGGTAAATGATCTCGATCACCGTACTCGAGGGAGCCCTCCACATCGATATTAAAATAGGAATCCGCGTAGCCTTCGAGGAAATTTAATTTAATTTAACGTATATAAAACATTAGCCCTGCAATGACCAATTTTACAACGCGTTTAACGGGAAATATTTCTGTTTAATTAAAGCATTTCTTTCGCCGGCCGCAGGAATCGTCGTGATTCTTCAATCTTTCAGTTTCTGAATGTGTCAGACATGTCCTCTAATTACTCATCTATTGTGCTTGGAGACAAAGAGTGTCCTTATTATAATAGATATCCGGCTAATATATTCGACAAAAGGAACGATTAAGCCAGCACGATATTGCGCCGCGTGTTCGCAAAGTAATTGCATCCACTCGACGGCGCGTAATGCTTCTTGACTCTAAACTTATCGGTTTTCGTTCCTGGTCTTCCCTCCTTAGGATACATTCAAGTGTCTAATTAATTCCTCGTGATCTTAAATTTAAGTGCAGTACCGGGAGTTGTTAAGCCATGTTTTATAGTATCCCGCTTCCACGAAGACGCCACTTACCTCCTTCCTCTTTCCTCGAATCCGAGGTGCGAAAGAGTGGACGAGAATCGACGATAAAGGATACGTAAGAAGAGCAGAGAGATCTAATCTTATAGAAATATCACTCTGTGCCGCTGCAATTTCGCAATCAATCGTTAATGCTCAAAGGGACGCTGTCTGAATCGGCCGATCCTTTATCGTCTTCTCTCTCCACTCGCACTTCTCTCGCTCCCTCGCTACTCTCATCGCCTTCTCGAGCGAAGCGATTATTTATTACGCGTTAAATCGATGTCTTTTGTCGGCGATATCTTGAACGATTTCCAGCAAGCTGAAACTTGGTCCCGATGTTTTCGAGAATATCAATCTAGAAGGGCGTGAGTGGTGACGATCGTTTTAGGTCAGCCGTATATCTACGAGGTCGCATTTCTAGATGCACGCCGAAGATGTTCGCGCGAGATTATGTTGTCAAGACTGGCAAATGGATGACTTTCGTTGCGCTGATTTAAGTTTCGCGTGTTGTCTAGCCGGACGGTAATTACGTTATTTGTGTTTAATGCCGTAGAAGCTAAACTGATAAATGAACGAAAGTGTGTCGACGATTAGATTGTAGTAAACGGAACTGTTGGCTCATTCGCTCGCTCCGTTATTATCGCTTTCGCTGTTTCGCGCGCTCATGATTGATGCTGAATAAATTCAACGCTCAGCCCCTGCGACAATTTTGTCGTCGAAATTGAAAGATCTCAATCGTTCGGGAGACGCAAGGGTGATTTTTGAAAGTGCACACTCGCGCGGGGCTCTTGCTTTATTTAAAAATTCCGACCGCGAGCCGTCGTGAAATACGGGATCTCGCGCGAGCACGCGCGGTCATCTTTCCGCTCGACTGTTCCTGCTTACTTGTTCGTTATCGCGGAAAGCGATCTCCGTTCCGGGCGACGCGGAGGTGCGAAATGTAAAATGGGCCGTTTTATCAAAAGCGAAATTCGCCCGGAGACTGAAATTTGTTCAACGTAGCGGAAGCCCCGGATTACGATGGCGAGCCTGCCTCCTTCTCGTTTCCGTCCTCGGCTATTTCGCCGCCTCGCTCGTCTTCGTCTTCCTCCCCCCCTCGTGCCAGTTTCCTTCGCCCCCCCCCTTTTCTGCGAAAAGGGGTAACAAAGTGTTAAAGTTTTAATCCGAGAAGTAGCGCACTGCGCGCGGACGAGGAGCGGGAAACTGCGGGCGGGAAGGACCGTGAGAGAACTGGAAGGAATGAGAAATAGAGAAAAAAACGAAAGAAAAAAAGAACGAGAGTGGAAGGTGAAGGGGGGGGGGAAGGAGGGGTGGAAGGAGGAGAGAAGGAGCAACTGGAAGGTTACGGTGAAACGAAGACGGAACGACGGAAGGAGTAAGGAACTGCGCGATAAAACGAGGAAAGAAGACGTAAGAAGAAAGCGGGATGACGCGATGCAGGGGGGGAGGGAAAGGGAGTGTGCCAGGAAAGTCTTTGTAATCGCAGTTTTCTACTTTTTCCTGGAGTCGCGGCGGAGGGTGAGTCGAGCCTGGGAGAGGTGAATCTAGATTCCAGGTGCGTGGGTGGGGTAGATGGAGCGACGAGGACCGGGCGAGATAGGGTAGTGTCGGCGGAGAATAGGGACGGCCGGGGGGGGGGGGAGGGCGCGCGGGGGAAGCCCTCGGTAATGGTAAGGGTAGATGGGTCGGTGCAAGGGTGTGCTTGAACAGGGATTTACGGAATTTATCACTTGAATTCCCTGTAAAGGATTAGCAGACATTCCCTCGCTCCGGCGGAGACATAGGGGGTACTGCAGTGGGTTACCTACGAACTTCTTGGGGCGATGGCGCCGCCTGTCGGCTCTGCGGATTCGACTCGCCGCACCCATGTGTGCCCGCAGAATCTCGATTGCGATCGCTCAAATGTATTGTATTGTTAATGGATGATTTGTTTTTTTTTTTTCTTAATCTACAAGCGCAAAACGTAATGCGTTGAAGAACGAAAACGACTGTGAACCAACGCTGTTTTGATCTCAAAAATTAAAATAGAATAAAAAACGTCTGATTTTTGGGTCTTCTTCAGTTTGATAGGAACTAATCATAAAAAAAAAAAAACAGATTCATTAATAATGATGCTCACTTGACGACACCGTGCGGCAGAATTGGGTCGAAACGTCCTTTTATTCCGTTTTAACTTCGTAAAATTTTTCGTGCTTTTGATTCACAGCAAAATGTAACATTATCCGTCTGATTATAATATTTTATTCCGGAGAATGAAAGAATGAGACTCCATTAAATCACCATAAAAGTATTGATACCTACGGCGATATTTATCTTTTAAATCTCATCGGTGCGTCGGAAGATAATACGTAATATGATTAACCACTGCCGTATCGGCCGTAATCTCGTATCGAGGGAACGTCGTTGGTCGAAAAAGCGGATCGATATGGAAATATCTTGCGATTTTATCGGGCCGTTCCTTCCGCGCGCACGATACTCACGGTGAGTATTCGCTACCGGTTGGACTTTCTCAGGACGACCCTTCGCGCCGTGTCGCTTGCATTTTACGGGGCTCGAATTGTCCGATAGAGCTTCCGGAACTTCCTTCCCGAATTCCGTCACACGCCGCACGAAGCAGCCGCGCAAGGTTGGAAAGTTGGAAGGGTGATCGTAGGGACTTTTCTTTACGATCACGGAATTAGAGGAGATGGTTCCCGGCGATCTGGCTCCACAATTTTTCAATCCCATCTTTGCATTCGATTCGAGAGTTACGATGTTGGCGCGTTTCCCCGCAATACTAAATTTTACACTTGGAATCTTTCCGCACGGATGTGTATCGGAATTACCGAGTCACGAGGTATCGCAAATTATTGCAGAGATATAATATGTATGTGATGTATAATATTTCTAGAACATTTTTGAAAGCTTAGGTACAATTGTCGCCGTTATATTTGTTATTATACTAAAGAGAGAGATTATAATCTTAGTTAAAATAACATAGGTATATCGTGTGATAACTTTAAACATGCTCGCGATCTTTTTTCTCTTTCTTTCTTCTCCTTTGGATTGTGTGCGTGGATGTGTCATTGCGTGACAAAGTTATCACCTAGAGTGTATTTTCGATTCTCGGCGGCGTTATATCGTATCGGCGCGTTATGTGTACCGGCGATTCGATCGATTCTCGTTTTTTTGCCGATTTGTTCTCACAACATTTCGGAGAGAAAATATCTGCGCGGATAAGCGTTTGCGTCTCCCGTATTCTTTTTTTTCTCTCTCTCTCTCTCTTTCTGTTTCTTTATCGCGCCGTCTCTCCCCGCATTCGCATCAATCGACAACAGTCGTGACCGTCCCGGCGGAGGCTAAAGCAAACCTTGGCTCGATCTCTCTACGCGCCCCATCCGACCCATTCCTTCAACGTAAACGTAAACACGGACGTATATATATATATATATATACGAGGGAGGCTATTCAAGTGGGGTTGTACCACGTGCCGGAGTAATATATCGACGACTAATAAAATATGAAAGGTTCCCTTCTGTATACACGATTTCTCACCTTTCTCTTTCGTCGCGCGAGAAAATGAAAGAACGCGCCGCGGGGTGACAGGTGCGACGAACAATGTTCTCGCCGAGGCTCCCGTTTCTCCGCTGAAAATTCGCTAGAAGGGTGGACAGATTGTAAATATTACGTTTCACGTGGAAGTTTTCTTTTCGGGCGAAATTCCGACAACACTTGTCCTTCAGCGTTTTCGCAAACTGTACGCAAAGATTTTATTTTACCTGGAAATATGTGGCGACGGGAAGATCTTCCAGGCGCAACTCTTTTTTTCCTCTCTCCTCGCGGCTCTCGCGTCAAATTTGCGGGTGGGGTAATTATTTTTGAAACTTTATTTCTCGCCTCTTATGAATTTCTCGCTAAAACGGCAAAGATCGAGTTGATGTGCGCGGGAAATGAAGAAGAGCGAAACTTTGCGACGGCGATGCATTCTCTCAACTCCCCCGTTATTAGAATTACTCGCCGCTAAAGTAGAGAAGGCTGTACGGGTGGCGCGGCGTGCGCGAGGAGGGGCTGAGGAATTATTCCGCAGCGCTTTTCTAAGCGGTACGTAATGCCAACGAGCTCGCGGAGTAATCAGGATGCGCGCTGCGAAACATCGGGGCAAATTCCGGGTTTTCTTCGCGAACCAGTAACCTCGGAAGTAACCGCCGCCGCATAGCGGAGGTTCGCACGTTCGACGAAACTAACACAATGCAGGAATACTTCTGTCCCGCGTTTACATGGTCGGCGATGGACGCGCGGGGGAGGAGGAACGGGAGGGAGGGGGGGGGGGAATGTTATATAGAACCGCGTATATACGACGCGTATATAAGAGGAACTCGAAGTACGGCCATATCGTGCGCGGCACGGCAATTCGAACTCAAAAGCTTCCAAACATCTTCAATATAAGTTAGGGAACTGTACTTAGGTTACCTTCCGTAACCAGGCCCGCATACGAAACAGTCCTCGAATAGTTGCGCGGTATTTCCCCCTTATTGCAAATAGTACGTACATGGCTTCTTGCTGTAGTTTCTCGCTGGCGTAGCCGGCCTCTAATTAGCTCTCGCGAATTAGGTGCGCGAATTAATTGGCTGTTGCGTTTCCGAATCGAACCCGAAGTATCGTGCATTGTACAACGCGGCGACGGTGAGTTTCGACGTAAAGGATGCGCTTTGCGCGGATCTGCATGCGCGATTTTCCGAAGCGCTTCGACCACCGCCCGGCGCTTCGTCGCTGAACTGATCGACTCGCTACGGGGGGTTAATTTTGTTGCCCACCGATTCTGCGCGCGGTGCGTCGAAATGGCGTTTGATGATGTTCAACGCACGCGGCCGAGTTTATTAAGTTTGACGTTCATACCGCCTGATTACGGACGAGCAGATTTAATTATCGCAATTTCACAGCCTGTCGCCCGCGATCGGTGTTATCATAAACTATCGGAATATTCGGCGTTGTAATGCGCGCGCGGCGCGCACCGCGGCCGGCGCGATTCGAAGACTCATTGTACGCGCGACGGTGCGTCGAATTAATTTGGCGTTCGATGAAAGATCGATTCAATCAGTCGACTAATGCTCCGACGGGCGCAATTAATAATGGCTTTGACGAGTTTTACGGTGCAATTGGGATGCGCTCTTCAAAAATATGTAAATTCGTTAATCGCGAAATTCTGCACGGACGCGATGCGCGGCGCTCGCGCTTCGGATTGCACGCAACAATGTGCGTATTCGCGGATAATTATAATAGTTTACACTTTACTGAATCCTCGGCGGTGCAGGTGCGTCGCGGCTGCACATTCGCGTTTCTCTCTTTTCCTCTCGCGATGCGTGTAGTTTGCGCAGGCGACTCGCCCGGTGTACGCCCGCATTTGCACGGCTATGTAAATACACATTATAATGACAGCCGGCCGGTGCAGTATTGTCCCGGTACACGGCTACGCTTCCTCGGGGCAAACACTGGCGACGAGCGTTACTCCTGCTTCCCGGAAGTAAATCGAAAATCTCACGAGAATGGAAGGAGATTGCAGCGCAATCTTCGGCTGCTGTCTTTGGCGCGGAAAAGCGTGAAACGCAATAATTTTGCCATCCAGCAAAGAGAGAAGCCGTGATAAGTCGCTAACTGTATAATATTAACGCGCACATCAAAGAGAATTACGATTTTTTTTTTGCAATGATGTATTAAAATTACAAGCTGGTGTTTGCAATTTTTATCCACGTTTACGCAACGTGATATTTAGACATAATTTAACGCACTACGAATTTTTAAATGTCATTGAGAAATTTTTTATGAAATTAGTATACGCATTATCGTCCTGAAAAGTGTTTGATGTCGGTGAGTCACGTCTACATTTTATTCAAACGAGATCGGGCGCGCGCGCGCGCTTATCTACATTTTTTTTTAAAAAAGAAGCGCAATACTTGGCGCCTTTTATCTTTGAGATACACGGAGGTGCACACGCCGGCCGAAGTCAAGAATATTTAATGGCGCGTGGAGAAGCGCCGGCAAGCGCAAATAAATTCGCGGTGAGTTTATCGTCTGTGAAAATGTACCTTCGATTCCTCTCAATTTCACGAATCCCTCCGGCGCGTTTTCGCATAAAACGCAAAACGAACTTTCATTGTCACGCTCGACGGGGTAGAATGGCTCACCGATTATGATACATTTTTCTGCGAGCGCGCCGATACCGATCACCGATCGCGATAGTTGCCGAGACCCCGCCGTTCGGTGCTTCTCACAGTTAGCGATTTCGCGCGAGATTCCGCATCGTGAATCTACCGTTTGATCGGACGGCGGCGATTTGTCGTTTCGTTTGCTGACCACGAATCGCCGGAAGAATGGCCTCGGAAGTGCTGCCCGCTGGAGTATCCGTCGATTCCATTGGACCCACCCCTATTTATCTCCCTCGGGGTTTTTCAGTCGTCTCGACGGGTCGTCGAGAACTTGCGAGCCGGCGAAGGGGAGAAGCTCGCTCGCATGCATCGACCAGAAACTGTTTTCCCAGGAAGCGGGAACCGAGCGCGCCGCTGTGCCGATCCGCGAGCTGCTCGCACAATGTAACTCTCCCCCGACTGCTCTCGCCCTTCCGCACCCTTTCTTCGTGCTTTCGCGAAAAGTTTTTCCGCGTGCCAGCTTCCAGGCCGGACGAGCGCGCGGCAAAACATCTCTCCGCGCCGTCGACGTTCAATGTCGGCGTCGACGTCGGCGTCGCACGCGACGCGTGCGAATTTTCTGTTTTGCCGGAACTACTTTCCCGGAAAAGCTTCTTGTCTCATTTCTGCCCCGCGCATCGGTGGTCTGCCCGTCGTCGCCGAACCTTCCTTCGTCTCTTCCTCTTTCTCTTTGCTCGGAAGCGCCGTGGCGAGTTTAAGAAAGTTGTTCCATTCCTGGCGCGAGTATGACACAAGTGAATCCACCGAAGCTTCCGCAAAAGAGCATGGGAATGCTTTTTGTCCGCGCTTCTCTTTTTTCGTCTTACTTCATCCTTTGTCCTCGCTCCGCATCGCTCGAATATGTCCTGTGTTCTCAGGCGTGTAAGATGACTGAAACCGTGCATCGCCCGATTGATATCGAGATAATATTATACAGGGTGATTCGTTTCAATCTCGGCGGTGAAATATTTCACAAAGAGGACACTTTATAAAAAAAAAAACGTTTCGAAATAATCCGTACGTACGTTGAAGATTGAAAGAATATTTATTCTCTCTGTTTCTTTAAGGAATCTCCGATAATAGAATCTGATTCGGAGAACTTGTTCCTCGCATTATCGGAACTCGCGCAGCTTTAAATTACCCGGCGTGACATTCGTTGCATTCGCATTTCTCCTTCTAGAGACTAAGATATTGTCGCGCGCGGTGCTTGGCTTACCAAAGTTCCATTTCGCGGAACTTGCAGCAACTTCGCCGCCGTCGATAGGAATCCCGAGGCGAGAGCGGCCAAGGAGCAAAGCGCAACGAGCAACTTGCGAGACAGTACAGTCGACAGAGCTTGGCGAGAATTTTGCCGGTTGTTTCCTTCTCTTTCTCGCGCCAACCATTCCTTTCGTTTTCCTCCTCTCTTTAATTTATCCTTTCGCGTCTTTTTCGCCGTGAAACATTGCGAGCGCGCATCGACGAATCTGCTTTATCTCCGAGAGCTCTCGTTTTACGCGGTACTCTATATTATTGCGAATAATCGTCCGTGCACGTGTAGTTTTGAACGAATATTTTAGAGTTATGCACCGGCGGGCGGCGTGTGTATGCATGGTTAACGTTCCGCGGATTCGCGCAATTACGAGTTCTGCCGCTCCGGCCAATTTGATCGCATGCGATCGTCCAAATTACCCCGAAATGGCGCGCAGAACTGCCGTTCGCGATTTACATGTAAATCGCGGAGCAACGGTGAATAGCCGGCGTCGTCTCCTCTCCGCATCGCCGCGTCGTTTTCTATTTGTTTCACCGGCACGACGTGCTCCGCCGAAGTGTTATGGCGTGCGAATGGAAAAAAGGTGCGCTCTCGTAGCTGTCGTAAAGAGAGATCTTCTCCCGCGATCGCGATTACGCCGGAACGCTTCCGCGCATTAAAGCGTCCGCCCGGACTTATCGCGGCGACGGTGATTTGCGGCGCGAAAGCATTCCGGCTCGCGGCCAGTCGACGCGGACGTGTAATGGGCCCGCGCGGAAATTTCACCGACGTTACAGAAATCTAGGACGGGTCTTAGAGGGAGGGAGCGGCTCTAGAAATAAGTGTTTAACCTCGATCCTCGCCATATTCAACTATTCTAAATCCAGTATGCAAGTAGAGTAGATAGCTGATAGGAGATACCAGATAGCAAAGTGTAGCGTTGCATGCATCCACCTGTGACGGGCGGGAGGGGTGGTTGAGTGGTGGGCGAAGAGAACCGAGCCAGACCCAAGCTCGAAGTAGCCTGAATGGACACGAAATAGGTCGGGTCGATGTTGCCTACGTGAGCTGCCTCAAGGAGAAACATTCGTAATGCTCGCCTCGAGGCCAGATATCGGCCGCCGTCGAGTAACCAGACGCGAGAAACGAGAGAAAAAAAATGTACATAGCGGAGGTTAGTTAGCGATAACGCATCGAGATGTTTAATGCATTCTTCGTCAAAGGCTTTCTTCGTTAGCTTCATTACAGTATTTATTCAAATTCCTCGGATTTACATAATCCGAGACGTGACATAAGCGAGTTGAATACGTAATCGACGAACGATAAACAGCGCGTTTTGTTGCACAAGAAGGAGGCGGGAGAAGAGTAAGCTCACTTTTCGAGTTGGAATATTTCGCCGCGATACCTTCGAGAATTTCAAATCGAAAGATTTCGCCGTCGCGCTGTATCTGTGGATGTATTGCGAAATCGCATTTAAACTTACCGTCATTTTGCAAACGTCGCAAGAAGAAGACAATGAAGCGGAAATAAAGGGGGTAGGTGGAAGTTCGTACTTCGCAGAGGTCGTGATCCGAAATAACAGTCACTTCGATCCGCGTGGCTTAAGTTTCAAAGTTCGGAAATGGTTCCGCTGCAGATTCAACTTTATATTATCTTCGACCGAAGGGCGAGCGATTCGAAATCTGAAAATGTTCACTTTCCGAGGGATAGTCAAGTCGCAGAAGACGTTGATCGCGAGGAACGAAAGATGTTTGTAAAGAGAAAATTAGCAAAGCGAGATAGAAGTTATTCGAACAGCAAAATCTGTTTCACCGAATTATCGCGTGATTTTTTTTTTTTTTTTTTTTTTTTAGCGAATGATATTTCCGCTCGCGCGAACTCCCGCCGTTCTCTCGCGGTCCTCTCTCGATCCTCGCCGGAATGGAATCGCGTCGTTTCTTGAACTAATACGGCGACCACCGTCGCAGGTAGTGGACGATCGTTGATGCCGCAGCCGAAACGACAGAGGCGGAGGCAATGGCTGCGGTCGCCGGCATTAGGGGTTTTAGGGAGGCTTTGCAGATTCGGGGACGCGGAGGTGTAGGCGGGCGGAGGAGGCTGGCAGGATGGAGGGCCAGCTCGGGATTTTGGTCAGGGGTCGGACCGAGCTTGCACTGTTCACGGCGATTAATTCATTGCCGCTTACCGCATACCGCTTTTTGCTTCCCTTCCCGCGTCCCGCGCTCCCCGCCAGCTCCGGTCCTCCTCGTCATCCCGCGCCTCCCGCCAATCCCGCTTCGAAACAATCCCGATGCTTCTTTCTCAGGTCCTTCGCGCCGCGTTTCCGGAATGATGTCCACGGCCGAAACCGCGTTAAGCCGAAAGTGGCGGAGATCGATGCAGTCCGCTTTGCCCGCCTCCGCCATTCACTCCGGTGCTCGTTGCCGTACGCGCGCGTGCATTTGCGTCGAATTTAACCGGCCGCTTTGCTCGCGGGAATTTGAAATGCAAAACGGAAACGCGAGCGGACCCCGGCGGCGTGGGCAGATTGCCGCGTGGGATTTTCTGTGGTCGCGACGTCCCCATACGCTTCGCCACCGGCGATAACGCTAGTGGTATCGGTGCGGCGCGTTAACACTTTTTAATTTCACCAAAGCTGTCGCGATTGACGACAAGTTGATTGGTACAACGCTCAAAAAAAAAAAAAAAAAAAATGCCCGGGTATCGGTTTTTCGCTGATGACTTTATTATTATTTTCAAGTCTGATATAAAATTGTTGTTTCCCTTTGTTTCATTTTACTGCTCAGTATTCGAGACCGAAAATTATTCACGCGAGATAAAAGTATCATGGTGAACGATCGGGATTCTATCGCACCCCCGTGAGTAGTGGAAGGTGCTCGCGGAACCTGGGCGGATTAGTATCGATCTTTCTCAATGTCGTTTCTATCTCGATAGAATTTTAAGGGTGTAAAAGCGGGGCAATGAGAAAACGCGCTTTCAACGACGTATCCGTCAGGCGCATTATCGAGCGGGGGCGGAGGGGGGGAAGCCGGGAATTACGGTTTCATCCATCGTGCTACGACCGAGTCAAAAGAGAGAGATTTCCGGTAATTTCCGCGCCCTAAAACGTTTCCGCCAATGGCGCCGAGATATCGCGGAATAGCGAGTGTGGCACGACGTGAGTTTCCTAAGGCCGCTGATTTCTATGAACCGTGATTTATCGCCTTTCAGGAGCCCGTTTCACCGCGGCGCGCGGCGACAACGACGACGTGATTCGGTACCGAGCGGAGCGTGAATCACTTCAAAAATTCCCGCATCCCGGCGAAAAACGCGCCGCGATTCTCCTCGTTTCGTCATTTTCAAGCGCATTGGCCTCTTCGATAAATTTACGTCGCCCTAATATTTATGATATCCATAAATAAATAATTCCAGGACGCGCGCCATTCGAAATGTGTCCGCTGGACGCATAAATAATCGACGAGAGAGGATATCCGTTTTGCAAAACGGAACATCCATCGCGCTCGTTGCATGCGCGCGGAGCTGTATCGAAGCTTGTTTTCAGATATATTTTAAATAAACAAAGACTGCGAGCAATCGCACGTAACGCGAGGACAAGAGGTGATGTTGAAACGCAAACTGACAAAACCACTCGATTGTTGCTCAATTGAAGTTAATTGAACGACATTTGCGAAGCGTCAAATTCGCAGAATTTGATACTTTTATTAAGGTGATTTCGTTAATCGACGATAAAAAGCTAACACGATCATAAATATTAATTTCGTTCTCATAACAACCGTATCGTTGTGCCTTTTATTGCTTTCTCTCTCTCCCTTTGCGTTTACCTTTGGCCGACGAGCAGGAGGGTCGCCATCCCTTCGTCATTCGCGCACCCTGTTTCAGCCTGGTTGCAGACCTACATCGCCCTTTGCAACTGTTTTCTCTTCAACATTTTTCATTTTGTTATCGCTGTTCTGCGTCTCTCTCTCTCTCTTTCTCTTTCTTTTTCTCTCTGTGTCATCTCGTCCATTTATCCGCCACGTCTATTTATCGCGATTCTTTTTCTTTACTTTGCTTGCGCTTTCGATTTCTGAGTTAGCTCGTTGGCAATTTTGGTCGAGCGCGATTAAATTTTTCACCCCTTTAGAAAAACGCCGTCGATAAAAACTATCGTCGAGCCGTATTCTTGTCCGGCGGGTTTTGTATCGAATGTCTTTTAGCTTGTTGCCGGATCCACGCCGGGAATTTGACAGAATAACGTGGCCCTGCAATCAGTCTAATGACAATGGATTAATTAATCACCGCTTTAGAGTGTCACGACGTGTGCGGGCGGAAAGTCGGTCGTTAGGGAGATCGATTTTGAAGCTTCCGTCCGCGCGCGTTTCGAAAAGTTTTTTTGCGCTCGTCACCCGTGTTTGCATGAATATATTTTACCTCGTAAAATATTTGGATCGCAAAAAAGCAAGAAGAAATTTATCACGCTGTGAACATTAATCGTTACATTGGAGATGCGTGTGAATAAAAATTAACATCTCACACTCAAATTCCAAAGTATAAAAAAGCCAAGGACAATGTAATTTTTGTTTGTTTGTTCAATTGAGATATTATGTAATTAAGACGCGCAATATTTCAAACCCTAAATTATTGATCTCCGCGGTTTCGCCGGTTTCTTTGGACCGCGAGGTTTTATACAGAGCACCGAGTGAAGAAAATTGGCCCGCGAGGCGTACGTACTGTTGGCACAAAGAAAGAAGAGCTTCATAAGGTAAGACCACGGAATATCTCATAAGATAAACCAATATTATAAATTATTCGGATCCATTTCAAGGAGCCGGCAAAGGCGAGGCTCCCAGCGAGCGATGGCTTCCGCATAATGCGAAATGGCATAATAACTGGCACGGCGGCGACCTTCCATCAGCCGCTGCCATCTTGAATTTACGGAAAAATTATCTTATCGCCTCGCTTCTCATCTCGCGGCGCGAAATGAATCCCGGCCATTTTCGAAGGCGCATTCGCCGCTCGCGTCGGACGAGGACGGCAGAGCCCGGAGCGTAAGAGAAGCGAGATCGTGGAAACATATAAATTTCGTCGGCCGGTCCTCTATCATCCCGCGACGTATCTCAAATGAATATAAACCGCCGCTCGAAAAGTGACGCGCTCGTAAGAGAGGAGGACAGTCTCTATAAGTTGTCGGGGTGGAGAATGTACAGCGCCGCCGTGCATCCGACAATTTTGCATTGCGCATCGAGGCGCCAACGATCCCACGGCGACTGTAACGAATCGCCGGACACCGAAGTGGCTTCTGTCTCGCGCACGAAAGCGGTTCTAAGACCTTTAGACACTGCGGACGCTGTTGCGGTGAATGCACATTGAACGGCATTCAGTTAACTACGGGCCAAGCCTCGCCTCTCTCGCGGCGCCGCATAAGGGAGGGAGGATTTCTCAAGATAGATCCTGCGGAGAGGTCGGTCAATGCCGCCACAACACCGCAAGGCTCAACTCGGATGGTCGCATGGGGATTTGGGGTTTAACGTTGGTCAGGTTGCACCAACAAGCCTCGAAACCTTATCTCGAAATCGCCGCGATCTCTCGTGCTGCGCCCGGGCTATCCCGGAGGATCGTCCCTAACAGCTGCTCCGGTTCGCCGCGATTAACGACGGCTTATAAAACCAATGTTCCTCCGTCTCAAATTAGGGACGAAGTACGATCGGTCGCCGCGAAACTTTCCGCCGGATCTGCAAATTAGATCTGTATCGTGCTCGGGGGATGCCTTAATTACACGGCTGCCGGGCTCGTCGCTCGTAGTTTTCGTTAACTACCGCGTTACGGATTATCGAAAGTAGTCGGAACTTTACGGCGTGGCCGCGCGACAAAGCGATCCCTCGCGCGGCTCTCCGCCGGGATACGGCCGAGCGTACGACGCGCCGTCCGGAATCTGATTAATCTCCGCGAACCGATTCAGGGTTAACGGTAAATATTGTCCTTGCGCCCGGCACTTTTGTAGCCCTTGACGCCGTGCGAGAGCTTTGAGTACACCGGGAAGTAGCGAACGGCTGATTAAACAGTACGGCGCGTGTACCGCCTCGAGTAATTAAAGAGCCTCTCCCGCGCCGGGCTTCGAGCACGCCGAATAAACTTCGTATCCCGGTTGCCGGCAACGAAAGGTATCCATCGGCTGCAAAGACTGCGGTGTCTATCTGGCTCCTCCCCCTCATTCTCCATCACCTCATCCTGCCCTATCGCACGTACTCTCTCTCTCTCTCTCTCTCTTTGTCACTTTTGCTCCTCTTCTTCTTACTCGTGCTTGCGCGCGCGCGCGCGCGCGAGAAGTTGGATTAGATAAGTTTGCCGTTTAGCTAGCTGCGGATGGGTTTGGCTTAGCTGATTCGTGCCGAGTCTCTCCGGTTTCGGTTTTGTTTGATTTGCCTCGGTTTGGCATGAGGAGCGGAATCTGTCTCTCTTTCTCTTCGACTAGCGCCGCCGCTCAAGTGGTCTCCGACTGCTATTGGCTTCAGCCTCGCCGCGAGTTTTCGCCTGCGAACTTTCGACTTGACGAATTCCCCCTCCCCCCCGCTTCTGGCCCCGGCGATACGCTGCATTCAATCTCCTATACCGATACCGTGGAGGCCGCATTGCGCGGCTCATGGTGTCCCCGAGTTTCCTCGATCCTTCGAATTGACCGGGCGTGTGAAACGAAGTCGCCCGCTCGCCCCGTCGCGGATATAGAGTGTGATTTGGGTTTCAGCGGCTCGAACTTTCCAGCTTTTCCACGGTGACCGTCACCGACACCGTTTCCGTGCACGACCGGGAGAATGTAAATGCCGGCCCCCGTTGTTCCGGCTCCTCTCAGTTTGTGGATGATACTATCGAAACTTTGCAATTGCAAGCACGGCTTTGCATGCGCGGCGTGACAGTCATCGGTGAGATGGACGTTGCGCGGGCAAGACATTGTTTCGCGGAATGTGAAACATGCAGGCGGTGGAAAGAGAAACGAAAACGATTCTTTTTCTTTTAGAAAAATGTAAAACTATTCTTCGCTCATGTTTGCCGTAAAAGTGCAACAAAACAAAATACAAAGACTCGGCGTTTTTATGCGGCAGAAAATACGAATGAGAATACCGCTGCCACTTTCTACTGAATATCGACCTTAGAATAATATTCGCGAATTCGCCATTATTTCGAACGAATAAGATTTGATTAGCAAAAGCGCCGGGGGGGCGCGATTAATTAATCTCACGATCGAGCGGGCAATTTTCTCGATCTCAAAGGCAGCCGTATGTAATTCACGAAAGAACAGGAGCTCCAGTCGGCTGTCGAGGATCGCTCCATGCTAACTAATTCCCGTGTGGTAGATTTTACCGGAAGATGTCGACTTAATTTCCCGGTCCCCCGAGTAATTTGTTCCGGATAGCGGCGGGCATTAAGTAGATGTAGACCCATCCAGGCCCCACGACACAGTGGCTTCTCCCTTCTTATGTCTCTTCGCGCTTCCGTACGAAGAGAGTTTCGACGCGTCCGCACGAGTGAGGGCGAACGATAGCGGGGAGTAATTTTACGGGGGCCGAACAGCCCGCCTTACCGTGACCTCTCTTCCGCGGGACCATCTTCTCGTCCATCCCTTATCTCACTTTATCCGCTTTATCCGTCTCACTCGCTCCTGCTCCGCCCGTCATCACCTCGGGCTTTTTTCCCTTCTCGTATAAGAGTTTAAGTGGTTATTTTCTCCGGAGATATGGAACGACGAGCGATGAAAACCCCCCGCAGCTACATCCGCAACCGCCCGTGTCCTTACCGCAAACAGGTGAAGACAGCACGTGTCGGCGGCGCGTTCACCTACACGTAGAGCGAGAATGTTACGCGAGATAGGGATAACATTTCGTGTCCTTGCCGCGGTCTGAAAATACTTCGCGCAGTCCTCGACGCGACGTCGTCTCGGTTGACGTTGTCGCAGCACGATGAAATGTAAAGCTACGAGCTACGCTCGAGAAGGATTTGTGAGAAACGTCGCGTAAGTGCATAAGATGTAGTGTTTGCGGATCCCTCGCGTGACGATGTGTTATTGTTGTTTTCGTCATTGAGACATTTTTATGTTCACATTATCTCGGTTGGCGGTCTGTAATAATATCGTTGTATTGTAATGAAACGACCGAGGCTACGTCGAAGCCCATTAAATCTTGTTGACGAGAAGGTCGACCGATATTTACTTAGCATAATTACTCGCTTGTAGGTCGAACGCTATCGTAACGAATCTCTTGAGGTGATGATAAAGCGCGAGCGGAAGGGACCTAACGTGGGTGAGAGCGAGACGACGCGAGAGAAGCCCCTTATCGGGTTCGCAGTCGCCGTTAATTAGAAGGTTTACGGCGGAAGCCGATGGTCGGATGAGGAAGAAGTAGGGTGGAAACGCTCGAGGGCCGCCCGTTCGGCTAAAACACACTCATTGGCGAAAGGTTCGTAGTTAGGCCGTGAAACCGAGAGCTCTCGCTCTCTCGCTGTTCCGCGAGCGTTAAAGTTAATAATAAAGAACGCAGCCCGCGCGCAACCGAACGCCCGTCATCGAGGTCGGTAATAACCAAGCATTTCGCCTGCAAAACTAATTCCTCCATCGGCATAATAGCAAGGTCGCACGCTAAATCGTTAACGGAGCCGACTTCGTCCTTGTTCGCTGTACGTGCACACACACGTGTGTTATGCTACGGCAGATACTGGTTATGATCGTTTTTATCGTTTCCGCAAACGACTTTTGCATCTCGTCGTATACATTTATGCAGATTCTCATTGAGTTAATGTTGGAAAGATTGTTGCGTTCTATTTTGGATTTGAAAAATTTGTATTATTCTTAGCGAAAGATAAAATGTCGAGACATTTCCCTAACGTTTGTGAAATTAGAAACGATTTAAAATTCTTCAAGAATGTCGTAACTACAAAGAAGTGCGTGGATACATCTTTATGCATCTTGTATAACGTCTACGTGGAATAAGGGAGCTTTTACTTTCCTCGCTCATAATTCTGTTTGACTTCATGTCCTCGGGAAATAGTATTAAAAGTGGAAAACTCGATAATCGTCTTATTCTTAACTAGAAATACGATGGAGAACGAAGACTACAAACTATCGCGATAAAAAGTTCTTAGAAAACCGTATTTATGCGAGTTTTGCGCCGACTTTACACCGATGGGAGTTTCAGTTTTTAACATTATCCAGGTTACAGCGCGCGATGCCGGGGAGCATTAGAAACTTTGAAGATCGCGACGTCTGCGCGGATTTACCATCACCGTTACATTTTAATATTTTACAGCAAGCGCGGACGGCGTATTATTCATAGCGTGCGCATAATGCGTATTCATGACGGCGAATGATTAATTCGATTATTACGGCGGGAGTATCGACAAGTGCATCACTGTCACCCGTCGCCGTCGCCGTCGTCGCCGCCGGCCGAGGAGTAATTAGAGACCGCGCGTTTCAAAACGCGTCTGGTTTCTTGCATATTAACACGGCTTGCCGCGCGGAGGCAGGAACGTTAATAATCACTTAACGGGCTTTAAAGTTGCATCGTGCCAACCTGGCTGGGAGCTTAGTTTTGTTCGAGATTTATGGGCCGCGCGCAGTTTCGAGAATACTCCGGTGGTGTTAGAGGTATACACGCGCCGCCATTTCGGGAGAGCCCGGTTTTCACCGTAGCTCCGGCGGAGTACGCACCGGAACATTCATCGGGATTAGTAGCGGCGTCGGTGCCACGTGTACGTACTTACCGGGACCACGAGCCAGGTACCGGCTATTAATTTTCACGTGTGCGAAAGGAGCCTGGCGATAGTAAAATTGTTGGCGATGTAACGCGCGCTTGTAGCGTTAAAAATTGTTGCAGAAATCAATGAGATTTTATAGCGTGTGCGCCGCGGTGTGTGTTTTCTGTGTATTATATACATCCTGCGTTTCACTGGAAAACCTTTCAGAATTTACAGTTTATGTACAAAAATATCCTTGAAATGGTTCAAACATGTTTTTGCAACACTCCCACGACTGTTTGCCTCCGGGCTCTCTCGACGCGACGGCATTTCGAGGAGCGCGTATTTACTTTATCGGAGGAAGGAAGGCTGACTGCGTGGGTACATCAAAACGAATGCCATGCAGATCGCCGGGGTCTCCACATCGTCCCCTTTCGACACTGCACAATGCGTCTTGAGAATTCAACGAGTACCGCAAAAAGAGTCCCCGCGGATGACATTTGCGTTGGGAGAAAGTCACGGTTTCGTCGGCTGCGCGTTTCACATGGATGTGAGATGATGCATCGCGGACCGGTTAGGTAAACGTTGCATTTGCATCTAAAAGAGTCTGCCAGTAGTTTATATGAAAATGTAAAATGAAACAGTATTTCACATTGGATCCCTTCCGCGCAACGTTCTCTTTCTTTCTCTTCTTTCTCCTTTCCTTTTTCGCCCTTTTCTCTCTTCCCTCCCGATCTCTCTCTCCCTCTCTCTCTCTCTCTCTTCTAAGCTGCTCGGCGAGCACTGTCTGCACGAACTGCACCACAAACGCAGTCGGTAGAATCAATTTTCTTCCTTCGCTGGGAGAAATTGGAAGGTTACCACAAATATTTGCCCAGACCTATTAAAGGCACGCAACGCACCGTGCTGCGAGAAACGATTGGCTGTTCGCGATCGATTATCGCCGATCGATATCTTCGCGTGGGATTTCTGCCGGACGTTTATCGAAACATAGGATATATCGTAATGTGATATCTCTCTTTCCCCTCGTTCGACTCGCCGGCCGCGTGTTGACAGTGTAGGAAGGATGAAATATCGCCGTGAAGAAAATTCATCCGCTGAGCAGCACCGGAATGGAAACACTTTGCGTACACCTCAAAGTACACCCAGATGCACCTAGGTCGAGAAATGGAGTCGTTACCGGCGAGACACCATCTGTTCCCGGCAGAAATTTCATCCCCGCGTAAAAAAAGCGAGCGCGGGGGATCGAGAAGGGATGGATATAGCTGGCTGCTACACGATGACCCGACAAAATGTTGTTGGCTCTCTGTATAGCACCGCGGTAAATCCACCGGTTCGTTGGGTGCTACCTGATCCGAACCAAGTGGCGGATTTACTCGTGGGCTCTAAGAGGCGATAACTTGCGGTTATGTTATCGGAATTGCACTTTAACGCGCAACCATCGGAGCGCGAATCACCAGTACCTCATAAGAGAAAATGTGACAGGACTCGTCGTTTGTGTCGATAAATCAATATTTTCCTCGAATCGCGCACACAGTCGCGTAATCGTCACTAATATGGATGATTAATGAAAGAAGTTTAGACGTATTAATTAATATTAACGTCGATTGTCAATAATATTAATCGATACTCAACTCTACAACTCTATCCATCTCGAGTCTCTCTTTCCTTTTTAATTTGCATAAATTTCTGAAATCCGTTCTCAAGAGATAGGGTCGTTAAAGCGCGATGTGTTTAACCTCGCGACGCAAGCGGAACGCAGATATCGTTGAAGTTAACCGGGACAGATAATGCGCGCATTTAACAAGCATAATTGGGAGATGGCGTAGAAAAATAGTGAATGGAACGCAAAGTGGGTATACGAGAGGTGGGAGATCTCTCCGCTGCCCCTTGTCGACCGTAGCAGGAATGACCCTCTATTACCCAAAAGCGCCCGAGGTAGCGCGGGCGAGAGAGCGACTTTGATAACGCGCTTAACTAAGCGACTAAACGGATGTAAATCTATGCAGATTGCCTGCTGACAAAAATCTCGCGCACTCGAGAGTCGCGCGGGCTCGTCGCGTCTGCTCTCCGACTCGGCGGTAGTTTCCTGCAGGCGAAGAGCACTTAAAGGACACCCTTGGGACGAATTAGGTCGCTAATGGCGCGTCGTCGGGTCGCGATAGGTACCAACTTCGAGACGCTTCTCGTTGTTTAACGACACCACGTCTATTCCACGTCCCGCAATACTCCCGCGAATCCGCAGCGTCGCATTTGATTTCCGCGTCTCCGCTTCCGCTTTCCGGGGGAATTCGCGCGCGAATTATGGTCGTCGTGAGGGCTCGGCGGTATGCGCAAGAGAGTGACGTTACTCAAGTATAGTGTAGCGTGAGCTCCGCGAGTTCGAGTTTCGGGGAAGCGCATATTTCCCGCCGATCTCGTCAGCGTCTCGCGCGCGATTAAGCGCGAGCCGGAGAAGGAGGTTCCTTTGTCCCGGCGAAATAAAGGGCACCGCGAATCGACGGTTTTTCCCACGGGATCCAGATCCTAGGTGATCTGGGTTTAATTGGCAATCCACTAGGGAGAAAGGGCGCCGCGGTGTACCGGCCGACGAAATAAAACGGCCGCCGGCAACCATAGATACCCGACGCCCAACCTAACTCGACGGCTCGTTCGTATTGGCTCGTGTGGGCGTGAGAAAGAAAGGGAGCGAGGGGAAGAGAGAGTCGGACCGGATAACAAAACCCGTGCAATGTAAATGTATGTAGATTGGTCGCTCTTTTTGCGGCACTGTGTGTGCAATCTAGCACCGTGGCATTCTCCAACCCTCCTCCACCCTCTCTCTCTCTCTCTCACTCTGTTCCGTCCCTTCTCGCTTCCACGCGTGCCCTTTCTCTCTCTCTCTTCTCGTCTCCTCCGTTCTTTTGCCCTCGCTCGCTCTTTCTCACTGTCTCCGAATAATCACCTCCTCTGGTAATTATACCCTCTCCTATCGCTGACTCCCGGGCCCTTGATTTATGCCGCTTTGTTCGCTGACATCTAACGATCTCTAACGTTGCATATCCGCATTTGCCCCCGACGCTTTCCCAATGCTAGAATCGCCAACAGCGGCAGCTACCAGCGCCCGCCGTCATCGCACCTATCGGAATGCGATCATTCATCTGCGCGGTAACGCTAAGCGGCATCGCGCCGTTAAACGCGCCCCGCTTTATTCCACTTGGAAACGTGTCCCGCATTCGGACACGACGGCGCAATGTGCAGCCGTGATATACCGTGAACGGATGTTGGAGCCATGCGATATCAGTCAGCCCCTGCGAATTAAATTGCCCAGACTTATCGTTTATTCATACGAAAAATACAGACTCAGATGCCTCGCGTCGCGGAAACGTTACGCTCCTACACGTGTACGCGTTATCTTTAATATTCCGATAAAAATTCACCGCCGCTGTATTCGATCGATTTTTTTTTTTTTTTTTTACAACGCTTGCGATTTTATGCATTCTCGCGTGTGATAATTAAATCTCAATAATTTTAATCGTTCGACGATTCCTATTCCTCGTCTTGCCGTACATTCACCGTCTCTCGGGCGAGACATCGATTTTTCAAAGCGCGGGAGACTAACGAGCACTGCACGTGACGCGAAAATAAGTTGTCGCCGGTCTTTCTCAGTAGGCAGAGCGTTTCGCCTGCACTACGACGGGAACCGAGATGATATGACGCCGGTTCATTAATAAAACCTCGATCTAGGAGAAGTCTAGCGCGAGAGAGAGAGAGATCGAAACTCGAGGATTCAACCCGGTAATCGGCAAATAAACGACGTGGACGCGCAGGCTAACAGTAATAACGCGCGCAAGTGGGTTAATCCATCACTGATATCGGTGGAAGCTATATTAATGGCCGAGCACTCCCGCTGACTGCAAGAAACGATCATAATGAAGTAAGTGGCCTACCGTGGAATCGTTCATCACGGATTGCGATTAAACTTTCGGTGTTTGAATTGTCTGCGAAGGAAGAAATCTAACATGGATAATTGCGTTTAAGTAATGCAACGTAAGAAAACTGCGCTTAAATTCTAATATAATTTTTTCGTATTTTGCAATCGTATTACTTTTATTAAATTTTTCTACTGCTCACAATTGTGTGGATTTAAAAGCTTAAGCTTTCTTTTATTAATCGCAGAGAAATAATAAAAAGAATATTGTCTTTTATATACAAGCGCTCGCAAAATGCTTCTTTCAATCTCTCTCTCTCTCTCTCTCACGATTCTACGACTTTATTTTATCGGACTGTTGCTGGCACGAACAGTGCCATCGAAAAATCGTTCTGTTTTTTTTTTTTTTTCCCTCTTCGAGAAAAGAGTCTCCCGAAAACTCGTCGTCACGACGTCGCGGTTATTTGTCGGGGACAAGAAGCCGTCGTCGAAAACGTGCGTGTTTACGTAATGGCGTTACCGCGCCTAGTCCTCGACGTGTCGGGTATGCGGCCCTTACACGTCGCGGTTGCGCTCGAGGTTCCCGCGGAATCCCGGAGTGTGCCTAGGAAGCAATTCGGTCCTAGGAAACTCCATCAATCAGCCCGCGGTGCAGACGGTTTAAAAGCAGTCACTTTCCCGGCCGACGTTACCAGCTCGTACTTCACTCAGTCCGTACCGACGCCCTCCTCGTGCTCCCTGCTTTTCCACGATCCGCCTTCCTCATCTACCTACCTGCCTTCCGCCGTCGCTTTCGCCCCTGGCATTCCCTTCGAACTGCTTTTGCAACAAAACGAAGGGACGAGAATGTAGCGGTTAAGGAAGAAGACGCGCGCCAATATTATTTGCTTGCCGCTGACATGTACGTCTGTATTTGCAAAATTCGAGGCTAGATGTTTCCATTAAGTTTTTGATTAGCATTTGCATTATTTATATATATATATTTTTGTTTCAATTGATTTCTAAGGATGCTCGATGAATTTCGAAAAGGTAAAATTACCAATTATTGTACATATAAAAATAGAATAGCTATATCGAGAGTATTATATTTTTGGTAGCAAAAAAAAAAAAAAGAAATATTTCTGTGAACTATAAAACATAAGAATGTATTAGCTCTATTCCCGGGAAAAATGATTTGCTTTGACTTGCTTTTAAAAAGAATTTATCTTTTAGCATGAGCTACTCTTTTCAAACATAGTTTTAAAGCTACTTTGATGTTAGCGTTTATTTCGGTACATAAAGCCTGCACAAATGGGCGAAAATGCATTTTATTCCGACGTCTTGGCAAATTATTTTCTCGCCTCGCGCATCTAAGTGAGAAAACGAGGAACGAAAGAGTGGCGGAGACGAGTAGAAGACGAGCCAATATTGGTTGCCTGTCGGTGACACGCGCGACTACATCTACAAGACTTAATGGAGGAAAGGTTGTTCGAAACGTGCGCGCGTATATTCCCGCGCGCGGTGGGAAATATTTCAATAGCTCGGTAAATCGATCGAAAATTTAATCTGTTTTAGCGAAACGCAAAAGTTCGTTTCTCCGATTTATCACAGGTATTCGTTTCAAGCTAAACGTAAATATTGAGAATGAAAATCTCCGGGATTAAGCGATCAATTTAAAATACGGTTCTTGATAGCCCGGGATTTAAAAGGACGAAGGGACGGGCGGCCGATACGGGCAATGAAGGGAATGCTTTCCGAAAATTTCGATTCAAAATTCCTGCTGCCCGGCGAGGGCGCAATCTCGTTACGTCGATCCGCCATTCGGAATCGTGGCAACTATATCCCTACGCGTGTAGCCGGCTGCATATTCTAGATAAATATGAGTTTGCAGGACTGCGCTGCTCTATTCGCGGGACCGCAACAAAAGCAATTACATATTGCCGGACCGGTATGAATGGACAATGTGCGCGCATAATGAACATATTGCGCTGACATCAACGTGGTGGTTGGTCGGCGACGGACGGCAGCAGTAGAGCTTCGCTGAGCCGCGCCGCAAAATGAGTGTGTGCCACATTTATGCGGATTCGCGGACAATTTGACCGGAAACCGCATTCGACCATATGGACGTAGAATTTTGTAATTGTGCGATTCACGCGCGTGACGGACGTGTCCTGTCTTCGCCGTCACGTCTCGCCGTCGCATGCCAATCTTCTCGCTCTCAATCGTTTCTTTCAGTGTTCTTTCGCACAATAATGCCGAGTATAGATCGTTAATTTTTTCTATTACTTTTCCCACCATCTTCGCGCCATTGGCGTCGTAATATCGCATCACCGGATCAGGCGCGTAAGCTATATAAAAATCTCGATTCACGAAAGTACAGAAATGAGACTGTCCCCCTCCGTCTTGAAGATAGGATAACGAAGAAGCGAGGTCAGAAGCGATAGGGGATCTCGAGAAGAGTGGAAATTCGATGGACACGAGCGGGAGAAAAGTCCTGGGGGGGGCGGAGCGAGATACGAGAGCGCGCGACAAGGAGGGGAATACGAATGCCGCAAGTTGTCAATTCTACGGATCTCTTTGGTGAATCGAGCTTTCGAGTTTCGGTCGTGGCGAAGGGCGCGAGAGGGCAATGCAGCGACCGATAGCAGCGATAGCGGCAGCCCGATGGAGTCGCGGGGGACGCGCGGGGGGATGGAAGGGCACGGCACAGATCGTAGATAGCCGCGCGGACGAAAGGAAGGAGAGACTCCTTCGCAAGAAAACCACGATAAATCTATCGGTAGGACACTCCTACGGCTCCCGAGGATAGAGAGCGGCTCCCCGGCTATCTTACATCTATTGTAAGGACCGGAACAGCGTCGTAGCCGTTGCCATTGTGAGCGCGATCCTTAATTCCATCCGATTCCTACCAACGGCGCCAAATGTAAAGAGAAAGAATCGCGGCGAGGGCGAGACACTGCGGTGCGCGCGAAATCTCTTAAAGCCAGCTCCACTTTCGAATGAGACGATGCCGTCTAATCAGCAGGAAGGAATGCACGGCGATGGCGATTGAGAAAATTAGTTTCGGCGTGCTATCGAGTCTCTCGGCTCTTTCATTCCGCTCGGCGTAAGATATAAGAGGAAGCAAAGACCTCTTTCGCGTCAAAATTGAGAAATACACGACGGTCGAAATTGCCGTTTGCAATTTCCTCGAATGTGAAAACCTTTTATTTATCACTCGTTCGAGCCTGTTGTTGTTGCGCCGCGAAACGCTGCAATTGGGACATTGTAATTTTTAATAGCGATTATCGTCGGCCACGATCGCAGCCGATTAAATTTAATCGAGCGTGCGGTTTCATTAATAAGGGATCGAAGGTAGACTGGCGACAATTTACCTCCTTGATACTCCCACTTTTATCGCAAGTTTTATCTTCGAAATCTTCTCCGCGCGCTGATGAATATGCATTTTGCCGTAACTTGGCGCATAAAACGGTTTATCTTATGCAGGACTTGGTCGTTGGACTCTCGTCGATTCGAAATTTTCAGTGGAGGCGGTCTAGCAGTTTGTAGAACGTGCACCCTCGGAGCAGGTTAGTTCACGGTGTTCGGTTCGCATGATATACGACAGAAGTTATCCGAAGTCTGGATATTGGAATTTTAATATGCGTTACAATCGACCGATCCTCCCTTCGAACCACACCGACGTCGCCGTCGCCGTCGCCCCGCCGTCCTGCGACATTAGTTTGCGATCTTCCACCCCTTCCTCTCGATCCTTCCCGCGTGCACATCCCCCTTCCACGCCCGTCGAAAAGTAGGACGCCATTAATCCAAGGACTCTTTCGTTCGAGCGCAACTTCGCGTCGAGAGAGTGGATAAGTCCTTTACTAAGCACACGGTCGCCGACTGTTCCGCAACATTCGGCAGCGTGGCAGCGCAAAAATTTATAGAGGATTTCGCGAAACATGCGAGAAGGAGTGCCGGCGTGTTAAAGCGCCACCGAACTTTGCAGCGCGCCATAAATAGCGCCGTGTATCTCAGATCAGACACACGCGCTTATTGAACAATTCTTTTATATTAGCTTTTATTAATTTCTTTACAGCGGAATCTCTTTTAATTAGTATCTTAATAGTGATTAATCAGTAATTTTATATTAGCATTTTTTCTCGTTATTTATTCACTTCTATCTTTTGTGGATAAATTACAATTAACCTTCTGCGGTTTCCAAAGTTAAATAGATTGAGATAAATTCGTGAAGGCTGCCGATAATTCAGAGATCACTCTTTTAATAACTCTCGAGAGTTTATATAAAGACACGTTAAAAACAGTTTTTACATTGGATGAAACGCCCAGGACAAAGGACCCAGTGGTTCGCGTAGCGTTATAGGGATTTTCTATTTATCGAAAAGGCGAGCGGTTTATTTCGGCCATAAATCAATTGTCCATGCATGCGATGCATCAGAATGGGTGGGTATGCATTCGGTATGCATAAAACGGCATTGGCCACCTCTCGCGCGTCCCAAACCCCATTTCCACTCCTGCAACAGCACTCCTCTCCCCCTCTCCCGCGTCAATCCTTTCCGCTGTTCTGGCGCGTCGACCTTGTTATATCGACGAACGTGTATAGTGTCCCGTCTAGTGCCGCTGTTGCAGCAGTGTAATCTCCGACTGCAAGGATGTGTAAATTATAGTTCAGATTGTCATGGAATTTTGCTCGCACACAATTTCTTTCCACAACTGTATACGATTACGATCCTTTTTTATTCGCAGTATTTGTCGAAGTGTATTTTCACTATTAATCTTATCTAAAAATTAACTGTACAGTTTTCTTCCGTTTAAAAAGATTGCTACTACTCGAATCAATTTTTTTAATGCCACATTATTATAATATGTTTTAATTAGTTTAGATTACATTTCGAGCTAATTAAAAATGCCGAAAAAATGCGTGAAATGGAAAGGCATTTTTAAAGCAGACACAGTACTCTATGATCCACTTTAATACTGCTATACCTTTTCTGTCAGCGCGTCAGAGATCAAAGTCAGGATACGTGACTGAACATTATTATTCCGCATTCGTATCCCGTATCTTTCCTTCGTCTATTCGGGATAAAAAATTTGATACGCATAAGAGTGCCGTCGCTTCAGCGGATAGCGGCTTGTCCCTCGCTCGTCGTACCGCCGGCTTTCAATCTACCGTGTCGCACCGCCGACTCTGGATACGAATGACGTATGCATGGATTGCAATATGAAACGAATACCGGGCCGACGTTTTCTCAATGACCATTTATCATACGTGAAAGCGTGTGTCGGGGGCGACGGGGGTGAGAGATCCGCCGTCAACCCTCAACGTCGCGGGGACAATCCTCTCTTTCTTGCGTCGCGGGGCGGGCGACGCGCGGCGAGGGAAATCAGGGCCAGGAGTGCGTCCCCTATCGATAAGGATCGATATTTTTGCGGGGGCGAGCGCGCGTCAAGGCGCCGGTGAATTATGGGCACAATAACGCCGCGCCATTGACGCGCCACGCGTCGGGCAGAGGGAATAAGTGTTGGGCCGGTTGACCCGGCAGCGGGCATACATCAAGCCGGAGGATCGGGCCAGTTTAGCGGCTCCGCCGCGGCTGTACATCACTTTGGGTACAATAAGCAAACGCGGGTTTTGATGTCCTTCGCCGGCATATCTGGAATTGCGATTAGCCTGCGATGCCGACCGGCCGCGAATGCCAGTCCGGTCGAATTTGCGGTATCAGCAGCCGGGCCGAAAACAATGGCGCATCTGGGGCAGCTTGCAATTGCTGCAACGCCGGGCGTCTTCGCCGACTCGTTCAGGGATGAATCGCCGAGACGTACAGCCGCGCGCAATTCGATCGCGCTCGATTAATTCCCGCTCTCTCTCTCTCTCTCGATAACGGCGCGATATCGCGCGGCGCGGCCCCGTCGAAGACTCCGAAATTAATCGCCGCTTCTTCGTCGCCCCTTCGATTTATCGTCCGGCGCGCTGGGAAATCGCGGGTCTCCGGCGAGTCTCCGGGCGATGCGGGATCCTCCGAAGGGTCTCCCCGCGCCGAGGGGCGGAGGGGAATTGTAATAGCGGTATAATGAGTTTTCTTCCGCGGCATTGTTTTGCCGTGTGAGTAATTTTGCGCTGCCGAGCTCGGCGGGGGCGCGCGGGGATTCGCGTTTGCGTATCGCGCATTACGCGGGAGCGGCAAGACGCGGGGGCCAAAAACATGGAATTGCCATGCCGGGGTCGGTGGCGCTACCAGCATAGCACGGGCGCAAAAGCGGACGTCGCCGCGAGTTATACCTAATGAGTAATGCAGGTAATCACCATTATTTTTAAATCTCATTAACGCCTCGCTGTGTACATTATTCTCCGCGGCTGAGCAAACACACATGGGACCAGTTTGTCGCTCTTGTCCCGCCGGTTTTCCCTCCCCCTCCCGTCGACCCTCTTCCACCGATGCAGCCGCCCCCGCGATTCCGCCCCACCTCCGCCCAAATCCGGTCTCGAAATCTCATTATTTAATACAGCTGCAACGATATTAAACGCATAAATCGCGATAATGAGCAACCGGTGTTTCGCCAATAAAGGCCACGACACGCTGATTGCTAATTCTCGTATTACCGTTGCGAAATCGAATACCGAAACTCGAGATAAGCAGTCGTTTCTTCGATCTTCCGATAACACAGTTCAAAACTCGATAGCGATATGGATGCAGCTTGGATTTCAGACAGTTATATAAGTGGTAAGACAAAGTTTGCGTTCCGAGCGGAGTTCTCGTTTTGCGGTCTTTACGCTGACCGCGTCGCAATTGTTCGCGGTGCACGTTTTACGATAATGATTTTCGATTATTCTTACAATTTGATCTGAACCGAGAAACTTGGCATATGAATACGATTTCCATTGATTGATTGTCAAAAAATGTTGGCTCATTCAAAATTATTATAAGTAACACTGCGGGGGGATTAATTTTATCCGCAAATTAGATACGTAGGAACTTTATGTATTATTTATCATAACGTCGGAACACGAAGATAACGGCAAGATCGCTAACAATGTTTAAATGAAACGACCGCTCGCCCGTACACCATGCGCGCCAACGTCGAGCATGTTCATCGTCACGGGCTTCCGGTTTCGAGCTGGCTCGCGTTTACTAGGTGACCAAGCAGCCCGGCGTCCAAGTAACAAGGATCAGCGTAAATGTGCGAGAGCGCGTCAGAGCTTTATCCGGTTAATTAACTGCCGGGAATTGCTGGGTTCTACGATACGCATGAATTTACAGCCAATTTCCAGCAATATTCTCAATTAGGATGCCGGCGCCCGAGCGTAAATTGTTGCGCGGGACTTGCGCGGACTCGATCAGCGATTGATGGTCGAAAATAGCCGCGTCGCTCATGCAACGTTGATCAGCTCCCAATGCTACCAATTTGCATGCACCTCTTATCAATCTTCGCCGATCCTAATACTGTTTTATCTCAAATTGAAGTACAGCGTGTAACAAACTCAATTTATCTCGACAGAGATAAGTAAAATTTCTTAGAGCATTGCACACAATAATGTTTCGAACTATCGCGCACTTATCGACTAAACTGTCAATCGTTTCTCACACGACAAACAAACTTTATGATTCTTCTGCAAGATACGCGATATTCGCAGGTGAAATATCTCGCGAATAAGTTCTTCCGAGAAATCTCACTAATGGCGCGAGAAATCGCAGCGTGGGCGATGATCGATCTGCGCGTACACGTTTTCTGGAGCGAGGGAGGGGACGACTTCCGGTCGTCGTTGACGGCCGGGATAATATACGGAAGCGCGACAAGTACTAAAAATTGCAGTTCGCTAAAAAGCTCTAAGTGAAAAGTTTGCGAGCGTCGCGGCCGCCGCTGCCGCCGTCGTCGTCGCGCCGGTCGACGTCACTGTCACGGCGGCCCATCGATGTCCCCACTGTGTGATAAGGAAGACCATTGACTTCCCTCGCGTAGGGATAAGGCCGTGTAGCTGAATGAAAAACGCCGGGCGACCCGCAGATAAATATAAACAACTCAACTTTCGAGACCGACCGTTGTTGCACGACATAATTTAATACCGAGAAGTTTCGCGCTTAGCCTCATCGACGCTGAAGATTCGTATTTGGGTTAGTATCTATCTGAGAAACTTGTTGGCCGTAGACGACTTTGAGTCACTCCCTCACCTCGTTTCCTGCCGCCGTAGCTCGTCGGAGCGGCGAGTCCGCGCGACTAGAGTTATTCCTGACGTGCTTCTTCGCGCAACTCTTTGCTGCGGCAGTCTCTTTTTATTTCGCTACGAATAATGAGGCTGATCAATAACGTGCTCGCGCCTCATCTGCAATCAAAATTTAATAATATATTTTTAACGTCAGAGCTGGAACTGGGGACACTTAAATTTAATAATATTTCAATTGATTTGAATCTGTAATTTTAATAAAACGTCATTCGATATTTTTTCTCAAAATATTAGAATTATTTTATACTTTCTGCAAAAACATATAAATCAGTGAAAATTGTTGTCAATAGTATTTTTACAATTAAAACACTTTATGATGGAATGCGAGAAGTAATAGAATCATTAAATCAAATTCAAAAAATAATATTAACACGATTGTGATCAGCATTTCCATTTTTTTCTACGTTATTCACTATTTCAATATGTTTTAAATGTTATAGAAATTTTTTCGTCAGTTTTCATCAATAAATATTGCAATTTAACATCGTGCGGCATATTCCGTGAATATCGAGTGCGAAAAATTTCATTGGACGATCGTTCCATTGATAACTATGGTCACTTAGCATACGCGATAAATGGTAGAAAGTCGAGCGCGCAATAACAATTACAGCGGCGACACACCGCTAGCGATTTCGGTTCAGAACTCCGGCCGTGAGCCGTCATTGAAAACTGCCGCGGCGTGGCTCGTGATCGGTAATGCATATTATACCGCGGCCATTTACATACATATGTAAATATATGTACACACGCGTGTACAACGTATCGCGATGTACGTACGACTTCGCGGGTGTCTATTATGCAAATACATATGCATGAACGATGCATGTGAAATGCACTGTCTCTCGTATGCTCGCGAGAAAACGCACGGACTCGCTATTCGCCGGTGTATTTGTTATTCACGGTAGGTATACTTCTCCGATATTCACCGCGTCGACAGCTCACGAGATGATCGCGCGTTCCCCGTCGCGCGTGTCTCCATATCGGGAGGGAGGGGGGGGGGGGGGGACCGATTGCATCCTAAATGCGATTGCGCCAAATTTATGCCGTCCGTGTCGCGGTCCATTATTAACTTTGTTTTAAAAATCGCGCGAACCTTACGCCCGGCGAGCGTCGGCGGTGGTTAACGATCTTCTCGGTCGATCGCGGCGGCGCTTAAAAAAAAGCTTCAAATTAATGGCTCTACGTGCTTAAACGCCAGTAAAGAAAAATGACGGCGCGTCCTCTTTCGCTCCCTTTCTCTCTCCCGCCTTCCCGTCGCCGCTTCTCGTCTCGTTCGCATTCGCTCGTTACGCTTGCCGGTCCGTGGTGTCGGGACCACGAGCGTCCCTGAAAAAAAAAAAAAATGGACGACGTGAAAAAATAATAAGAACCAGTCCTGCCCTCGTCCGCCCCGTGTCGTTGCCTCGTTGAATTATCTCCCGGCGAGATAAAGGATAATCGGGCTAATGCAAAGTGAAAACGCGAATACCGAATGTTGCGCTCAATTACGAAAGCGGAATACAACGGAATGGTGAGCTAGCCGGGCGACACGGAAGGCCGAAATGTTATCGTCTTTTCCGCGTATTAGAGAGCAGAGAGAAGTTTAGTCACTTCGGGAAGCGGAAAATCGTCCAGGAGAACTCCACTTACGTATGCCAACTTTAAATTGTGGCAGTTTCTTTTATCGCCCTCGTAACCGTTAAAGGAGTGGCGGTTTCGTGCGAGGGTGACGCTTTTTTCACTCTTCTCTTTTCTGTTCCCTCGCGTGTTCCCGCGTGGAGGTTTCTTCGCCGCGTAGAGCTCTGTTAGAACAGAACGGCCCGAGAAGGAATCTGTAAATTTTCATGGATCTTATTTCATTGTACGGAGGCGTTTTATATGGCAAGAATGACAGCGTCGTAAAAAGAAAGAGAAAAGAAATGGAACAATGACGAAACTCGGTGGAATGTGATACTCAAAATCTTAAGTAACAATTACTGCGAAATAAACTTTGCCCGTTCAAGAGGCTTATTATCCCGATCGATCGGCAAATCGTCGAGCGACGCGTTTGGCTAAACTCTTTCGAGGCCACCGAGTCCCCGCCTCGTTTGCTAGGAGCGAAGAATAACAACTCCGGGGGAGGTTTACGGGGGCGCTAACCCGCGCGCGAAGAAAAGTTCGGTATATTAGCGCGACGAAATGAGTTGTGCAAGTGTTTCACCTCGTCTAAGATCGAGTACGATAAAACTAACGGCGGGCTACAGATTGCCATCTCCATCTCCGTCCGCGCCCGTAACGGCGACGCGCGCTTTTCCATCCGCGCGCTGAAAGTCCCGGCGAGTGATATTTCCCGGCGCGAAGTAAAGTGTCGTGTGCTACGAGCGGCGGTCAAGTATCGGAACGAGGTGGCAAGATGACGGAGAATTTTCGCGCGCTTGCCTGGAAGCACATTTTTCTCCTCCAACTTCCTGATTTATCGTCATCAGCAACACGCCTTCGCTTTGCCCGTAACATTTAAGTAAGCTAACGAGCGAGGGAATATTTCTCATAGATGCTCGCGGATTATAGAAAACGCCCGGCGTTTCCATGGCGAGCGCCGTGACTTCGCGAAGGGCGAGTGAGAAATCGTGTCGCGCATAGGTCGATCGCATGACCACGGGCAATTGCTTTTCCACAATTTGAAGCTTATCGACCTGACACGGGCCCCCCCCCCCCCTCCCCCAGGCTTCGATGTATAACGACCGTCCCGTCCTCCATCGGCTAACAAAGGGAATTTTATCTCGTAGCTATTTAATTGCTCGCCGTGGAGGCTCTCTTTTTCCCTGTTCCAGTTAATTCGAAGTTTGCACGAGGCTGGGGGAACGCGCGCGATGGGACGGGGGGGGGGAGGGGGTGGGACGGAGAGAGGACCTTAAATGCAAGACGAATTTGGGTAGATTTAAATTTAACACGGTTAACGACCTTACGGCGCACTTCGCTACTCCCGGGGCTGCTTTAACGTGCCGTTATTTCTCTCTTTTTCCCTCCGTCCGTCTTTCCCGCTCGCGTACATATATATATACGCGCGCGTACCTACTCTCGTAGCGCGTTTTCCGGGGGCTTACGCCCCATAGAATTTATACGGTCTTCCGCATCAGCACTTTGGGACATTTTGCAGATTAGGACATTTCGCGAGCGACGTATTCGCCAAGGCGAAACGAAACAGCAGCTACTTTGGATTCATTAAAGAGACCCCTGCCTGCCTCGTGCGAAGCAACCCCCCTTCGCATCCGATGCCGCGCGGCACCCCAATTTTCTCCGAGCAACGAGGGAGTCGGAAACGCGGAAGCGCCTGTGTTCGGCTGACTTTCTCGTCGAGCACATCGGTTCAATTACTTTTTGTCATTAATTATTCCGCTGTTCGACGCGCGACTTTCAATTTTCCGACCCCTTTCTCAATGAGCGTTGAACGCGATCGGTTTGACGATCGCGAGGATCGAGCGTGGTTTCTCAACCGCTCGTCCTTGGCACGTAATTTAATTAAAATTGGGCCACTTGGAAATATGGGTTGGGCTGCGAAACGTTATGGACGACATAAACGTTCGTATTCTCCGTCGAACGGAGCGAGCGGGGACAAGCGGGGCGATAGAGCGGGCGAAACGACTGCGATGATAACGAAATTCGGCAAGGAGAAATTACCCTCGGAAATGGGCATGTCGCCATAACTCGGTGGGGTTGAAATTCCGCGCGAAAGGACGCGGACGAGGGAGAGGCGAGTTTAGGGTTACTACGTATCTCTTGTTACGCCCATAATTATCCTCTTACGCTCGTGTCCCGCGAACGTGCACCGACATTTTTATGTTTATTCATTGTTCTTCATATTTGCCGTTTAAGCCGGAATACATGAATGTGAAAGACGCCGCGGCGCAGCGCATGACCGACCCGGTGGCGAGTTAAAATTTTAATCAAGACTTTTATATACGGCCAGCGCCGCGGCGCCGCGGCGTGTTTCGACATCGCAGTCTAAGTATGCAGAAGGAAAAAGAGGGACGATGCCGGGAGGAATCGCTCCGCGCTCCGTAGCGATGGTTTGCCGCCTGTCTCTTTTCGTCATAAAATGCATATTGGATATTTTTATGGCGCCGGTAGCGAAAGCGCGCGAGCGCGATTAGCTGTTTTTAGGAGCATCAGCTTCGAAGAGGCTAGGTATTCCGTTTCTTCTGCATCAGGCCGCTTTAAAGCATTGCGAAAGAAGAACCCCGCTTTTCTAAGATAAACTATAACTGAGATTTCGTTGGAGAAAAGAGGACAAGTTTAGCTTTTTTTTTTTTTTATTTTTAGTACTCTATAAAAATCTCATTCAATGAAAAAGGTGTTTCACAACTCTGTTAAAAGATGATTAGCAGCTTTAAATAAGTCGGATTTCTATCGAATTAAAATAACAATCTTTATTATAAAATATTATTAGCGTAAAAATGATCTTTGCAGTTAATAATATTTGTATTTATCCCGAGATTTTATTGCCTATTTAGCTGTTCTTTCGTGTTGCTCTATCATATTCACTTTCACTGGTATTCAGTTGACAGGCGAGAGAAATAAAAACGAACGCCGGAAAGCACGGAGCCCTGCGCGCTCGTCGGCAATTCACGATCGACGTCCTCCCGATGTTCTATCTCGGTCGCATCTTGCATGACATCGCCATCGCGGCGTTGAGTTTGTTTCACACGCCAGCTCGGCAGAACGTGACCACCCTCGAGTTACTAATATCAAAGCCCTTTATATGCGGCGATGAACAAAGGCACGACGTGAGAGAAAAAAAGCGGCGGAGTACGTGACGACGAGAAGTATCAGGGCTCGAAGGATTAACGCTTTATTACGAGGTCGGCTTTAAAGTCGAGGTCTTTCAGCCGGTTATCCAGGCCGAACGCCGCTTCTTTTGTGCGCCAGGTTTTTGCAAGGTACATCAAACTCGCTCTCCGGCTATAATTTTTCACTTATATAAATACAAAGTATTGCGGTGCGCTCAGAGCGCGAGAATTAGAATTTTCGCAACTTTATGTCGCGAATTCTGCACATTTGTGTCGTGTGAATACGCTGCGCGATTAGAAACGCATCTTCGAGAACGCATTGCTCGAAAACGCGTTTTGCGCATTTTGCAACGCCGATAAGAAAGACAGAGTCAGAGATTCGTGTATTTTGTGAACGCTCTATACGCGACGGTGGAGCCGGCAATAGGACATTCAATACGCTATGCACATATCGTTTAATAAAATTCTATCGGGACGAAACGCAGAGAATGTTCGAAAAATATCGCGGCGCGACAAGGCGAAAATTTAATATTCCGTAGGCGGCGTGCGGATTTGCAAGTGTTACGCCGGGCGTCGTTGCCGGAAACGCGCGACGCAGGCGTCCGAGATACGCAACGCCGATGGAATTTGGCACGTCTCAACGGAGGATCCTTCGCGGGGAGGGAAACTCAAAATATTAGCTCGCGCAAAGTTCGAGTAATCCCCTTGCGACAAATCGCCGTCGTTTTCCGGCTTGCCACGTTTCGGAGGCCTTTCGCGGCTTCGACACGAAACTTTAGTCGTTGCGTTTTCGTAGGACGGCGACGGGGAAAACCGTGACGGGAATATCGCGCGCGTTAACGCTCCGCAGTTCTTAATTACTCGCGCGGGAAAGCATTACCGCGAAATTATTGCCGTGGAACGCAACGTGCCGAGATGACACTGCCGCAGTTACGGTAGCGGATACGCTAGTGGCGGCGGGGCGGGGAGGGGGGATACGGGAGGAGCACACAGACGCGGAAAGCGTTGTCTTGGCTCCGGTAATGCTGTTTCACCGGTGTTATACTCGGCGTTATGCACCAACAATTTGGACTGCGTTTAATCAACTGAGCATCGCACCCCAATTGTGCAGATGCCGGTTGCGCCGCTGCCTGGCGTCGCGTCGCTCGCAAGCACTCAAGCTAAAGCCGCTTCGGGACGGATTAAATTTTTGAGATACGCGTCAACCGCGTTGGCCCCGCCAACGGAGCAGGCATAATTGCACGCACCGACTGCCGGAATATTAATTATGCGGATGTCATGTAATCGTGTTTGTCTCGCGTCAGGACAGCGATCTCTCGCTGCGCTGTTTTTCGGCGAACGAAAAAGAAACGACAGTGAACGTTTTTTGCAGTGAAAATTTTATATTCGAATTATTCCGTGTTTGTTCGCATTATCGGGCGTTGGAATGTAGGGAAAATACTGAATTTTTTAGGTCGGCCACCATCCTTCTTCCCTAATAGATTTATTGCGTAATTTTTATTTTATTGGATAAAAAAATTATACACGTTCTATTACGTTTTTGTGTCACGGCGAAAAACATGATCATTCTATAAAAAATACTAGGACACAACCACGAATTGATAATAGATTCGTAAATCGAGATGGAATTCAATTTCGCTACATATGGAATCTTTTTTTTATAACGAATTGAATCGGAGATATAAAACTCGATGGACCATACGAGCGAAAAATATCTTGTTCGACTGTACATATATTTTCTCTCTTTTTCGTAATTTTTTTTCTATATTTAATATAAATAATACTAATTCTTTTAATTACCTCGTACATCAGTGATGCTGTATGAAAAATATTAGCGCCAATTTCTCGAAGAGAACGTCGAAGAATGTATAAAATCGAGTGCAGCATCAGCTTTAAGCTCCGAAGAACATTTTTCGCACAATTTTATTTTTCCTCTTTTAATTACCTTTTGCGCTCGTCGCTTCCATTCGACGGAAGGTTGAATATCTCCGAGAATGATCATGTTGTCAAATCTCGAATTTCTATTTTCCACGACCCGGCGAAGATGATAATGGACCGAGCGGATGAAACGGCTGCGGAGATGCACCGGGACGCAATCCGGTCTCGAGACGAGAAGCCGGAATCCTTCGATTATTTGCTCGCCCTTTTCGCACCCTCGCTTTCGTACTTCGTTACACAGCCTCCGCATTTCTTTCCCGTTCAATAACCACGCCCACGCATTCCGCCAGCTTCGAATGCCCTTACACAATCCTTACGCGCGAGGCCTGGATTTTCTTTCGTACTCGTTGCTATTAGTCGCTGTTTACACAGCCTCCTTCGTCCTTTTGTACTGTACACACAGTCTTTTCTCGCCGATCTCCACATTTTCGCTTATTCAATGATTTTTCTTCCTTCTGTCCATTTTTTCCGCACACCCTGCGAGCTTTCACTCATAGTGCTGCGGTCCACATGATGCTTAATATCACCGTTTTCAATATCAGCAGGTTCGGTTCTCTCGCGCAATTTTCAATCATTTTACGCTCCGCATGCGATTTATCCAGGTGGGATATTGTTGGCTAACATTTCCTTCTCTAATGTGATTTAAATCGAAAATGATGTCAATGCTGAGAGAATTGAAGTTAAATATTGTTTCGCGCCGCACAATTTTTCTATTTTACATTTCGAGAGATGAATTTGACAATTTTGAAAACACAAAGATTGGCTCGGAAAGTACAAGTGCGTTTTCCATCGGTGGCGGGTTCAAAGTCCAATTATCGAGGGGAACAAGGCGATTTCTATCCACCGACGGGTACGTTAAGTTTTAAACAAAGCAACGAACTGGCCGAATGGTACGAGAAAACAATAACCGATCGCAGAAGGAAAAGTTCTCATCCATCTTTACGGCGAGGACGGTATAATTATAGATTTTTAATCAGCCGATTGAAATGCAAATATCAGCCTGCAGCATTAGCGCGAAAGGGAATCGCGGAAGGGGAGGGGAAGAAAGAGAGGACGGGAGGGAGAGAGAAGGAGAGATAGAGAGAGAGAGAGAGAATGAAGGAGACTGAAGTCCGTAATGCCGGCATAAACTCTCAGCAGGGAGAGAGGAACGAAATCAATACTTCAATATCCGCAGTAATAGCAGCCGGAGTTAACAAGGGTCTGATTGAGCCGGAGTTTGCTCTCGAGTTAGCGGTGTTTCGAGTCTCGCGATCCAAGGAATCGGATTTATATGCCGTTGTTACCGTACAGTTTGTTCTCTTTGCGTACGTCGCGCCTCGTTCGCCGCGCCGAATTTACGATTGGCGAAAAATACAGGAGGCGGGCGTCGAATTTCTCACGCCGTGTTATTTAGCGCGCGCTCTCTCGCGGTCCGCCGCACGCCCGCGCGCGCCCACCAGCTTTCAGGCTAATGCAGGGCTCTTCCGTCCCGTGTTTGCTTGCAAAACAGTATTTGCGAGCCGCCACGGATCGGCGGATCGGCGAGTTAATTTCGGTCGATAATCTCTGCCCCCGTTTCTTCCGTTCGGCGGGGGAAAAAGAGCCGACGAGAGGGACACGGCGAAGTTTCTGATTAATGGAAGGGTCTTTCGTGCTTTTTGTAGTTCGTAGCAAATAAGTGATCCATTGTTAGTAGCTCGCGAGATGGAAGTCGAACCAGGAATACAGACAAAGCAAAAGCTTATGGACCGAACGACTCGTCGGTTCATTATCGTCTTTGTGGCCCATATCCGATAAATACGAGCGAATGGCGGAACGACTCGGCAATCCTTCAACATTCAGCCGTTTGCCGTTCGGAATTACAAAAACATTTTTAATAGTTAATGGCAGCTGCTATTCCGGCTGACCGGGGCGCCGCGCGGCTCTTAAGACGCTCGCCGTTCGCGCAGCTCGCGGAGATAAATCTGCTTTCTGCGAGAATGCGAGTCGGACTATTTTCAAAGGACAGATGCCTTATTTTTACGGAGCTTCTTTGCGGGCGCAAAGAAGCTATCTTTCCGTAAAGCAACATATATACTTGGGATCTTCAATGGGCGTTTCTTCGTCGCGTGAAGATCGCGCGCTTTCCGAGTCATCTTTTGTCGCAGCGAGTAACTCGGTCAGCCGCTATTTTTATCGGACGGTGCAGTCAGCCGCGTCAACCGGAATTCCGGTTAATTATTCGCCGCGCCACACGTACACGTGTGCGGAGCGTAATGCGGAACGACGACGAGCCGGTCGGTTCTTTTCGTTGTTTTCGGGCGCGGACGATCCGACGTAACTATGCCCTATTCGTTGTGCGTCGCCGTAACTCTCCCTCGCCGGACAGCGGCGCTTAATCGCGCGCAAAACGCTCTCGCATGCCGGGGAATAAACGACGCGGGACCTCGGGTTTACGAGCGCCGGCAATAAAATCCGCCGTCGGGAGGTAGAAAAATCGAGCGCCGACTAAGGTCATCGTCTCCACCGCTGCCGCTTATTTGCATACCTGTTTACCGACTCGCGCAAACACACGTTGCGACACGTGACGGCTCAATTATCCCGAAATTACCCCAGATTTCGCGCGCGGGTCTCGCAGTGGCCCGTTACGACGCGAACGTGCACACGAGTTTGCGGTAACGCGACGAATTCGCGCGAGCATTTTAACAGGTGGAGTCCACAAAATACCGTAATCTGCGGAAGGATCTGTTGTTGCTTGAAGAGAGAATTGATATTTTTAGCTTTGTAGAGAAAAATAAAGTTTTTGCAACACTAATACGGGATATGCGAGATGTTGCGTTTTGTGCCTCTCCATCTTTTGTATCGCAACTGCTTTGTGAAACGCACAAAAGAGAAATATCAGTAATACGTATGGCCGATCATTTGATCTGCACTATACCTCGTGACTGCGTAGAAAAGCAACAACAAAGAGAATGAAATTTCTTGACGAGTGCTCCGCGATGGAAATGGCGGTATCGACATCGGGAAAACCGGCCGACCTTCGCGCATTGCTCATCGTGTTCGGCCGCAAGTTGGCTCGCTTCTTCTCGAGCACTTTCTACGCTGCTGCTCGTCCGGTTAGCCCAGTCGATACTGCAACTACGAATTGGCGCGATTCCATTTTCGCGGCTCCGGATCGCTCAAAGATAATAGAATTGCCGGCACACTTCCGTGAGCTTAGAATCCTGCGACCCCGAAGAATTTCCTCTCGAATCCACTCTGATCGTATTAATACAAATGCGCAAGTTGGCGCGGGAGAGATCGTCGGGACGTACGGAAAAGGTGCACCAGAGGATAAACGCGCTAGAGCTTGAGGAAATTGCATTCCCCGCATCAATCTCTGTCGTGAGGGGGGGAGCCGGGGAGGGAGCGAAAGAGGGAGACAGGGCGGTTGTTCGTGAAACGACAACGGCAGAGGGGGCGAAGACGGGAGCCTTTGGAATTTTTCAATATACCTATGCCGCGGCGTGTTGCTTTCTCTTTCGCTCTCTCCCTTTTCCGTCCGCTCGTATTGTTTCACATAATTACGCGCTCGAGAAACAGTGGGAGCCGTACGCTTCGGAATCGCGGGGAAGATTTTCGTTTTTCTAGATCGATGACTGCGCGCGATTCCGCGCGTGCCTGCCGTTCGTTCGGGAGGGACGGCGCGCGAAATGCCGCGGTGAGCTTCGCCTTTTTTTGCGATACAGCCAATACAATCTTGTTCCCTCGCTACTTGGACGTCTGCTTTTCAATCGAATGATCATTTGTCAATTTTGGAAAAAAAAATCTAGGACCGTCGAAAGTTAGTTTGTGCGCGCCGAAGTAACGCGATGTGTCAAAGCCGCGATGCGCGGAGTGACAGCGGAATGTAAAATCGGGACGAATACCGAATATTGGCGAGTCCGAAGTACTTCGTTAATTAACGGTCTTTGAGCGGCGGAATTACTATTGATGAGCTTTTGAATGGAAGCCTCGATACGACCGTAATCTCGACTAATATAGATCGACGAGCGCATCTCTTGTGATGTACCGGTCTATAGAATAATGATTTAATTATAATTTCAATGGCATTAGTACAATAAATATATTTATATATATATATATATATTATTATTATTATACTTGTTGGTTTTCACCGCAATATTCCATTCGGCGTTTTCGTCGCCAAAGCGGCGCGCGTTTTCTCAGGTCTCAGCGCGAAGAATGGAGAATGCAGAAATTAAAAGGGCAGCGTGAATAGGCAAACGCGACGACGGGTCACGACGGTGCCCGAAGAAACGTGCGGAACAGCTGCAATATGCCCGGGGGTTCAATATCGGCGCACATACACGCGCGCCCGAGTGCGTCACGCACGCGATATCACAATCCCGTGAGCGGTAGACGAGAGCGGCACTCGGTTGCTCTTATTGTAATATGTCGCGACGATTATTGAAGAGCGCGGGGGAGGTATTTTTCCACGGCGTGCGGTTCTCCAATCGAGAGCACTCCGGCCGAGAAGTTATTGGCTGTGTTTCTCTTCTTAACGCCGTCCAATATCAAAGTTAATATTGTCGCCAACAACTCCTTCAGCTCCGCCGCCGCTGCCGTCGTCGTCGTCGTCGTCGTCGTCGTCGTCGTCGTCGTCGTCGTCGTCGTCGTCGTCGTCGTCGTCGTCGTTGTCATCGTCGTCGTCGTCGCACCCTTTGCGGACCGCGTGATTAGGCGAGGTCCGCTCTTGAGTTTTCCGCTTCCAAAGCTCCTGCCGCAGGAGTAAAACTTCCGCGACTTCGTGGATGTGGAGGGGGGGGGGAGGTCAGGTGAGCTTTATCGGATATATCGGGAAATCTTCATCAGTTGCACGGGAGCTTAAGAGCCTCGTGGTTTCATGGGGTCGACTTCGTGGCCGCTGCTGGTATTACGTGCGATATAAGTTACCGACTTTTGTGCGCCCCGCGATTTGCCCCCTCCTCCTCCCCCTCCCCCTCCGTACCGATCTCGACGTAAAGAAGAGCGTGGATTGTGACGGAATTTTCTTCTTTCTTTCTTTCTTTCTTTTTCTTTTTTTTTTTTTTTTGCTAGTGGGCGCTTAATGAGTAACGCGTTTATCAAGAATTAATATTCCCGTGTTAATAATTCTCGGAGAATAAATATTGTCATTATGTTTTTTCTGAAAACTTCGCATTATCATTTGTCAACTTGATGAATGGCTGTCGGCCTAAACTGACGCGAACTTCCGCGAACGAGTGACGCGTCATTATTCGTTAGCACACCGGCTCGCATTTTACGCGCGCCGCTAACGACACTTTTGTCATTTCAAACGAAACAGTCCTCGAGCAGCGAGAATACGGTCGCGCGGCTATAACGAGCGGATGTGAGCACGTAGCGAGACGTGAGGCCGCACATACCGCCGCCGCAGCGGGGCCTTATGTTACGACTTACGTTAGGTACGTGCTTACGGCTCACCATTACGATCGCGCGGCTTAAGACGCAGCTAAGACTAAGCTAAGCGCGACGGGACCGGGCACGTTTATCAACAAACAGTTCTCGCAACAGTCTGTTCCTAATAATCTCCCTAATTTATCAAGCCGCCCGCGAGACGCGGAACAACTTTCGCCCCGAGATTTCTGGCGCTACGTGTTCCGATAAGTTATGCGCGCGTGCACCGGCACTGAGCGTGCCGTCCGTAAATCACATCGTTACGCTCCTTACATTAAGATGCAATTCGATCCGCGAGCGTCACGCTCGAGCGAGAAAAGATATGCTTGTTCCGCCGCGCTTATCTCGATCGTATTGTGGCAACTAATTAATTTCCAACTTTCGCGGAAGGTATAAATTGATATTAAGTTTTTAGCGGACGGAGAGTCCATTTTTTCTCGGAAGCAAAATTTTGAAAGCTTTCTAATAGCGGAAGTGACGCTTTATTACACGCGGCAATCCGTCCAATCGATCTTCCCCCCGGGATTTTTATCCTGGACGCGTGATATCCTCGCAGACTCATCAGAAACTCGTGATCTTCGCCATCGTTCTTTACTTGGCGGTGCCTCGAGATAGATAACGAGAAAATGTAAAACGAAGGAGGGACTCGGGAGTCGTCCGGACCGAAAAGGGAACGGAGATGGCTGGGAAAGAGACTTTATCTAAACACGGCGAAGTGTCGCGTGATGGATCACTGCCAAGCGAGAGCGGGCTTGGTGGGCGGATTCAGCGAGGGCCACCGCGTGATCCTCCTCGGCGAAGATCACTCGAATGCACTTCGGAGAGTTATCTAGCCGTGATAGCGATAACAACTTGCCGCGAGCGCGTCTTCCCGCGCTTCTTCGTCATTCTACGCGCGCGCGCGGGCGCGCGCTCGCTCGCTCGCTCGTTCGCCCGCGGAAACTTTTCGCAGTAAAACTTGGGTGTAGTCCCTGTAGGCGCCTAGTTTCCAACGAGGATTTCTCTTACGCCGACTTTGGTAGCTCGTTACGCGGCGAAGTAATGAAACGTTTCAACTTGCTGCAAAGGATGATTCGCGCTTCCTTACGCCGCCGTACTTTCCGGGGCGTGCTACTTGCCGAAATAATTTACCGATTTATCTCTGTACGTTCGCCGAGCGCGCGATTATTCTTTCGGAGTGAGGAACTCGGTTAGAAAGAATGTGTACGCCTACTTTATTACAAATCCGGTTGGAAATTGAAAAAGTTCCCGATATAGCGGCATATATAGACAATGCGCGCTGCCGCAGCTCGCAAAGTTTAAATTGGTTACACCTTCGACTTCGGCGAGATTCATTCGACGAGTTGATAGTCTCTAATGAAACGTGCAGGGAGATAAGCCCCGCGCGTTGCAACAATAAGACCGCGGATGAGGTCGGTCGGGGAAGAAAGTATTGTGCCGGGAAGAACAATAGATCCTAAGATTTCTGCGTAGCGCCTGGCTGTTAACGTTTGTTTGGACTCCGCTGAACGTGCAAACGGGTTCTCCCCGAAGAACGCTACGGTAAATTTCATCTCTTCGATTCGCCATAATTGGATAAAATTTCTCAACGACAGCACGATCCTTTTCCCGCTGCGTCTTTGCCGAGTTTTACATTTGCGCGAAAAAAATCACAAGCGTATGTAAACAGTATAACGGAAGAAAAATACCGAGCTTTGTGCTCACGACTCTTTCGAAAGCAATATTATTCGGCGCGCAAAAGGCCTCTCGCCCGGCTGCCTTCGATCAATTCAATCGATTGCGAGGACACACGCTCCGTCTTTGATCCTGAGACCCGATGACTTATTCATCGTACACTCCTTGCCGAGTTTATATCCTCTTTAACGGCTAAGTAAATGCACAAAGCGAAAGGAAACGGCGGAAACGACCGAGACTTGCTGCGGTGCTGCGATACAAGCGCGACTATTTTCTCTGAATTTCGAACCTCGCTCTCTTCAATATCGAGTATAAATTGCAGATAATTAAGTATAAAATAATGCAAAAGTTTTGCCAAATATATCCTTTAGGATATCGCATTAGTGTGATGTATATATTCTGGACGGCGTGAATTATTCAAACGTTTTTCTAAATTCTGTATAAATATAAAAAATTCAATGCAAAATGGTTTATTTCTCAAGTGCTTTTAAAAGTGCAAAAAGATTGCCGAGCACGTTTGGGACGTAAATGTCGGGGATTGCCACGCGCTCGGGATAGAAATATCGTTTTTTTTTTTTTTCCCCGTTGATGCAAGAAAAAAGAAAAGAAAAAAAAGAAGAAGAGCGAGTAAATTCATGTTCCGGCGATCTCGCATAAGAACGTTGCCGGACCGAGGAGCCGGGCGATTTATTTGAGACCTGCTCCGAGGATGGTGCACGAGCGAAGGGGACCGCCGCTGGACCATTTCGGACTGACGTACGAGTATTACTCCGCGGCATAATTGCGCCGTAACTCAGTCGACGCCTCCCAGCGACTGTTCTAATAACGATGATACCGCGGAACGGGCTGGCCGAGGGAATTTTTAACCGCGATGAATTTGGTTAGCGCACGACGCACGATCCTGCCAGGTCGGCCTCGCCGTCGCAGACGAGACGCGCCCTCCCCGTATCTTCCGCGCTGCTCCACCTTTTTGACGAGGAGAGAGAGAGAGAGAAAAAAAAGGTGGAAAGTTTCGGGGCAAGCGTCTTCCTTTAATGGAAAGCAGAATGGCCCAAGTTCCGATCTTCCCGCGGAAATTATTACCGCGCCAAGTTCGTGGACGCTCGCTTTGCTACACAGGATCGGGGGCGGCCGGAGGGGGGGGGGGAGGGTGGTCCAGGCTAAAGGTCGACTTGGGGAAAATAACGGCGGTAAAAAGTCGATCGCTCTCGCGGACTATGCATTTCCTCTGCTTCCGCCCTGTCCGACCTCGTGATTTATTGATGGAGGGAGGGGGAGAGAGAATTGTGTATCGATCATTGTAATTCTCATATATCTATGAGCGTCACGAACGGAGAGCGACATTAAGTTATAACGGCCGGAATGACGCTTGATTCGCAATGTATTTTTACGCCGCTCGGAGAAATCAAACGGTTGAAAAAAGGGGAAATTTGTTAAAAGCTATCGAGTCACGGTCGCGAAATAAATGGACCGGCAGGATCGTGGAATTTTCTTATTCCGCGCGTTTCGTCTGCCGAGCATCAGTAATTCAGGAATTTTCGGAAAACATCTGCCGATGCCATCGATCAGGTTGCGCTCGCTCGTGTAAACTGGGTCAACGGGTTTCTCCTAGTTTCACGATTTCGGTTGCGTTTCGGAGAGTTCTCCAAAGCCGTTACGCAAACAGCACGGGAGAGAAAGCTGCGAGAAAGATTCGGTCTTCGATTCGCGCAAAAACCTGGACGGAGATTTGATGGATCTTCAATTAAGAGCTTTGAGTCCACTCGCGAAAGTATATCTCGGTGAAAGGCATTAAAAAATTGCAAAACTTTACATTTTCCCTTCCTTAATCTTTCTGAACGTAACGTATGTAACACAGATATAAAGCGCAATAAGCTAAAATTAAATAAAGGAAAAAGAAAGTAACGCTAAAAGAAACGGTGATCCAAGAACGCCGCGATCCATAAAAGCCTCCTGACTTCGCGGCGATATAATCGCCATCGACGTTCAACTTGATCCGCGACAGCCTTCGAGGTACATTAATCTCCGCGCGTGCGATAGTGAGAGAGAAGAGGGTGATAGAAAAAGGAAGCGTATCAACGTGCGAGGAATGAAACACGCGGGGGCTGATCGATAAGACGAAGTAGAAGAAGAAGAAGAAGAAGAAGAAGAAGAAGAAGAAGAAGAAGAAGAAGAAGAAGAAGAAGAAGAAGTGAGAGCTGCAAAGGCAGTAAGGAAAACTTTTGCTCGGCGCGGATGCAGGGCGTCGCAAAAAGAGACGTCACGTACGCGGCACCTGACTACCGCGCCAGGACGCATCCGGCGCTATCGCCGCCGCCGCCGTCGTCGTCGTCGTCGTCGTTGTCGTTCCTCCTCCGAGGAGTCGTTTCCACCCCATCGAGATCACGATGAAAGTACCGTCGCTAGCCGGCTAATTCCGAGCCTCGTTCTCCGAGCCTCGTTCTCCGAGCCCGTCCTCCGTCCGTTTCCGCCGTTCGTCCGTAAAGTATCCTGCTACGTGACGTCGCGTCGCGTACAGTTTGCTGCAGAAACGAGCGGCGCCGCCTCGATGCCCGACGGCTTCGACGAGCTTCGTTTCTCCCGCGTCGCTGCTCGTCGGACGGAAACGAACTGCCAAGGACGCGCGGACAAAGGCGTAACGAGGGCCAATCTCGCGTGTGACGTCCACACGTCGTAGACGTCGGGACGAAATAGTTTCGCGCTCTTCGCTCGCCGCTGAGGATCGAAAGAACACATCCGCGAGATGGATATATTTTTTGTCTTCTATTAGAAGGAGGAGGGGGGGGGAAGGACGCCCGGAGCGTTATTTATTCAATGCACTTAGACACATCTCGTGATATTTGCAGATTTAGAGTCGGCAGTTCCCTTTTACGGCACACATTCAGGTCGAAGCGGAAACGGAGCGACGCATGATTTACGTGTTACACGAGCCCTTATAGAACGGGAATATGAAATGCAATCTTCCGAGGGCTTCCTGCCGCGGTTTCGCCATCGGTTGAATGAATGCTGATTAGACTGCCAGACGCTTGCACTTGCCCTAAATAAAGTTCGTTATCGCGCCGGTTCTTTAATATGAATGTCGATGAAAATGTAGAGGGAGAGGGAGCGGGAAGAAGAAGAAGAGAGAGAGAGAGAGAGAGAGAGAGAGAGAGAGAGAGAGAGAGAGAGAGAGAGAGAGAGAGAGAGAGAGAGAGAGAGAGAGAGAGAGAGAGAGAGAGAGAGAGAGAGAGAGAGAGAGAGAGAGAGAGAGAGAGAGAGAGAGAGAGAGAGAGAGAGAGAGAGAGAGAGAGAGAGAGAGAGAGAGAGAGCGAGCTTCCCTCGCGCGCCCTTCTTCTTGTAACTCGTCTCCGACTGTAATGATGTTACCGGAGTTCAGAGACAGAGTTTATTCTCGCCGCGCGCCGCCGGAAAGGAGTACGTGGCAGCCGACGGAGGTAAGGTAGGTAGGTATCTCCTTCCTGGAGCTTCTCTCCCGGTGTTTTATAAGCCTGATGAATGTGGATTAGACTTCTCGGGCGTACCCCATCCACCTCGCGTCGCTCGTTTTGTCCCCGCACGTCTGGTCTTCTTCTTTATCATCGTCTACGCCGCTCCTCTCCGGCTTCCTCCGCCCCGGTCTTCTTCGCCACGGCTCCTTCCTCTTCTTACCGACACGGAACTCCTTCAAGATTATGCAGATCCGACATCCTCGCCGCTATTTTCTTGCGCCGCCACGGTGAGAAGCTAATTTTTGCACTAACCGCTCGGCTCCGAAGATAAATGTCGGCTGGCGGCACTTCATTCCGAGGGGAAGAGCGATCGATCCCCGCCGTCCCGACGTATTTAGATATTGAACGACCATCGGGAGAGAGGCGCTTTTAGTTCGGGCTCCACGATCGTCCGGCAGATTTATACGCGGCTGCGGAATAAAGCACCATCGGTCGGTTCCGCGGCGCGCTCGCGCGCTCGCTCGCTCACGTCCTTATACCGTTACAACTAAAACTGCAATTTTCTGAGGAGAGGAAAAACGAAAGAGAGGAGAAAAGACACGGGAGATATCTTCGGGCTATGTGTATCGAGCGGCAAATAACACGGTCCGGAAATCGATAATCCGGCGGACAACGTAGCCGGTACTCTGGAAATCCCTTGAAAATTCCGTTCGTTATAATCCGGAACAATTGGCGGAAAATGCCCGGGAAAATCAATTTACGGTTATAAACCGCCCGACGAAATCCGGGATAAATGCGCGCGGTAAAGCCGGTTCCGCCGGAACGATCTTTCGCGCGCCCATTGACCGGCCGTGCGACGATTGCGACGTAATTAGCGACGCGGCTGACGATTCCGACGCCCCCGCGCGCCGCGGCCGTTCTTGCTCTAATCTTTTCAGGAAATAACGAGGAGCCCGGCTATCCGGCCGGATGAGAAATGCTCCTTGAAACGCGAAGTGGGCGACACCGGCAGATGCCGGTTGGAACGACTCTCGAGGCAGAAGACAGATGTCAAGCCGTTACGTGAGGTCCCGCTAACTACGTAATTACATCATTCCCAGCTCGCCGGACTGCTGTCTCTTTCTCTGTCTCGACCCCTCTCTCGGCCCACTGTCGTCCGCGCGTGTCTCGCGCCGTCCGTCCGAGAAACGCTAAAATTACCAAATATTCAGGGCGGAATTGCTGACGCGTGTGCTACCCGACTGCCGGCGACTCGCTCGCGCGGCACCGCCGTTGTCGGCGACACCGCGTGTGTGAGATTAAATGAGAATTTTGCCCGCGGAAGGAAACCCGTTTCTCTCTCCGAATTTTGACGAGCGCCGTGTACGCGCGGCGACGTGTTATCGGAGACGCGTGTTCCGTTGGGTGGACGTTTTACACTTCGAAATCGACAAAAGTGTCTTCTCAGCCGCTTAATTCCCAGCTGAACCGATGTAAATTTTCTTCAATTCAGTTCTTTTTATGATTAAATGGATGATTAAGCACCCCCCCTCTTTTTAATATGATTAAATCTCCCCGCCTATGCGCTTCTTGTCTTCATTCCGAAATAGTTGTGCGAGAATAATAAAAGTTCTTTACGCGGCGCGAGTTTCTAATTACTTGGCGAAGAATTTTGCAGTAATTATGTCGCGTTCTCGCAGAGACAATGATTATGCGATCAAACAATTAAGTATGGTTACTTGTCGGCGACTCATGCATACATGCATGAAGTGGCTAAGTGCTGGTCGTGTAATCATTAGCATAATGATTAGCATAATTAATGCCGTTGGGAGTTAGTTTACCGCATTATCGTCAATAATTAATGCTGACTTATCTCCGGCGCGCGACGATAATACAGCAAGCATTATTACTTGCAGCCTTACGAGAGCATCCGGCGCGGTCCGGTGAGCGGTCGCGCGTGCGCGAGCGCGCACTCCCGATTATCCGATTTCGGAGTCGGACTTTCGCGACGGCCTCTGTAATCTCGATATAATTAAATTGTAAATGCTTACGACGGCGGGGCTGGACGAAAGCGGCCGGTGGACACGCTGGAGAATGTCGATCGCCGTCGAGTTCCCCGCGTTAACCGATCATTCGAACGTTTCTTTTGCTCTTATTCGCCTAAAGAAAGAAACAGAGATGGATTGACCTTTGCGATTGATTGTTCGACGACCGATGTCCAAACGGCGAAGCCGAAACGAACGTCTACACCGGCCGGTTGACTTTTCCGGTTAATTAATTTACACACCGTGCCGAACTGCAGCAGCGACGCGACGTGAGCGATGGCTCCTATCGTAGGGGGGAGGGAGGGGGGCGGGGGACGATAGGAGCCCCGTGCTCCAGATGCTAATTGTTTGCCCACTTCGATTAATTAACCGGCCGTCTATCAATGAATAACTGTCGCCGATTGTAAAGTGTAATTAATTGGCCGCATGACGTAGCCGCCGCCGCCGCCGCCGCCGCCGCCGCCGCCGACCTGTTCGTAATTTCGTGGAATTGTCGGCTTTGCCCTCTCCCTCATTTTCTCTCTTGTCCACCCTCACACTCTCTCTCCAATCTCCAACATACACACTCTCGCACTCTCTCTGTCTCTTTTTCTCTGTCTCTGTCTACGGGCAAAATTGCAGACAATCGTGCTTTGCAGTCGTTTCCGCGCGATAGCATCGATTCCCAAAAGTTACGAGCGGCGTCGCGCGATAAAATCGGCAAATTGTAATTGAAAAATCGCCGGCGCCTCTATTCCTACTAATTTATAAATTGTGTTGTTACCGCGCCGCCACCCGTAAGCTGATTAAAGCCATTAATCGTTGATAAAATTGTACACGCTGTCATTTGGATTTTGCGCCGCTCGCGCGAAATTCTTGAATATCTGATAATTCCTCCTGCAAATATTTGCGCGCAGAAATGAAGGCAATATTTAAAAACACGCGGCCGCACTAAATACCTATTGTGATTTACATTCTTCACTCTCTTTAATACTAATATAGTGATGCGAAAGTTATTTTATTGACATTTTTTTTTACATTGATCAGCGCTTACGAACCGTTTATAAAAAATACTTGCGCTTATCGTAAAATACCAGCCGTTTATGAAAAATATTGACTCAATAAATATGCATCGAATAATGCAGCGAGCCAGGATATGAAATCGCGCCAAGTATAAATAACGCACGCCGCGGCAAAGATATAACCGTAATTCTTGCCTGACGTAGATTCCGTTCCATCTCCGTCGCTTTAAAGGATTGATGCAAATAACGCGGAGGTTTCGCCTCTCCGAGATCCCCGCCAGGGAAATATTCTTGGTGAATTGAATACTTCATCGCGGTATTATCATACCCGCGCGTTTTAATACCCGGAAAGTTAACAACGGCCTTGCCGAGAAGATCATAGAAAATACATCGACCCACGCGATAGATGGTTTCTTCGTTGCGCGTATCTCAAAGTCGCGACGTGACTGACTGTCGCGAAATTAGCCGCGAGCTTGGATCGACGGCGCGTGGGTGTTTTTATCCGATCGTGGGAGGACTCTCGTCAATTCATTTCCGTTATGTCTGTCTGTATATTTACCGCGAGCGTCGTGAGAGATCAGCGCATTTACGGAGACAGCAAGGCGTACTCTCGGCGGATGCTGAAGAGCACGGAGCGTTTGAGAAGAGAGACACGGCGAACACGGACGATAGTCGAGACGGGCCACGGCATCTCGCAGTAATTAGGCAGGCTAATCACCCCCGGCCACGTTATCTTAATGGGCGCCGTTGTGCCGTGACATCGCAACTACCCCTGTCTCTGCTGGTAGTTTAATTGCTCCGATAGGTTCGTGCCGCCTCCCGGCAGAGAATATCAGACCGATGTCGATGGGTCCTCGACAATGGGCACGAAGGCGCAGCACCGCCTTCCTGCCGGGGTCCGATATCTGTGCCGCGAAAACAGTTCTGGACTGTGCGGAAATTCTGCCGCGCGTGCAATGTGAATCGCGCCATAAAGGCGAACCACGACTCGCCTATATCGTGTGTCCAATACCGCGCGGATGCTTTCCAAATTTGAAATATTTGATGGGAAGAGGGAGAAGGGGAGAAAGAGAGCGCCACTCTCTAGCTAGCGTTGGACATTCTTTTTGGAAATATAAAAATAGTATAGCTGAATAGTTTATATTGAAATCGAATTCAAATTATCCTGCGACAGATTGCAAAATTGATTTTTCAAAAAAATTCTTACCGGCTCATGAAAAATTCAGATCTTTTCCTTAATAAATAGCGACTCGATATCGGCGGGATTAATTGAGCGTTATTGAATGTCGACGGATTTCACACAACATTAAGACGTATCCGCTGACACGTAAAAACGACGCCGCTGTCTGCCGCTCATCGCGACCGACTCGCTTACACGTAAACGCAATTAACTCCGAGTCAGCTGAAACCAGGTCAAACGTAACGTTACGTCGGCGGTATGCTGTAGCTGGATGTTCCTCCATGAACGAAATTCCGCCGCTACAAACGAATTCGCTAGATGCGAGGGAAATGTTTACTAGACTAGTTTACATCGTATATAATCTATAATAATCTCTGTGTCTGGTGGGAGTGAAACGGGAGGCGGAGTTGCATTCTCAAACTTTTGAGGAATTTTAATCGATGCAATTTGCAAGTTATTATTTGCAAACTTTTCACCGGCTATTTTTTCAATGCAGATTTATTTAACTGTTCAACTTACGTATCAAAGCCATTAATACCGTATGGACGCGAATTTGCACTGCAGAAAAGATTGGACAATGTTGATTAAATTCCATCGCAAATTGTTTGAAATTTTCATCTCATTATTATCGACATTTCCGTGTTGAACCGCCTATTGAAACGAATAATTTTATTTAATCCCGACTCGTTATATTTAATGTATTCTGTTTATAAAATTACTTATTTCTGAAAATTGTGTTACGGTTATTCGTGTCTTAAATTTTGTCAGAATGCGCTCGATGAAAACGTGTTAGTATTTCGGCATATCTAAGACTTGATAAAACCTGTAAACCGGCAAATGATTTTGTTTAGATTTAGTATCTAATAAAAAAAAAAAATAGCTATTCTCGAGGGGCGAATTGTTGCCCATCAATATTGGAACGAAAGGCGGATGATGGGTTCCATTGGATTTCATCTCACGTGCGTCTTATGAATAGACATTAGCAAAGTTAGAAATTCGCAGGCTCTTCTCAGTATTTACGTTTTATATGCATACAATCCGTTTCAAAAGTTGTGCGTTTCCTCTCGACTGCGGATACTAATTTTACTTCAGCAAAAATTAAAATTCCAACGACAAAAATTTGCGAAATAATATAGCGTTTAATTAAATTTCCGCCAAGAAGCATAAACTTTAAGCTTAGCAGAAAGTCTATTATTGTCGGAAAGTTCGCGACTTTTGGCGCACTCCGTATCGTAGCGCAGTCTCTTACACTGGCTACGCTTCTTTCGTGCATAACGACAGACAATTCTGTTGAATTTCGAGTCACATACGCCTCATGAATCGGCATTTACGAAATTGCAAAATTCAGATGCCGGTTTCGCCTCGATGTTTGCAACTTATTTAGGAAAATAAACCGCGCGCGCGCACAGTGGGCGATGCACTCTTCTTACCGCGTCGCGCAATTCCGTATGAATAATTCGCGAAATTTCGAATTGCGATACCTTCTTGCGGAAGGAGATAGCATGTGAGATTCAGCAACGACGACGTTAGCGCGGTCGTTTGTAAAGCCGCGTTCGCTCGTTCGTGGCAGCATCAACGCATCTTCAAGTTTCTCGTTTAACAAAAGAGAGGAGAAGAAAACGCGGTGAAAACTAGCGCAGTTTGCGCAGAAATGCCTTCTGCTTTTTCCCCTGTGACGTTCGCGCGCTAGTTGTCTGTCATAATCTGCAACCGTATTTTTCAGCGGCGCGACGGTGCGACGTTTCGTAATAATTCTGGTGAAATTTAAACAAGAGATTTTATTTTCATTATGCGCCAGCTGGCGGAATGATTTGGAATGAAACACCGCGCTCGAGCTAGACCGTTTTATGAATATTAACAGCACGACGATATCGCGCAGCGCTGACGAGCACGCATCAACTTCTGACAATAATTTTGTATGCCGGCCTGTGCAGTCCGTAATTTCTCTTGACCCGTGAGTAATCGTGCTATAAACGCTGCGCGCAAGTAAAAATTTATTTTCCAATTAATTCTAGAATGCTGTTTCAATTTTTGAACAATTATCGTAGTTGAAGAACAATTACAACGCAAACGCGTTTACAGCATGTACATTCCATTTCACAATTACAATATTTAAGGTCGATTAGAGCAGCGGATCGATAGCGAGCTTTCCCGCTTTTTCTCCTCACGTCCACCGCTTCCGGAACGGATGTTCGGGCAGCGTAAGTTCATCTGTGACTGCCGTAAGTTCGCGGTGGAAAAATCGGAGAAACCGAGGTCGAAATGTGCCACTACGCACTGCCGAGAGTTGCGTCTTATTTTCGGCCGCTTTCGGTCGAAATCGGAAAATCCATTCCTTCAACCCCCTCTTTATCGCCCGTTTTCGCCGCGCTGTGCTTCGGGGGTCCCGGAACTACTTTAATGATCGAAATAATGATTAAATATTACGGGAACGATATTTAACTTCTCTTCCGTGGCGCGCGGCGTGCCGCCCTCGCGCGAAAACGGGCCGCTAGAGATGAGAAAAGTTGAAATGGGAAATGGAATTGGATGCATAACCCGCCGGAGCGAGAAACGCGGCGAAAACTGGAGATCAGGCCGGGCTCTCTCACTCGCCACTTCTGTCCCCATATCCGACGTCCTCCCCCCCTCCCCCCTTTTTTTGTCCTCTACATTTTATACCCATCGTCTCGCGTCGCGAGACCATAATCTGGCGCGCTCCTTCCGTTAATGTCATCCCGCTGAAGGCGCGAAGGCGGGGTAATTCTTTCTAGACTCGAACGTTAATTGCAAGGCGTTGCGCCGGACCGGCGTGACGCCGTTAAAAGTTTTCATATTACCGACGCGTTGTGAAAAATCCCTCGGAATTAATTTTCTAATGAGTCACGATTATCTGGCGAATACGTGGAGAGAATTTGGAGTAATTAGTTGTAGGAGCTGCTCCCAGGCTGCTGCACCGTGCTTCTTCTTATTCTCGCTGCGCTCTCATCTTCTGAGATTTGCCCGGTAATCTCGTCCTACCTTCGAAGCAGCGGGGATAGACCTTTTGACCGTAACGAAGGTTAATTGAAGGTGCTGTCAGCCCGGGGAGAAAGCCGCTTGATTTCTTCTCCGCTGGATTTTTTAACGAAGACACGGAACACAATCCACGTTTATTAAAAATGACAAACGAGACGTTATATCGGTATTGCACGCCGGTATTGTTAGGCGCGCGTCTCGCAGATTTATGATGGTTTACGGGGGCGAATAAATATCCCGGCTTATTAATTAAAATTTCGTCCGCAAATCGCCTTTATGTTAAGACATTAAATGTCTACGCGTATGATTGATCGCCACGGGGCACGATTAATATTACGCTAAACTGCCGCGGGACTTATGTGCAAGAACTTCCAGCGTCAGGATCACTCGACATATCGTACTAAAACCATGACCGGGGGGGATGGAACAGAAGCTGCCCGAAGGACAAGTTGGACAGTCCGTCCTGAGCTGGGATTTAATCAGATGGGAAATGTACATATGTTAATTTGGTCGTCTGACGTAATTAACCGTGCACAACATACAATTTCGCGTATTTCGCGCGGGAATACATTTCCAAGTTTTTTTTTGTTTTTTTTTTTTTTTGTAGAATATAATAGTTCCGCTCTGCAAAACTCGAAGGCACTTTACGGACAGTGAACTTTGCGCAATCCATTTTCGAGGCAACTTGGAGTCGTAAATATTTAATTAGACGCTATTGAGACTTTTTCAGCGAGAAAATCACAAAAAATGATACAATACCCCCATCCGAAGGGATGCAGCATTGGAGGTAATTAATTCTCGCCGGGTGCTTCGGCCGAGCTGCAGTCCGCTCTCGCGAACTCTGAGGAAACTTTCCTTCGGCGCGAATTCTTCAATGAAGGGCGCAATTTATGCGCTTTGGAAAATCAGCTCTTACGTGACCGGGTTAATTATATACACGCCTTATGAGGGTTCATTAGGCGATGATACCCTCTGCAAATCTTGAAAATGAGACCTATTCTCTGTACACTCATATATCAGAGTATTATCAGTCCTAAAACTTTAAAGATTATCCCGAACCGGGATTACGGCCGTATCTGACCTACCAGCGCCGCTCCCTTGGTTTCTGATCGCATCAATTATTTCCATATTCAGGGGATCGTGTTGTTATCGTCAAACAGACTTTCCTCAAGGCCGTTATTATCGCCATGCTCGAGTTAGACAGTTATTAATGATGCCGCATTACGTCATTACATATCAACTTGGTATCGCAATCATGTTAAAATCGTCGCCCGAGCAATTTTCGTTGTTTTGCTATTAATTTATCATATACTTCCACCTCGAGCGAACACATTAAAGATTTGTTTAATGAAAATTACTCTATTTTTATCCCAAAGTATTTACACAATTTGCAAAATTGAGAAATTATATATGAAAGAATATTGCGCGATCAAGTTTTATTTACAAAAATTGAGAAATCTGCCGTGAAGAGGAAATGACTTTTAATACGAGCTGCGTAAAAGTTTTACATCCTTCGCACGTACACTGCGATTATTGTTTCGCCCATAAGCGTACTTCCGATTACGATGTGTCACATTTTTCTCCGTTTCCCCGAACGACGGAGTCGTAAAGTGTTGGAAGTTTCGATAAATTTCTCCCTGTGCGATACTGCGTGTATATCGACCGAGATCTAACGACTTTGCGTTCCGTGAGAGATTTTAGCTCGCGCGAAAAACTTTTTCCCCGTTTTTTGACAATTTGCAGGTATCGAACGGCCGTAAATCGCGACGCGAGGAAACGATAATCGCGAACCGCTCGTAAATCTAGCGGACCTCATTTTCCAGATACCTATATCTGACACATAATATGTTTCCCCGTGGCCATTAACGTGCTTCAGCGCGATGCACGGCATACCATTACCGGTTGATATAAATATCGTGAAAAAATTATTCGAAACGTAATTCGCTTTTTGCGTAAAATGCATCTATTTAAGTTGGAATTGGTTGAAAGAAAGTATGCTTGAGGAGACGCGCGCCAAGAGATATCGCTTTCATGTTAGCGCGATTATATAAGCGTCTCTGCGCGTGCATTTTTGCGATATTATAACTTCTCAGTGCGCGCCAATGTTTGCAGTTGCCGCGATAGTATAAATATTTTCTTGGTTTTTCGGTTCTGCGCCGTGACGTGAATACGGGAAAAAAACACGCGCGTTTGTAATCACTGTTTAAAAAGCGAGATATCGTTTTAATTGCTTCCAGCATCGGCTGGTCGCAGCGTTTACATTCGCTTTGACGCAAAACGCGAAAAAAAGGAAGATAAACGAGTCCTGACTGACAGCCGGCTCAAAATTTCGTTTAAAAAGATCCGATTTAATGCCTGAAAATGCGCGGTTACGCGCGTGTAAGCGGACTATACGGCGCGGCTCCCAGACGGATCTTTTCAAATTTACATCGACGTATTAAATCACATTGAATTATGCGCTATCATGTAAATCCACGTGATCGTTCCGAGTTCCAATCGGTGCAATGGCGGATCCGGATGCCCCTCCATAAACGGCGACGCGCGATGAACGCGTAGCGCGCTGTTAAAGTATTGCATTTTGCGAAATTATTATAGCGAAGAAGCGAAACTTTTTTACTTTTCACTTTACCGAGATGTTGCCGTAATATTGGCAAAATTGGAAGTAAAATAGATATCCTTTTGCTCTAGTTTTTTCTCAGTTTGGACGTATTTATTTACAGAAAAATCTAAATTTATTATGAACTAAAGAATTTATTATTTTCTACGTGACTGCAAATATTTAAAATGTTTTTGGGGCATTTTGCCAATTTGGAAATCTGAGCAAAATAAAGATGAAATAGTAAGCATTTCAGAAAGATTAAAACTTCTGTTCAGAAAATATTTTAAGTGTACGAAAAATAAGCGGCAAAAAAGAATTATGCTTTAAAAAGATGAGTCTACGATTCAATTTTGATTTATTTGAAGTATTTTATAGAATTATAAGGTGAGGGACTGAGCGGAAAATGCAAGCGCAATGATTAGCAGTTGTTAGCTCTCGTTCTTGACCACGAGAATAATTATAAGACAATTTTGGCGCGCAGCGTATGTCGCGGATAGTCTCGCGCGCGGATAGGATAGATGGTATACTCGCTTACAATACGCCGTGTTTCCGAACTGTTACGAGAGTTTCTTGATCCCGCGGTAGTTTCGAGTCTGCCTATTTGGCGGCATGCCAGACCTCGGTGGACCACGAACGTAGCGAAGCCGTACGGCGACCGTCGGGTCTTGTTTCGCCATGTGTCCGGAACTCGACCGCGCGTCTCGCAAGGAGAATAAATTCTCCAAACGGACTGCCGGTGGCGATCGCGGTGACGACGGCGTGCTGCGAACGTCTCCGGCAACACGCGTGAAGAATTGATAAATCGGAATAGCCGGGCGAGAGACGCGCGCGCGGTTTTGTGTCGCTGCTTCACGTACAAACATCGGTGGGCTACGTGAAACAGTTTGCGAAACGGTGGACGACTTTTTCGTGAGTCGCCGCGACCACTCTCGGTGGCTCGCGGCCAAAACTTTTTTCCTCCCCCGGGAAAAAGAATGCTCGCTTGTTACAGCCGCCACGCATAAACTCCTCTTTACTTACGTCCGACCGCTAAGAGGAACGCGGTCGCGTGGCAGTTGCTCGGAAGCGAGCGTATCCGTTTTCCCTCGGAACGGGACGTCGCCGAAACTCTGGCGATTTAATGGTCCAAGACTCCGTTACGTGTATCGCCGTTACTCTCCGCGCGCGAAACTTTTTCTTTAGCGGTGATCCACCTCGCCCTCTCGCCAAACTCTCGAAACACGTCCCATTTGGAAAGCAAAGTGAGTTACCGCAGCACGGCGGAGTGCCGTGCCGACCTTTCCGCCTCCGAAATATTATTGCCACTTGGATAAATTTTTATGGCCGTATTTATAGCTATTTCGGCAGTATCGGCTCTTCCTTTAATCAGAACTAACTTTTCTCCTAAAACATGACAAATCTGTATATATTCGCAGCCACTCACGCGCACCAGAGAATCAAAATTATCAGTATAAGCGAGTGATTAAACAGTGAATTTTAATTAAACTAATTGACACTCCAATTGCGAATGCACGATGCTTGTTGATCTCCTTCGAGTGGCTCGAATTTCACTCGCGCGGCTGCCTCGCCCGCAAAATATTTTATCTGTTTTATTCCACGACTTTTCGCCCTGATGCTCCGGAACGACATCGACGCGCTACAGCTGAGCGGAACAGCTCCAATCGTTTTCGCGAAACACGATGGTACCGAAAGTTCCCCCGATTTAATGTGCCTTGACTTCGTTACGTATTGCTATTGTTGTCGCACGCCATGGCCGTTGCGCTCTTCGCCGGGGGCTGTAACAGTTGGTAACTTTGTGAATGCGCGCGGCTTTTATTGTCGTTTGAAAACAGGCTTTGTTTCAAACTTACATTTTCTCCCGAGTGCATCAAGCATTCTCAAGCGGCTATTGCTCGCTCTCTTGTATACATCGCGAAAGTATCTTAATAATATTTACGATTACGATCGCGATTACGACTGGATGCAAAACTTGATTCCGCGCAAGCTTACGGCATTGTTATGCATGACTTTGAAGTGTTGCAAATTGTCTACGAGTGTACAAGTGTGCCTACAAAATCTAAGTTAACGACGGATGAATTTGTTGAAGTCGGATCGAGGATCAGATATTGTGCACTGCACATTGCATCTTTATACTCGCCATTGCGGCAAGTCGTTGGCTGGCGCACGCGAAACAAAGGGGGCGATTTTTAGAAAAAGCGGAAGAATCGCACTCTCGTCGCCGCGAATTGAGATATCCGCGATGTATAGATCGCGACAAGCGGCTCTCTCTCCGAAAGAGAGGACGAAAATCGCTGAGGGAGACAACGGAGCGAGATCGGTCGCAGAAGACGAGGTAGCGCGGCGCAGCGGCGACGGGATGGCAGCTTTGTCTTCGATGAACGGTAACTGGGGAAACGGTAACGTCCGACGGGCAACAATGGGTTATTGTGCGAAGGTAGGGACGTGCTAGCGGCGTCTCCGCTGATATACAACGCCGCCGGCGTGCAACCCCGGCTACGACACCGGAGCGTCCCGAAGGGCATCCAGGTTCACCGGCAGCCAGGACGAAACTAGGCGGCATCTCGATGAGGGAGAGAGAGAGAGAGAGAGGGGGGGGAGAGGGGGAGCCCTAATTACCATGCTACATGGTTAATCTTCGAGATCCAGAATGGCGACGGAGCCGGGAACAATGTTCGCCTTCTCCCTCCCTCTCGTTCATTCCGCTATCTCGCAATAGTTGTAACGTTAATGCTCCTTTACAGCGGAGCGAAGGACCACGACGACCTTGATTAGAGGTCTTGCAACGTTCCGCCAGAGACGGTTCGATATCCCTGCGAGTATCACTGCGATGAGCGACTTTGAAACTTGGACTCTCCCGAAAAAGAAGCGCTGATTTTGTTGATCTTCGCGCCTATCAAAACGTCGCGTGCGATTCGCCGAGGGTTTTCCAGCGGAATTCTGTGTACAGTCGGCGTCTCTATCTCGTCTCCCGTTCTTCTGTTTGTCTTTTTTTTTTTTTTTTGCGGTTGAGACCGAAAAAGTCGCTCGACGAATAATTATTCAAACAAGTGCAAACAAGCATTACCGTCTATCTCTCGGCCGCTTTTCTTCCTTCTCTTTCGCTCCGCCGAGAGCGAGGTCGGAATATTCGACTCGCCGGAAGACGTAGGTGTGGACTCGCCGAGATCTGTCTGAGTTACATAAAGCCAAATAGCAGCGTATGCGTGATGCAAAGTTAAGGGCGGAGGGGTAAGTTACAGTTATATACCGGCTAACCTTGCGAATGAAGAGTTATGTCGAGCTCTCCCTGACTTACTGGCTGGCTCAGCAAGGATTAAAACACTGCTAAACACGGGGACCATCTTTATTCACTCCCCGTGGGCCGCCAACCCTATTATGAAACCGGCGACGTTGGTTGGCTTGATAATGCGACTAATTTCAAATCTCACTCGCGCAAGCACATTTGATAATTTCTCCATGTCGTCTACGATTTGCGTTAATAGCGCGATCTTCTGTTTGGAATAAATAAAACCTCGACGTGGAAAATTGGAGAAGAAATGGTTTTATATAACGCATAGCAATTCGGGATACACTTGACATTTATTTTGTACTTTATGTAATTTTTAATAAATTTTAAATTTTAAAAGCTATTAGTTTTTTTCTGATAAAGAATAATGTTTGGAAATGGTATTTTTCCGGAATTAAAAGAGAAATAATTGAATTTAAATTTCATTATTTTGGAAAGTGGAACTTTGGAGCTTCGCAAGCATGTCAGACGATCTTCTAATCCTTCGCGCCTGTGTGAGGATTAGCCGATGGTAATTAGAGTAACCGCGAGTCCTGACGATAATAAGAGGCATGCCGAGACAATCTTGTGGCTTGCACGCTCAGATTAACCAGACTATACCGTTTCTAGTGTGCCGGGCTAAATTTTGAGGAAGCGACTTAGGAAACAACGCCGGGATTTGCATTTAGCGGAGCAATATGCTTAATTGGACGCATTTCCGAGACAGAGAAATGATTAGCCGCTAGACGGGCCGTGGATTAAAAATTTATCGCACTGACCCTACTTTCCCCTAAGAACGTTATTTACATTTCGCGCACATCGCATCCGCGTAAATGGCCCAAAATAATTAAACTAACAATTTACTTGCGTTCAGTTTTTTACTTTAACTCCTAATATATTTTGTACGGCCAAACGTTTAAATTAACTGTCACATAAAGTGCACAATAGCACGTTGACGAGTGAAATATGAGATAGTTTCCGGTGCGAGATTTTCTGTCACGAGAGCGAGAATGAAAGAAGCCTTTTGGTAGGCTTAAGTTGCAGTTCGCAAAGCGCAATAAAGCGACGGGAAATAATTACGGGCGCGTACGCGGATGGCGCACGCCTGAATACGTAACAAAGATGATGAATGCTTTCTGGTTTCCATTTCTTCGATTCCCGCCCCGCCGATACCGCCAGCGCCGGCGCGCATTACCATAAAGCATTAATATGCCAGACTCCAGAGAGGCTGTCTGCGAAAGTGGCGTCGGTATCTCGGCGGCACGGCAGGAGCTTGAGACAGAAGAAGAGCCCGGCTGTGTTGGGGGCGGAGGGAGAGGAGGGGGAGGGGCCCTTGGAAGACACATCCATCGGCAGTTTTTCACGCGCGTTGTCTCGATATCCGGCAGCGTATCTTACCGAGTCCGCGATATAAATGCACGCCGGTGTCGCGTCTCTCGCGAGATGGAATGAATTTGTCAACCGACCGGAGATATCGCCGGCTCCCCTCACGCCCAAGGCCTCCTCCCGTCTTGGATCCTTCGATCTCTTGCGACCATCCATCGAGTGTCCATAAATGGAAAGAGGAAGATCGATCCGTGCGATAACGCGCGTCCCACGGAAGGATCAAAGATGGAGCGAAAAGCCCGAAGCGAGGAGAAAGACAACGGTGAAAGGATTCGGGTAAAATTGTGCGAGAGAGACGGCGAGATAAAGATCAAGATTGGAGCGGAGAGGACGAAAAGTGGAGAAAAACGAACGCGAGCGGAGCGGACACGTGAAAGAAGAAAGTCCGGGGGTGAAAAGCCTAATTTCGCAAGGGAGGTTTTCGCGCGGAAACTGCACAAGCTGGCTCGATCTGAACTCCGCATTGGCACGGTTGAACTTGCCGATCGCGGCGGGACTTGTTCCCGTCTCGCTTATCCAGACGAAAGCTCTCTCGCTCGCTATCGCGTCGCCACTTGCGATCCCGGCTCATACACGCCCGCTTCGATTTCTGAGGAACACCGCCGCCGGCTTGTACGGTCTGATGTTACGAGGTGTTCGCGAGTAGTCGGCAGCGGGAATGAAAAGTAATTGCGCGAAATGGAGCGGCCGTTACGGGCGTTACGAGACCTCGCTCCAGATTTCCCGAGCTCCCGGCAAATTAAATCGATCGCATTAACGAAACTCCCCATCGATTTTCACATTAGGAAAATGGAGCGGCGCAATTGTTCTTCATTGGCATGCACGGGGATCCCGGCGAGGAGGAGGTGCGCAAATACGAATGCGCCCGATTGCGGGCGTATTTTTCAAATTAGATGGAAATGTTTCCGTTTCATCCGGAGTTTATTGATAGATATTACGTATTGAAACGCACGAATTAATATATTGCAGATCTTTCTCAAGTCCCGTAAATTCGCAGCGCTACGACCGAAGAGGTATCGATGCTTCGGTATCGGAAAGCAGTCAACGTCAATCATTAATTTCGATCGTAAGTAAAAGCAAATGCGGCGAATATATCCGGCGTAACGCCACGCGAAAGCCGATGGGGCATTAGATTTTAGTGGTAGTACATCGGCTTATCGGCCATAATCCTTTCACGGTTACGGATTGTCGACTTAGGATCAGTCGGAGCCGCAATATCTTGGCGAACCGATGGCCGTAACAAACCTTCACAAAGAAATCCTCAGACGCGGCGGTTCCGCGGCGTCCAATACGCGGGATCCAATAATATCAGCGCGATCCAAGTATCCTGGCCACGGTCCAACCGACCATTGCTAGCGGAATAAAATTATTTCCTACCTTTCGTCCCGCGCTTTCGTCTCGCGGCGCGCGCGCGCGCGCGAGAGAGAAAGGAAATGGCTTGAATTATGAAGGCGAGTTTCATAATGGACCGTACTTTCGCGAGACGGATCGTCCGCGCGAAGCGGAGAAAGACTTCTCGAATGGATACGTCGGGTCTATCGGAAAGCATGAATCTAATGAGTAGTAAGTTGATATTGCAGCGCAGTATCTACGGTTAGAGATGCTCGAAGTGCGATAAAATTTCGACGATGTGTGCGCCGAGGCGACGACGCTCGGATTTGGCGCGAATCCAGGCGACGATACATTGAAAAGGAAGTGACTGCACGGGAGAGTACGAATAAAAATAGAATCGTATCTTGTCGCTCGTTTGAGGTTTTCTCCGCAGGAGAGCGGAATCGCGATTTAAATTATTACACTCGCGTCACGTCCGGCGAGCATCTCGATATCGATTAAACGCTACTTCCTGGATTTCTCGGAAGAAATATTAACGAATATCTGGATGTCCGGATGGAAAAGCGCGCTGTCGCGCGTTTCTTGAGATATTCGGTGAAATATTAACGACACGCGACAACACCGAGGAGCTCTGGCGCGCATCCAGACTTGGAAAGACGAATACCGGGAATTGTTTTCTCTCAGCTGTGCGCGCCGCTTCGCGTTACGGGAAGCGATGTCGCGATGGGCGGCCATGCGTGACGCGGCGAAAGGACGTCAAGCCAGGTGCATAAATCGTTCCGATACATTTGACTCGTCGTACCTACGTTTCGCGCTGCGGTGGAGCGCGCGCGATAACCGACCCCGGCGCGACCCCGGCCAAGTTGCCACGGGACTGGATATCGTTGGTAAAAGATTCCGAATGTCATCGAAACGGAAAAGGGTACTGCGCGCCGTAGCCAGTCGGGATATGATTTTGAGGAAGCCGCGAAATGGCGCATAAACCTCGCAGCCCGTTTCGGATCGCGAATTCTTTCTGTTCCGATCTCGCGCAAAGCACTATTTATATTCCTGAATTCTTTCGAAATGCTGACAATTTGAAGAACATTATAATGCGCGCAAATAACTCATGTTAACTGGCCTTATTATATTTTTTTTCAAACTTCAGCACTTGTGCATTTGAAAATATAATAGAATGGAAAGCATTCTCTGGTAGAATTATTGCGTTAATTCAGTTGTGTTATATAAGCGTGGCTTAGATTTCTCTCTCCCTTTCGGTACTTCAATTATTTTACGCTGCGTAAAATCTCGGTGTATTTCGGCGCCGTGGAAATGGGTTATAAAAACAAGAACGCGCGAGAGAAATGTTCTTATAGCGGAAGACAGCAGCATTCTCGCTAGAATCTCTTATGAAAGCGAATATCTTAGCGTCACAGGTATTAAGCACTCGCTCTAAATTGCGCCCGTATTTTTCGGAACATTCTCGATAAATAAAAGCGAGGTGGTCGCGCTTTATTCATACATTTATTCGCAATGCCGCTGGAATGAAACGCCGTTTGCATGTTCCGGCGTCGCGGTGTTAGCGCTGATTTAAATAGCTTCAAAACGCGACACCGGAACGCCGTGATTCCGTCGTCGTCCATTCTGCGTTTACCGGCAGTCGTTTGAAAATGCTAATGCGAGAGGACTCAGGAGGGGAGGGGCTGCGACTCTGCGCGCCGCTCTCGACAAAGGCGCTTCCGCATTCTCGCGTGGGAAGGCCGCCTAGTTTCGAAGTAGAGCGCCGCGTCGCGCCCGGCTGCATCGCGGTCGCGGCGGAGAGACGCGTGATGATTTAGTTGACAGTTTTATGGAACAGCGTATAGCGCGACGCGGCAACGAAGATAAGTAGGGCGCGAATGAAAGGGCCCCGGCACCCCTACGTTCGCACAGGCGGCAAATAAAGCCCGCCCAACATCTCTGAGCGCGAGACGCCACTTCTGGACTTGATGAATTTAGCTGCCGGCGACGACGACGACGACGACGACGACGACGACGACGACGACGACGACGACGACGACGACGACGGTGCGACGCGGTGTTTCCGCGCGCGCGCGCGCTTGCTCGCCCTTTCGCTTCCGGCCTCACCGGTGCTCGTGGTTTAACGTCATCGCGCGACACGCGGATAAGCGCGAGCTTCTTCCGTCAAGATCAGGCCGGATGTTTTACTAACTCGCGTGACGGAGTTGCGGCGGGAATTTTACGCGTATCCACATTGCTATTGTTTCATTATTTCTTTATTGATGTATTGGTGTTTGGTGGAGAGAGTTTTAGTCGAATTTTATCACGAAAATGGCCGACTTTGTTATTATGCATACACGTTCCACTTTGTTTATTGCCTGAAAAGTATTTTTTTCACTTTTTGTACTGAAAATCGCAGACATTGAATCATATTTTTTTCATATTTGACAAACAAACTACTGTACCTTTTGTACACCCGTCATTTCAACGACGATCGTTTGATCGCGAGGAATGAAATTTCTTCCGGCTTTTGTCCCGCAGCTATTTCTCTTCATAAAACGCACTCTGCCAGATACACGATCACTTTTACGAGTGTGCGTCACGTACTGTGCGTTTTTCGGGTCATGGAGGATACGAAAAAATCCTCCATCGGCAACAGGATCGCTAATGAAAATAAGCAGGGTCGTCGGCTAATTACACAAGGCGGGTGGGTGGTGCTCGTTAAGCGATTCCTTAAAAATACTCTGTTAAATGGCACGTGGCTCGGTGGTTCGCCGTTGTGGCATCAACGCGGGCACTTTGAAAACACGTCAGATTTACGAGGGCAGACGGACTTAATTATCCGGCAGTTTGGCGGCGGCGGAAATAATTACCACCGTGATTACGTCCAAGGAGTTCAACATCAATGACGTGGGAGACGTGGAAACTTGGCAAAATATTCGGGCGTTTCCCAAGCATCAATTCGCCATAAGCGAAACGATCGTCCCCGCAATAGAATGAACTTCGCCGATAACAGCGGATTCCTTAATTAAGTCCACTATTTCGCGGGGAATTTTCATCAGAATTTACCGCGCACGGAAATCCGATTTGTACGATATTAAATTAAAGTTTGTAATATCTGACAATCGCAAAAAAAAAAAAAAAAAAAACGAGGTTATGTTTTGACGATTAAATGTGAATTCTGTAAAATTTTATATTTTATTCTTCTATCATCTTTTTTTATGTACTATTTTACGAGTACTATTTTTTTACAATCTTCTGCTTCTTTACGAGATGTTATTCGTAACTTTTATGTCGCGCATTATGACCTGAGAAAGTCTAGTGTCCTGAAGACAATTATGTAAGAGAAAACAATGAAATTTAGCTGTAGTATTGCGAGACGATGAAAAAAAAAAAAAATAAAGTCGTAATAAATAACGTTTATAGAAAATGCGCGAAAACGATGAGACGTGAAAAGAGAAATTCAGGTCTAAAAGGGAGCCGGGGAGGTTAATGAAGCACGACGTTGGAATGAGGGAGCTGTATGCCGAGGATAATTAGAGCGAAGGCGCTGTATCCGTCTACGTCCAACGGCCACTTGAGCGTAAATTGCAAGGACGCACGTCTGGCGTTCGCGCGCGTCCCCCGGACAGTCGATTTGACAGAACAGGCTCGTAAAACGGACGATTAAGCGAAGATTAACTCCTTGGGTCACGAAACGCGTTAGTCGGAGACGGGGGAGACCAAAAAGTACCCTCGCGTCTATCCTCGGTCTCCTCCGTTGCGAAACATCCCTGCGGATTCCGACGGTAATATGATACCCCGCCGCACACACCGTAGCGTACAGAGCAATGGGATTTAAAGGATTCCGTTAATGGGGTTACTCCGCTACGCCGTTATGGCGTCGTAACCGCCTCTCTTATCTCTAGTCCACCTCGTGGAATCTCGCCTCTCCTAATCAATGGCGATACTCCCGTGTTCGCCGGATGCTTTTTCGCGGACCGAATCTCGTTAGCGAGTCCGGTGAATTCAATATTTCCGGTATAATCGCATAATGCGGATTAAGCGATGATAAAATAAATGATACAAGCGGGAAGTGATTCGTGATAATAATTTCATCTCATAGAAGCTCTTTGTTTGGACAAATTAGAAAGCTCAGCGCTGAACATCCCATTTCAATCTATATAAATGAAAAGATATCGAAGCGGCATCTGAGAAATGCGTGGCTGCTTTATTTTGTAATGCATGCTATTAAGAATCTTCGTGGACAAAGGAAACTCTTTAGGAACTCCTACGATTTCCGGCAATAAACTAGAGAATTATAAGACAAAGGTTCGTCCCGCTGCCGTTCGTCATCCGATCTTATCGCGTAATGGACTATGATGCTGCATCTGGAGGAAATTAACGAGAATGCACGGGGGACGGCATTAGCTTTATAGCCTCGTAAGTTCGTGCATCACGTACGATGATCGGGCGCGTAGCTGTAAAGCGCCATAATTCAGGAAATTTCGACGATTCTCTCCCATCCGATCCCGTTACGCCAAATTTTCACGACGACGAGGACGAGGAGGACGAGAAAAAAGACGAGAGGGGAATGAAAGTGACCGTGCATATACCGCGGCAATTCGTTTCCAATGGTTCTTTCTCCCGGGTCGGATCCTGTCCACGTAGAAGCGCGCGCCGCGGAAGTAGACACATAAATTTCTCTATCTCCGCGCTCATTACAATTTTATCTTTGCTCCGTTTGATTTATTCCGAAAGTTTAGCAACTTCCCCATTGTACTCGCGGACCGAGGAAGATTGCATTGTGCAGTACCTACGAAAGGCAGCGAAAGGAGACCAAGTTTCGCGCACGATATGCTGCCGAGTCGTAGGAATATTTCGCTGCGCAGCACGGTTCGCAGCACTTTTTTTTCCCCGCCGGTCGCTCGCTGTAACTGACTCTTGCCTCGGCTTTAATTAAAATCCAAGGAAAGCCACGCGCACGGCGAAACGCCGCCGTTTCAACCGTGCAAAAGTCACCTGCGCTATTTTTCAAGAAAGTATACGCTTCCGCGTCGCGTCTCGTGAAAATTTCGAAAAAAAAAAAAAAGTGCAACAGATAATTAGCAGGATAAACAGCGCGAGTTATCGTTCATTCCGATCCCAATTACTCGTAACTCGCGTCGTTCGAAGTCTGATATGACGCGCTGAGGATGTCCGCCATTGATTACGGGCTCGTAAACGCGCCCGTAGTTCGTTCGACCGCGCTTAAACTGACACGTCATCTTTAACGACCCCGCAATCGTAAAAGCGTGTCACTGTTACTTTCCATCCGGTGCCCGACGAAACAATCCTTGTGAGCCTCGCGTTCGAGCCTTCTCTCTCGGCCGGCCCATTCGAATGGCACAATACATCGTGAAATATGTATACAAGTAGGGATTGCGAGGGGGGGACAGAGGGGGAGAGATGGCGAGAGTGGCCGACAGACCGCTGTACCTATTAATTATTACACCTGGCCGTCACGCTACGTAACCGTAGCTGATTACTAATTACTCGCTCGTTGCATCTTTGAAATCGAAATCGATGTTGCACTACATTATCGTACTTTTTTTTTCTGTTGCAGGTAAGACAATGTGACAATTCTTTCCATCCATGTCGGACGCGGTAAGTTCGTCTTTTTTTTTTTTTTCTGTAACTATTGACAGCTGTCGGCGAGATGTCTGACACGCGTCTTCTTTGTCCACTTACGACGTCGTCCTTATTCACGTCGCACATCGACTCACGCCGTCGGTCGTTACTCTCGATCCTTATCTCGGATCGTATGCATGTACACGCCTACAGGCGCGTTTCAGGACGACAAATCTAGGACACCATCTGTTGTTAGCGCGAGGTATGAGAAGTGGAGAGGAGGACGTCCGTAGTACTGCCGCTGACATAATTATGATTAATTATAATACCCTACGCGCCGAATGCCAGATTGCGCCGCCAAGTCGTACGTGCGCTCTAATATAGTCAGCCGATAAGACATTCGCCGCTGAGAAGGCTACGTCGCGGAAATCGCATTAGTAGACGCGACGGTGCGCGGTTTAAGTGACTTTTTACTTGGCTGGAACGTTGTATCCGAAAGCTTGTGTGACGACAATTGCACCTTTCATTCCCGAAAGAAGAGCGCGCTTCGGAAAGGATGCGCGAGTTTCGCAAGCCAAATTTGACAGAGAGCTTTAACAGAAAAGGGTGCTAAAAGTATTACACACATTTTTTTTATATACTGCAAGGTATATTGTGCATCGATACAAAGCGCATTGATTTCAGCACCGCGTATATAACGCGGTAAAAATAATTTTCACAATATATTTTTCAATATCGGTAACAGATACCGCGCAAAATAATATGGAACAATGTGAAATGAGTGATTTTCCTACCACGTCCGCATCGGCAAATATATACGCGATCCCTCTATTCGATCGGTGTATCGTTATTGCGCATCACCGAAACCCGCGACCGTTATTCTACTCTATGACAATTTATTAGCGCGGCCTGCATGTTCGCCGCGCATTCCTACGCTCTTTAAATCCATATATCTATACGCATAATCCATAGATTCATACAGCGCTTATTAATTGAATAATAACGACTAGATATTTTCACGTTTTCGAATTATTCGCAATCGCTTTACAATAGCGCGTTATCGCATATTTCGAATTAATTTCCATTCGCATACTTTTGATGCGAGAGAGGGGGAGGGGGCGTCGCAAATCCCACGTATTGATCTCTCAAAGTCCGTCTTGGGCGGGAATACACTTGTACCTTTGCGCCGGTAACCCGACGGGCTCTGTCTCGCAACTGGTGGTACCAGCATATTTAGACCTTTGATTAGGACGAGTTTGGTCGCCAATTTACCGTTTCGAACTTCAGCACAATTGTGACGATTATCAACTGTTAATACCGGAGCTAAGTGGCTTTGAACTTAACATGGGAATTTAGTTGCGCTACCTCTCCGCACGCTAATACCCATAATTAGTTTCATTAATCATTGTGCACACAAGAAGGATAATTATTCGTATCGATTAGCGACTTTTAGCGAAACTTTCGTTTCACTTTGATGATGCTTGAGAGACTTCAACATTTCAGTTTTTTAACTCTGTGACGAGAAACATTTCTCGCGTTTTGAATTATTTGATATTAAAACGGCTTCATATAAAACGTACGATTTGTCGTACTTTCTTTCACTGAAAAAATTCAATTCACAAAAGTATTAAAAATCTGCTCAGGTTTGAGGATAAAACTTGAAAGAATAATTGTCGAAGTAACATAAAAGCAATTTAAAAAAATTTTATATATCACTAATATCGAGCAATTTGCACAATTTGTTTATTATGACACTTTCAAATACGCATAATTCGAATTAATTACGCATTCGAAGAAACTTGGGCGTTTGCAAGGCCTCGAGACTTCGGGAACAAACGAGCTTTAAGGCGTCGCGTCGATCCTGCCTAATTACAAGACAAAGGAGCAAATGCTATAGATTAGCTCATTAGCAGAACGCTTGTCTCGTAATACAATTAATTCGTCCCATGGCAACGCCTCTCGCGTGTACCTCATCGCGCCGCGTCGGGGCTCGTCTTTCGAGGAGAATAGGCGACGAGAGAAATCGATAAGACGGATTCGCGGGCGCGAGGCAATTGAATCGATCATCGCGCACCGGTGTATCTGTTTTAGAGTCCGGATAGCGTCGCCCGATCTCGCGTTTTTGCGATCACGCTGAATAGCGTGCAATTTTCTTGGCTGCACAACAGCCGTTCTCACGTCCGGCGGAATTAATTAACCGCGGACGAATCGGCGCGCGAGCGCGACTTATTGCTCTTCACGGTCGATAAAAACGGGATGTTCCGAAATTGTTTGCAGCCCGAGCGCTCGCCTGGCAAGGATCGCGCTCTTAAAATTCAAATGACAGCGAGATGGTCGAACATTCCCCCGACATTCGACGGAACGAAAGCCAAACACCAGCCGTTGTTTCCGTGGTATCCTCCGCCGCATTGTTGCGCGGGTAGTAGCAACGTTCTGCAATTAGTCAGCGGTTGATGTACTCGTTTGCTTTAGTATTATTGCGCCCCGTATAATATTCGCCGCGCTCCTTTCGCTCGGCGCCGCTGCGCCGTACCGCGCGCTTCTCCCGATATTGCATTACCCGGCGCTTCCGAAACGGCAGCTTACCTCGCTCGCTCGCAGCTTCCCGGCCGGATTACAACCCAACAAATTTCATCGAGCGTATCCGCAATATCATCCACTGTGTCGCGCGGAACTCGCCCGATGCCCGGCCACGGCGCCTTTTGACGTCCCAAAAGCCACCTAAGTGGATCTTTGTTACATTCTGCCGCGTCACCGTCGATACACCGTACAATGCTATTTCGCCTTTGCGGTATTTGCACGTTTGTGGGTGTTTGGGAACACGTAATGTACATTTGAATGAGAAACATATTTCAATTATCTTTCAAGGTCCAAAGTAAATTTGAAAGAATCGATTAAAAATTAATTATTATAGATATTAGTGTTGCGACAACGAAAGATTTAGAAATGAAAGCGGAAGGACGTCTGATTTCAATCGTGATTTCGAGAAATAAGGCGCGGAAATCCGCGCGAGAAATTGAAGGATTCGAAGGTGTCAAGTTATTTGGATGCTACGCGACGCGATCGGGGGAGGCTGAAAGCGAATCGACTCGATCGATTGGACGAGAGCCTCGCCAAGGCTCTTAATTACCTCGCGTTAGCGAAAATCTCAATTTAACTGTTATTTTTCCGGCTTGTCGTTTATCTTTCCGCGGTTCCTCCGGCGAACCGGGCCCTTAATATTCCCGGGCGTGTAGAGGCGAAGGAACGTTCACAGCGCCGTAGGTATTCCGGGGTGCTTTTTTAAGTCCGAACATTAAAAACATCGTTAGCCCGTTGCGAGAGGAGCCTGCGAGGAGGGTCGGCGCGGGAGCGTGAGGGAGGGGGGCCGGCTGGGAATGTAATTAAGTGCGGTCCAAGATTTACTGCCGCTGCCTCGTAGCCTCGTAGTCGTCCGGGAGAGAGAGAGCGGCGTAGTTTCGGCCGTGGCAGACCCTCGAGTGTCCTTTTAAACGTTAGGTTATGAATTTAGCGAAGCACGCGCGATGATAGAAATTATTCGCCAAACTCGTCTCCTCCCGTGCGCGCCCGCCCGAACTTTCATTTTCCCCGACGAGAATTTATCGGTACGGTCGCTCGTATGTATGTATAAAGCGGGGCGGTTGCCGAGACGTAAGGATGTCTATCAAGGACTCGCGCCTAGAGTAACGCGTTTTATATTAAGCCTCACGGAGAATTTAGGTCGCCGGGAAATATTCGTCGTCGGCGATACAAAATTTCCATCACAATTTTGCGCAAAAATTTTATACGGAAAAAAAAGTATAGTCGGGGAAAAATGTATTGTTCACTCAACAATATAATTATCATTATTCACGATTCTTCTGCTTATGCTCACCCGTTTTACTTTTCTTCTCGTCCTGAGTACAATTTTCGTGGTTATTCTCACATTTTTTTACGTACGCAATAAACGATATTACTTTTCGGTGCTTTTTTCAACCGAACAGTACAGCTTCTTTGACCTATGATTCCACTTAGTACAAATAAAATTTTTCATTCGTCCTGCTGTTCGAGTCAAACCGGCTAACTGGTCCGCCCTAACGCATCTGGGATCATTCGACTAGAAGGGTCCACCCTTCCGAGACCTTGCGTATCTTCGCTCCCTAGCCATTATTCATCGTCAAAGCTTAGGTCACCAAGCCGAAACTTACCATACCACTTTTGGACTACGATTTATCATCCGACTCGACCTCGATACGAATACAGTTCGAGACGTGCTCCATCGTTTCCACGAGCGGCCAATCTTTCTTCATGCAGCCTAAACGACGATACAACGACGTTGTTGTCGGATCTAACGGACATCCAATCCGAGGAAGTGGCGGCGGTGTTCGTCTAGCGACGAATATCTACGGGCGTCAAGTTTATCGCTGGGAACTGCGCGCTTACCGGCGTCCCGAAAGTTGTAACAGTCGCCGTCGCTTTTCCGAAAGAGCGCCGGGGAACTTAGCGGCGTCCTAAGCCGGCTATAAATCGCGAAAGAAATTCCGAAAGTGTCGCCGTTACGCGACACTCGTCGCGTTCCCCCTCCCCCCCGCGTCCGCGGGGCCGCGTACCGGCGTTTTTCGCCTCGCCAGGGAAATCGGTCTCGCGCGGTAAATACCGAAGCATCGTCCGGGAACGATAACAGCCTGGCGTTGCAGCGTATGGCTAACGCGCCGCCATAACCGTTATCCAGTTATTGCTCGTCGTCCTTTCACGGTCCGAGCAACCGCTCGCGTTTTCCAGAACGCCGCGTTTTCCACCCCGGGGTTTTTCCTTTTTTCCTTCACCCTTTGTTAGGCGGTCGAGAGAGAACGGCCGCGGGTAAATTTGCATAAGACTCGCGCGCGGAATCGCCCGGCGCCGCATGAACGCTCGCTGTAAGAGCGTCATAATCGGCGCGCGCTTAGCGCCGCGGAGGATGCTTTCTCACGCGATTTGTGCGGCGGCGCTCTCGCAGCGACAGTAATTATCGAGTAAACGAAGCTATCACGCGCGTTCCCCCAAGTGGCATAATTAGATTTTTATCGACACTCGACGGCGAGTGTTATGATCGCGCGCGGAATGCGCGGGGGCGAATTAATTTAGTGGCGGTTCAAAACTTACTGGAACGTTTCCGCGATCGTTCGTGCGCAGTAACCCGACCGCAGTTTACACGTGAGAGAGAGAGAGAGAGAGCAACGCGCTGCAAAATTTTTATTTTCAACAGCTGGCGCGAATGTTCCGCAATAGAATCTTTTACGATACGACAATTTCTCGAACAATTGTAGAATCGAAAAGAAAATTTGGTTAAGCGTGGAAGATAAACTTAACATGCAAAAACTTGCGATGCAAACAACAAGAATATCCTATTTTTTGAGATTGGAATTATGTAAAATTGCGTAAATTTTTTTTATGAATATGCAGGGCTCAAAAATTAACTTGTATAACAGTTCTTCTTTCTAATTTTGCACTCAGCTCGCGCGCCTTGTGCATTTTATCGTCGGGAAGTTACTCTTAAATTCCGCGATTTGGCTTGTACGTGTCTTAAATTAAATGAATAACTAAGGCAGAGGCCGGCGGGACCGAGTGAACGGTGCTCGCGTTGCATCTGCGACTGCGGCAACGGCCGATATGCAGTTTCGCGCATCCGCGCCACCACATATCACGCAACTTCGCTCACTATTCACCGGCAAAAGCGGCTTTGGCCCCGCTGTCGCTGTAGACGTCGTGGCACCGCCGTCAGAACTTGGGCAGGGGGTATGTTCGGAAAAGGTTTTTCCCGCCGTTGTGCATAACAGTCGTGGGAAAATATGCAAATGACGTTACTCTTTCGGATCAGCAAACACTTGGAAACATTCTTCGAACATAATTTACTACCTTGCATTTAGTGGAATAATTTCGGACTCCAAACCGTTTTCCGCACTGCGAAATATTACTAGATTTTATTGTATTACAATTGCGTGGAAAGATCGGAAGGTGCGAATATCACCCGCGTTTGATATCGGAGAAACGTGTTTCGCGTCGCGGAAATTGCCGACAAAAAGTCCGAGAATTCCGTCCGACGCGCGTACGAATCTTTGATTCTTACTTTTTATCTGGAGAGTAGACGACGCGCGATTGCAGACGCAGGAGCTCGATGCGGCGCTCCTAACGCAGCGAGGAACCTCTGCCAGAATACGGGAAAAGTTAGTTCGGGATTATCCGCCAAGAATTCCGTCCACGAAGTCCCGTCCTGCTCTCTCGATATCCGACATCACGCGACCATCGTCCTCCCATCTCGTCCGAACGTGACTGCCGCGAGGAAGGTGGTCTACGTGGCCAATGGCGAGGACGCGTCGCGACGACCACCACGGAGCGCCCCCGGGACGGCGACGCTGTTTTCACGACCCAGTTGACGCGATTTATGCGAATTTCCGTAAACGTGCTTTGCGCGACTCGCACGTCCTGCGCCGAGTTAGCGCAGTCGGAAGAGCGACCGGACTTGCCGAAGGACAAGAAGGATAATAAGCATGAAAATCTATTGTCTGCGCAACGAGTAGTAACAGAATGATTTGTGCGGCCGTCGGCGTTGCTAATATTATTTCTGCGATATTTTAAATGATTTTATTTTATCAAAATAGATCGTGATTTGTATTTTGTGAAAAATTATTTATTGTCATGTGTACACAACATACGGGTGAGAAATGTCTGTAAAGAATAACGGCGAACGACGGGCCGGTCGCTTCAATCTCGGGAAATCCAGTGCGGCTGAATAGGTTATTAATGGTATCCTTAATTCGTACAAATTGGATTAATGTACAGGAGTTCGTTTTGGCTTTCGTGTTAGCCGGAGACTTCGCATGGAGGAAATAAAGGGAAATAAAAGAGATCTATATGTTCGGGAAGCGCGTGTATGTGTGCGCCGGCCTGAATGTGTGCGCCGCGAACGTGTATCCGGAGAGAATGGGAGAGAGAGAGAGAGAGAGAGAGAGAGGGGGGGAAAGAGATAGAGGAAGTAAAGGGGAAGAGAGCAAAACCATCGGAAAATGGACCAGTTGAGCAGAACGAGAAGGAACGACGTGGTTCGTTAACGCTTTCATTGGAGAGCGATTCTTCACAAAGCCAATATAACGGAGCCCCGAGTTCTCATTTACTGCCCCGCGTATAGATAACGCGACGACTACGTTTATCCGCTGTAGACTCCCGCAGGCCATATGATTCGCTTTAAATCGTCAATGAATCGTTCATTGCTGATACATGGCTGATATCTCGATGAGTCTTTTGAGTCTTGAATTACGAAATAGCGTGGACTCGAAGCGAGTTACTGTTTAATGCGCTTTACCGCGCGTTACCGGCGGTGGAATAATATCATTTGTTAATTCTTAAATGCTCTTGTACGAAACTTTGTGTCCTCTAAAGTGGAAGGAAATTATGTCGCCCGCGACAGTGGGCGCTCGAGAAAGGCGGCGGAAGTGGCAAAATTGTGCGATAAAGAACTGAAATAACACGATCGTCGCGACGTTGTTATATTTTTAATGAAGAGATCACCGAATGAAGTACGTCGTCGTATTTCAGTAAGAAATTCCTACGGCAAATTGCATCCGCGGACCTTTGTGCGAGCCATTAATAACGACTACGCGAAATATAGCGAACGGTGAAGCATGATTCGCATTCGGATGAACCTCCGTGTAATAACGGCACGTTAAACTTGGAACAGATAAAGCCGGCGCTAAAGTTGCTGATGTTCTTCGTTAGGTGATCGGAGGGCGGTGGGGGGGGGGGGGACAGCGACGGGTGTGTCTGGCTAAAAACTTTTTACGGCCATTGTAGATCCACTTTCGGTGATTTTACGTGACGCATTTGCTCGGACGACTTTCGAAGCCGGGCTCTCTACGAGGTATTGCGATGTATTTTCCATCACGAGTGGCCGAGGCGCGAATATGGCACGTGATTGCGACAATCTTAGCTCTTGATTGATCAATCAGGATGTCCATTCAATCGGGACATTTTTTTTCTTTCCTATTTCTGCGGCCACCTCAATAGCTTATAGATCTTGAATTTTTCCGATTGACGGAAACTTCTATTAGCTAAGAACGGTTTACGATGGATAAATCGTTGCAATATATAATAAATCCTCTTAATAATTGTTCCAAAGTGTTCTCTGAACACGTACGGTAAATCGCTAAGCTTAGGTTTATTTCTCACCCAATTGCATTTTTTTTTTTTTTTTTCTAGAAATAACAACACAATTTTAATAATATTTTATTCGCAAATATTCCACGGCAGGAAACGAGCCATAAAGCGTTTCAACGTCAGCAATCCCATTATTGTGGTTCTGTTTTTATATAAAAGAGTTATTTTTTTTCTACTGTCAACGTTGTGATACCATATTGTTTTATCATCTCCCGTTTTTTAGCATCCGCGGTTTGTAAAGGGCTCGCAATGTTATGTTTTCACGCGGCTGCGTATAGGCTTTAAACAAACAAAAAGGAAAATTGAATATTGACTATCCAGTCGATAAATATGATTTTTTTGTGGTAAACAGATCGTCTTCTGAAAGACACTGAAGTAAGTAAATGACTATTTTATGAATATTTTCCCATGAATTGTTTGCGATGATAATTAAAAATAATAATGAAAAGCATGTAAAATTATTTACTTATTATTTACTTTGTGAAAATTAATTAAATCAGCAAATTGTCGCTTGTGTCTCGCTTTTAAAGCATTATTTGTGTCTTGAGAGCTTTTTACGCTTAGCTTTTTTAAGAAGAACATGGTTTGTAGGGATGCTTTTTCTTTTTTATTAATAAATTTTCTATAATCTTCACGCATCAGTCACTTTGTATTAACGCGAGTTCGAGATTGTATCGCGTCTTCTCCATATTTCTTGCGCTTGTTTATCGAAATTGACTTTCATATGCAAACGAGTTGAGAATACTAAAATAAATGACGAACGATTGTCTCAGTGTATTTATTAATCCGCAATCGCGTTTAAAACATTTTTCGTTTGTAAGCGGCGCTAATAATGGTTTCCAAGCCTGTTACGTTTCCGAGGACGATAAGCAGCTAAAAGTTAACCCGAGAATCCGCTAAAAGAGAATCCCGTATATTAAGCGCACTTTGTTGTGCAAATTATATTTCAAAACGAGAAATTTTAAAGCGATCATCTCGGTGTTTTACGCAAGATGTTTAGTGCAGTGCTCAGCTCAGTTTCCGCTAATTGCATTAAAAATTTGAGAGACTGTCACTGTCTCGACTTTTTTCGCAAGACACATAGCGCAAAGCTCGGCTCAGTTTTCGCTATTTATATCTAAAATTATTGTTGTTAGACCATTACAGTAATCGATCGTTATCAACATTGTTTCGAAATTTGTGCTCGACTATGGGATCAGTTAAGCCATGGAACCACGCATGCATGAGTAAACTAGAAAAAATTAAGATGGAATAGGCGTTGGGAAAATTAAATACATTCTTTGACTGCAAACACGTTTTTTCTTTAAATAAATTATATGAAATATGTAGATTATTTTTAATTTACATTCGTGTCATATATTTGCTTTGTAATATGTTCATGATACATATACATACATATATGTATCTTGTAACATTTTCTTGATATTGCTTTTCTGCGTTAATTTATACAATATTTAACCTCGGAATCATATAAAAATGCAAACTAACTGCACTTCAGGAAGAAAAAAGAACAGAAAAGAGGAAAAAGGAAGAACAGGAAAAAATTACTTTATTTTTATCTTATTAAAGAAATATAAAAAGATATATATATGTATATAGTGAAAAAATAAGAATCAGAAACGCGATTGTTAGAGCGCAAAAGCTCTATTAATTATTATACAATAATATATAAAAATATGTATTTTGTATATATTAATGTCACACACGTATTTTTGTATATTAATTTATAACAGTTATTACTTTTTGCGCTATGATAATTATGCTGCTCCATATCGTTATTTATCTTTAAAGAAAACTACATTTTATTAACTTTTAAGTCAAGATATAAATATGCACATTATAGTGTGTGTATATTGTAGAGTTAAATATTAATATCTTTTAATCTAACTTTTAATCCACTTATTTTACAACAATGAAATAATGTAACTTTTTTATTTCTAATTTTTTATTTCTAATCTTTTTTATAATATTATATATATTTATTTAGGTAATATTGTTTAGAAAAAGTTTGTCGTCACCTGTGATCTTATCGGGTGCGAAATCAGGAATTTTAAAAGCAATATTAGCGTAAATCATTAGCATTTTATATATATGAATTATAAACCTCTACTTAGGAAAGTTTTTACTTTAAAGAATGTAAATAAATGACAGCTATTCAATATCAGAAACGCTGAGAAACACCGACGAAAGTTTCGGGGAATTACTACACTAATTAATTGAGATAGCTGATATGTCTTGTTTGAAATATTGAAATACGCGCCGTGTAGTAGTATGAAATTGGGCACATAAACGTGACGGCACGTATTTGGTTAACCGCTGATTAGTTCGCATCGAGCGCGTCAATATCGCAGCTACATATTGCGATCGTTCCGTGTTTTCGCGTCTTCTTTTCCTGCTCGGACATATTCCGCGTAAAATGTGTATCGTGAGTACCGAATTGAACAACGGGCGATCGTCTCAGTGTTTTCATTTATTCGCGCAATCACATTTCACGCATTTTTTAATGTTTGTATAACGAGCGTCAAATATTCTAACCTAACCTAACCTAACCTAATTCAACTTGCTATCTGATCAAAATTTTAACTGTTGCTTGTTCTCCGTGTTCTCATGTTATCTATATTAGAGAGTTTTGTGTTGCTTTCTGGCTTTTCTGGAAAGTACACAGACAATTTCGTACCGAGACAATGTTCCCTCTCTTTGTTCCTAAATTTACCGTAACTTTCTCAATCATATCACATTAGCGCGAGCCCGAGGTCAAATTACATCCGCTTCGTGTTTTCTGCGTCTTTTCTACGAAAATGAGTTTTGCGAACAAAAGAATGTCGAATCGTATTCGTAACTCAATATCTATTAATTAGAATTAATGAACTGTATCATAGTTCGCGAGTGTACAGTGATCAAGAATGTTATGTGATATATATTATTTACGAGAGCTGCCTGAATTGAGAGAGAGAGAGAAGAGATAAGGATAAGAGCAAAAGTTACAAATCTGTAACAGAAAAGAGTAAACACACATCGGCCGGTAAGCTAAATCTCATTTATGATGTTTGTATGATTGTTGATTATTCGTTAATTAATTAAAATAATTATAAATTTATCTGTTTAATGATTCATATTTTAATCATATTCGATAATATTTTTACCGTAATTATTATTATGTATGAATTATAATTACTGATTACTCAGTAATTCTACTCGATAGTTATTAATCTGATTACATTTTATATATAATTATTTAATTATTATTATTATTATCATTTAATTATAATCACGCGAAGCGGTATAATTAGCAATGTATGTATATTCTTAGCGTATCGTTCTTACAAACGATAACATTTATCGAATATTTTATATAAAAGTAAAGTATAGTATATAAGTATAAAAAGTATAATTCATTAAAAAAAAGAACATGAAAGACGTGAAAAATTAGTTTTGAAGCTTAATTTAGATTAATTTTTAAAAATATGTCTCTAAAAACAGTAAAATTTATCTTGATAAATTTTTCTGCTAGAAATGTGTTTCATCTTTGATAGAAGTTTTTATTAAATAAAAATTATTTTTATTTTGGAAGAAAATTCTGTTAAAATAATTCTTATGATTTAAAATAATTTTTTGTACTTTTGCTTCAAAGTAATCTTATGCTCCTTTTAATATCTGTTTTGTGAGAGAGAAAACAAAAATCTTACGACAGTCACAAAACATGTACGCGAACCTTCTCTTATCGGCAGACTACCTCGTTAAAGTCTTGCGAAAGAAAAGCCGATCGACTCTTCGCGCGGTCTCGCAGAATGATGTTCATCGGATGCCATAATCGTATTCGATATCGTCACACGAGACGGGTGATACGGGTGTATATTCGTGTATACGCGCGTATATGTATCCAAGTAACGCGGCGTCGCGCGCGTTGCGTCACTTTACGTTACGACGTCGGCTGTAACATTATTCATAAGTGGAGGACTATGCACACTTCATAAACATAACGCGCGCCAACCGCGGGCGCGCGACACTGCACCCTGGAAATGTCCACAATATCGGCAGCATTGTGATAACGCGCGAGAGCGAAGCACATAGAAAGCGATGCGCTTGGGAAGATCGATGATAACGCGTCGCGTGAATACCGACCGCAGTATTGATATGTATACAATAGCGAAATCATGGAAATCCATTTGCGTTTCGCATAATTCACTAAGGTACGAAGGAGAGGGCTATTATCGCGCCGGGTGGCGCACACAGGAGATTGATCTGAAACTGGAACAAAATATTTTATTCTTACTGATCGTCTCAAAATTGCGATTTTTTCTCACTACTTTTAGTTCACGACATAACTTTCTACAATTACGTGGCTTTAAACGGATTTTGAGCCGTATTAATATCGTAAAAAAGTGGATTGAGCAAAACACTGGACTATAAAGTAACATTCTTGCGAGATGCAAATCGCCGAGGCAATCGCTTGATTATTTAGACAAAATCGCGAACGCCGAATAAAACATGAATGCGCCATTGTTGCCGCGAAAAGTGGAATAGTGGAGCATACTAGCTACACTTACGTTTATACTTTAAGAGTTGTTGTTTCAGTCCGGACTATAAAGCAAACTATAAACTCCCCGGAGCTTATCCTTCGGAGACCCCGAACTTCATCGCTCGCGATATTCATAACCGTCTTTTGTCGCGTGCCGTCCATTGTCCATCGCTCTTTGCTCTTGTCACGCCGCGTTTACCAACGCGCGGATCACTTGCGCGAAACAAACAAGCCTTTGCCGTGTATACTACTTTTATTAAACCTCGCGTGTCACGTGACGCAACTCTAAACCCTATACGAGCGCGCGACATTACCGCGAGAAAATGTCACACATAACGCCGGCGGACGTACGATGTATTTCCCATGTGGGATACGGCGAAAATATTGACTCCGGAACTTTCCTTACGTCTTGGAGAGAGAGAGAGAAAAAAAAAAAACAACGGAGAAGACGGATGTATGTATGCGTGTCGCGAAGTCGCCGCGCAACTACAAAATCAATCTCGCTCGACGACAAATATGGATATTGATGTTCCGTTCGATTACACGTGTCGCAAATTGCGCGCAACAAATTTCGACGCCGCCTATTAAACGGATGTTGTTATCGAAGTTGGAAAAAGTGCTATTTATCGCGTTCGTTGGATTTCATTTATTTATGCGGCTTTTCCGCCGAGAGAGTTAGCTGTCATTGACGGAAAAAAAAAAAAAAAAAAAAGAGAGGCGCCGGAATCCGCATGAGAAACTTGAACGGATAAGCGTGTCGCACGTTTTAATCGTCAATATGCTCCGCTCGGCGGAATAGATTTATATTTCGCATAACACAAACGAGACGCAACGTTATTCGTTGCTGCGCGTTCGCGCTCGGCGCGTGACGTAACACTCGTCGCATCGTTATTCGATTACGCCGACACCGTGAAGCACGGTTCGCGAGATAGTCTCGATTTACGAGAATGGTAATCGCGAGTGAAGTCGCTATTCGTCGCCAGCAACTGATTATCACGCTGCAGTGTATCGGCAGTTGGCGTAATTTAAGCATTCCTAGTCGCGCGAATTACCCTCTTCGGCGGAATTTAGTTAAAGCCCCCCCCCCCCCCCCCCCGCGCGAAATTTATCTGAACTTTTCACGCGGCGCTAGAGCGAACCCGTATGCCCGGGATGAGGCCATAATTTTGAGAAACGCCTCCCACCGGTTACCTCGACAATTCTCAGCGTAATGTCTGCGACAATTCATTCCCAAATGGCCCGAACGGCAATTCTTAGCCGGGCTCCGTGCACAAATCTTACGTACACACCGATCCCCGAGGAAATACATTTGGGTCGCGCAGGTACGTTCCCACCTACTAATGCCCGATTTTACGTCCGTACCTATCTACCACGCCCACGTGCCTCCGCAGTGCTTCCGGATAAATTCCCCGGGAATATTTTCACCGGAAACGTTTTGCTGTCGCCGTCGCGAATAAGAACCCGTACCTTGTACAAATCGCATTTCTTCTTAACTGGAAAAATACATTTGGAAATATCACGGCCGATTCGCAGGGAGATGCAGGGCGTTCTTTAATATCCAAGGTGGACATTTCGAGCAACATTTATCTGAAAACATGCAAACATTTGCCGCAACAGACTGTAAGTCGGATAAAAAAAAATCATATCAGACGTGCACTTCTTTTTTGTTTTCGAAAGCAATTTCTGTAATATTCTTCTAATATTAGGAAACGCGCTCTGTGCGCGATAGAAGTTCCTGAGAATGAATTTCGCAAGGCGCGACCGCGGGGCCGCGAGAACATTAATTAATGACGATTCGCGCGCGAACGAATGTGGCCGCGTATAAATTCTAAGAGGATGAATAACCGCAGAGGCGAGCTAATATCGATACGCCGCAAATTCCATTCACCATCGACACACATGCGCGCGCACTCATACGTGTGTCGTTTCGAATTAGAATTAACGCGCTCGTATGTTCGGGAAATCCCACGGTAGCTGACCTAGCTGCTAAGCTAACCATAAACCCCAATTACATGTATAAAATGCACACGTACGTATACTAATGCAACTGCGGCGCGCGCATTTATAGCGCGGGCGTGTACAGACAAGCGAGTGTAACTGAAAGCGAGTAGGTTTTGACTCAACCTTAAGTCTGAAACACACGGAGGTCGCGCGATCTCGGGATCCCTGTTCCAACAAATCTCTCGGGCTTCGCGAGAAAATCCAACGACGAGTGATCCCGGCGACGTCAATCAGGCGAGATCCGCGTGGGATCTTGCCTCAATAATTTCACGCCGGGAACTGAAAGACATGGGAAAGATTGTTTCTCTAATTAAATTTTCATTAAAGAAAATTAACTTCAAATAGGTCAAAGTATCTATAGGCGAAGGGATTGGTGTTAGTTCCGAGACACTTTGTGTACACAGCCGGCGGAGGTAATGCTAACAATGCGCGCGGCATAAATTTGCACAGTTACACAAAGAACGAACTGCCAGGCGAGATGCAGAAGTTTGCCGCTTTTTGGAAAGTCCGTCAAAGAGCCTCTCCTCACTGCAGGCAAATTATCGACATTCAGTATTTTGAATGCCGAAAGTTTTCATTTACGGTGAATAGATATTCATCTTGGGCACTCGGTCGGCGGGCGGGTGCCCGCTCGCCATTGTCGCCGTTTTCATTCGAAACTTTTAAATTATTCCCCATTAATATTGCCGGAACTTTGCACAGCCGGGGCTCCATTAGCCGTGTTAATATTGGCCCAGAAAGACCGTTGACTTTGCGCGACGTACACACACGTACAGATTATTAATTCAGATTGATATCAAGCGGAGATTCAGTTCTCAAATCTCCAGCTTCCGAAATTCAATTTATGTCGTGTCATTGAATCGATACCGCGAACCTTGACAATACTCTTGTTTTCGCGAGTGATTCATGCGACACGATGCGCGCAAACGGATGCGTAAAGTTTCAGATTTTTTGATCTGTGTTTAAAAAAAATTTTGTCTTTCTTCATATTTTTTATCAATTATTAATGCCGCGCGCGTTTATCGTCGTACAATAAAACAAGCAGCGGTGATTTTTGTTGCAACGCGCCCCATTGTTTTCTCCCTCGATCCATCATCGCGTGAGGAAACGATAGTCGTTTGTACGATGCTAGCAGTAACAAGAACGTACGCGCGTATCAGGAATCATAAGTGATTTCTCAGGGGACATTACATCGTTCTTCGCATTCCGATTCTCGCGAAAAATGCGACGGGACGGGACAGTGGATGAGACACGAAAGAAACCGGAGCAGAATATGTCCTACTTGTAGATAGACGAGGAAAAATAGTCGAAACATCAGAAGGCTGCGGGATGACGTCGCCTCTTGGGAAGACGGATACGCGAGCTTCGAGAGGCAATGCACAAAACTTTGTTTGGAACCTCACATACGTAGCTTGATTCAACAACTTTTTCCCGGATAATGCACATTTTCTTACGCACTCCAAACCTTTGCACAAATATTTTGCGCCATTAGTTTGGACAGCAAAAAAGAAATAAACTACTTATTGCTCGAATTTGATTTCATCCGTAAAAAAAGTATGAATTCTGTCTTCCATTGATTGGAAGATATTTATACAGAAAGCGATAACGTTAGCGATATTTTCGGAAGATATACGAGTGGAATAATCGCGAATGATTATTATTATCGCGATGAATCGTTAAGATTATCGATTAAACTTTCATGGTTCCCAGTCGACGCCGCTGTCTTCTTATCAGTCGGAGATCCTTCCATACGATCACGTTGATAAAATATGTAGAGGGAAAAAAAAAACTATATTTTGTTCCCTGGAGCCGAAACTTTCTCCATTTTCCGATATGAATTAATAAATGGTGGCCGTAAGAATGTAGCCCCTGAGATAAGAAGATATATATCGCGCGCAGCGGACGGAGGGGGATAAAAAGCAAGCGATGAATCTGTGCGCCGGAGTAATTTTGCAAATGGATTCTCATTAACCGCGCTCCCCGTATTATATACGCACAATAAACGGGAAGCAAAATAAAAGGTTAGCAAAAAATCTATTTCGTTTTAAATCGATGTAATTGAATTTTGTCGAAACCCCCGCCTCGCGCACATTTTGCGGCCCGCGCTTTCGGCTTAATGCAGTCCAAGTAAGTTAGCAATGTAGTTGCAACCGGCAGCGAATTTAACCGACCGCGCATATATTAGCTACGAATTTGTTGACCGTCCGTTAAATTGTACACGACGCGGTAATACGATCCATCGATCTCGCCCCCCCCTCCGCTGTCGTGCTGTTTATTGAGCGATTCTCGAACGACAACGCTTGGCAACCGATGGCGAATTAAATGAATTAACTTGGCACTAGTCGGGATATCGACCGATCGCAGTCCCAGCCACTCCTCCGCGTTATGTTCGTTCGTCAATTTAAAGTCGCTCGTTAGTTTGTCAGCTTTCAGCCAACTTGTAACTGCGCGTCGCACCGTCATCATAACCATCTGCATAATAAATAGCTCCCTCTGATGCTGGCGGTGATGAACACCAATCAAGGAAGTTAACCGAATAGTTATAGATTTATCTGCCACTCGTTGCTGCATTAATTCGTCATTGGCCGCAACCAATGTGATAATCTACTTCTCAAGATACAATCGAATGATTAGAGGAATCCGCACCGTCGGCTTCAATTATTCCCAGATGAAAACACACGCGCGCGCGCGCACACACATCTTGTCGAGCGGGAAATATACTTTTCATTTCGAGGGGAGAAAATACTCAGAAAAATATAAATGTAAAGGGGAAACGCGTATGAAATCTTTTTCGATGACATAATAACATAAAGTTGAATTCGAGGTATTGTTAGATGTGTCGATAACACGTACTTGCAGACGCACACAAGATCACAGCCACAAACACATACTTCAGGATGCTATCATGGCTGGAACATTCCAAATTCATGGAATTTCTCGCTGGGCGTGTTAGCCGAAGATTGGACAGAAGCTCGATGCTATAAGTTCCGCTCTGGTTGTGCTTCTTTATGAATATTTTAAAGCGATATCCCATTTCTAACCGATATTTAGATCCCGCCATCTTCGTTATCATTACCGGCGCTCGCGAATGGAAAAATATTCATGCTTCCCTCCCCCCCCCCCCCCGTCGTCGGCACCTGTACGGGAAATCTATGCGAATGCGATTGACGTTTCAAAAATTTCGCGTCACGGGACCGATGGATGCTGCGGAGAGAGCCACGGAGTAAAGATAGTGATTAAATAGTTTTCGGGTGAAATAATCCACCGCGAGAGAACGGTGGTTTGCTCACTCGAGAGATGACAATCAAATGAGATCGGTGACGAAACGAGGCGACGATATCCGTCGCGCGGATAAACGGCGATTATCGCGTTTTAATTAAAGCTTTATTATCTGCCGGCGAAAACTTGTTATTGGGTAATTATTCCGGCGGCAGGAAAGTCTACTTAACCACGGTACTCGTTGCGGTGCGCCGGAGTGGGTACTTAAACCCTGGTGTAGTTCAGGTGGAGAGAAGCCGCCGCTGCTGTCAAAGAAACCTTCCTCGCCTCTTTCTCTCTCTCTCTCTCTCTCTCGTTCCTTCCCGCAAATCCGCCGTCTCTCTCGCGCTCCCGCTCCATCTCGGCGTGGTCTCATTCCAAAGCCGCCGCTTGCCACCGCGGCCGCTTAACATCCCTGAACTTTAAATTGGCAGAGCGCATTCAGGAACGTTAATATCGTCCCGCGGGAGTCGCTCGGCTCCCGAGGACGAGCTTCGCACCTTCGATGCTCGACGAGAAATCCGCAGTATCCGGCAGCGCCGATGTAGCTCTATCTTCAGGCGAACGATCCAACTTTGCACGTGTCTTTTCCCAAAGAATTTCAGCGCTTACTGCGCGCGCGATAATTTAACACATCGGTGTACGTGTTGGAGAATCGGGGAAACTTTTAATTGAAAATAGCATGCATTTTATCACAGGACCGATTGAATTGTTCACTGTGAAAAAGGGACACGAGTGATATTTCTGGCCAAATTGAGTTAACTGCGGTTTTCGATATTCCAGCATGTCAATATATAATATCTGGAATTTTTAGAACACTCGTAACTATTTTGAAGCGACCTGCATAAAAAATTGACGCGCGACTTTTTTAATAAATATAAAAGTTGCATTATATAATAAGCTAATGTACTAATCGAAGCTGAGCAGCGGACGTGAGCGAAGTTTTTAATTTACGGCGGCTACAAGCGAAGCTTTCAATTTAGTGTCCACAAATAGGAATTAAACTTTGGCCCACCGAAACGAGGGTTTATCCGCGTTAATTTCGAGTTACGCTAAGCCGGCCGCGCGCCTAAAATTCGTATGTATTTATATTAAACCGGGTTGACAGAGCGCCAAGTTCGTCTCAGAAACCTTATACGTTTGTAACGTTGCCGCGTTAAACTGGACAGCGCGGCAGACCGCCGCAGGTAGCGTCATCCGACCCTGATTTACCGGTTGATGTATCCGGCATGATGAAGTGGCCGTATCGGTACCCACCGCAGCGATCTTTATGAACCTGCAATATCAAACTCTGTATTTGTCCGGATGCGGTGTAAAATTGTGAACCCCAAAATTGGATTCTGTGAAACTTCACACGGCTATTTTCAAGCGCCGCGATTTGTACAAAGAAAAACTGTGAAAGATATTTTCTACGACACTCGTGTATTATTACACTCACATAATTTGTATCGGTTTTGTTTAACATCTCTTGATCATTGTCGTCTTCGTTCTGATTAATTCGACAGCGCATCCGCCATAATCCGGCCGCGGCAATAAGTTACGCGTTTTTAAAATTCTCTCCTTCGTAATCCCGTCTTAAATTATCCGACGGACCGTAGTGAAGCGACTCGTTGAGATTAGCGGAACGATGCGTCTCTCGTTTCTTGTCGCGGCTTCTCGATAATTCCTGATTACGGACGAGAGCGCGGCTAGCTGCACGATTTAAAAGTAATTATGGCCGCCTTATTTACGTCGTCCGGCTATCGGCTTCGGGTCGCACTATTTCACGGGGATTTAGGGCGCGCAATTAACAGATAAAATCTCCCGCTATTTTTCTGGCTCCGAAAAGCCCCGGGGTGGAGTTACTTGCCGAGGCCCGCGCCCCGGACGGGCGCAACAATTTATACAACATTAAGCGGAGCCTTTTTTCCCACCTCGTCGTAGTCTCCGTAGTCGCCGCCCCCCCCGCTCGCGCGCGCGTGTGTGTGCATTTCCGTTCCGCGAAGAAATCCGGCGGAGCGACCGCGCGTGATTTAACGGCTCCATTAATCGCGCGTCGCGAAGTGTACTTCACTAAAGTAAGACGATGCGTTGGATTTAAATCGCCGGCGGAAGATAACGGCGGCACGCCGTTGTCCCGTCAACCCTCTCTCTCGCCGGCAAGAAAAGATGCATCCGGAAGATTCCACGAAAAGACTCCCCGTCGCGAAGGTGGCTCTCGGAGATTGGAGCGTCTCATTTTTGACCCACTCGACGAATCTGAGTGGAAAGAGACTCACCCACCCCCCCTTTTCGATGATCGTAATGCGAAAATATCGAGCGAGCTGTTTCTATACACAATTAGGTGCCGCCCACCGCGCGCTCGTTATTCGCCATGTCGCCGGGAGCCACTTGCGCTCCGCAGTGAATAGATTATTTCGTTTGTTCGGCGCGATTTCGCCGTTCCGGGAGCGGCTGCAAAGCAGAACATTTTCGCCCGCGTGCTCGTTTCGCGCATTGTTTGCGCAACCTACGCCGTTCGCGCACTTGATCGCCGTTATTCGCGAATTTACGCGATACGCGGCTTTTGTCGAATAATGGGGATTCGGGGCGGCGTATGAGCGGGAGCGCCGACACTCCATTAAAACCGGAGCGTTTCTAGCTGCGGCGTCATTCCGACTTTTCGCGGACTCATCGATAATCGCAAATATCCCGCGGAACGGTTATCGCCGGCCGTCCGATTTACAGTTTTACAGCGCGCCGCGATACGCTAACGGCCTGTAAATGGTCAAGATATTGCGGGGCGGATATAAAAATATTTTTCGCGGCCATTTACCGAGCAAAATGCGCCCGAGCGGTATTGCTCGGGAACGCGGCGAAGATCGAGCGCTTTATAGGGGGGTCATCAGCCATGAGACTTCCTGTCGTCGGGGCGGGATTCTTGAGACAAATCGTTATCATTTCGCGTCCGGGCGACTATGATTTTTCAACGATTCCGACTGGACGCCATCGGCGAAACGGCGGCGCATAAATCCGCGGCACAGGAAATAGTTTTCACGGACGATCGTACGATCGAAACGATATACCGTCGCTTTGATGGCCGACGAGTACGATTGATTATTCAAACATTTCCTTATAGAGGCAAGAAAGAAACGATTTTAATGATAATAATGGAAATATTAGTATATTTAAAAAATTTTTAATTTTAAAATTTAATAACGTCAAATGTCGATTCTGTTGGAATAAAATTTGCTTAGTGAAATTCAGGAAAAATTAGAATAATATTGTACTTTAATAAAATGGTATTTTATATCAATTAAATTTGTACATCGAAATGAAAATGGGACGTTTTAAGAGAAAAGTACAATTGGAAAAATCACTTAGCGCTCATTTAAATCGAGATCCATCGTTTAACAGTCGCTAATATTTGCACATTTCTCGTTATTTTAACTTCTCTTTTCGCGAGTCATTTTGGTCTCTCCCGATCGTCGTCGATAATATGTAACCGGGATGATGCTGAGGAAAGTTTTCGTCGGAACTCCACTTGCGAATTCAACGCGGTACACAACATCGCCATTTTGTCGGCAAAACAAAGTGACTAGTCAAAATAAACCAATGCAAAATGACACTGTACTTTTAGGTTGAAACTTTCTCGCATCCTTCGGCTTTCGTTTATACGCGCTGCACGGTACATGACGTTGCATAACAATCTGGCCGACAACAATTCCAAGAAAAACGAGCAACAGAGATGCGAATAATTACTTTCGCCGTGATATGCTTATTCATTTTCACGTTTTGCGTATGTACGCAAGTAGCGCGATCTCCATTGTTTGCACGAATGCACGTATATTTATCGCGGACGCTGCAGTTCGCGATACAAGTTTCATTTATTTAGAATTTTAATTAAATCTTTTGCGATCGCGTTATATTTTTGTCATTACACCTCGGAGTGTGTCAATTGCTTAATCGACACTTTTCCGCGCCGTTCCACCGCGAGCCGTCCAACCGACGACGAATGCCAAGAGAGGGATGACTTCTTTTTTTTCTCAGAGTTTCGTCATGGTAATTGCCGTCGAAATGACCGACTACTCGCCAGTAGAATTGTCGGCCATCGAGGCGGTTAGGCACGCGGCCAACCCGGGTTCGTTGAACCCACCAAACCGTCCACAGCTGTTTCCCTTCCCTGTGGATCCTGCAGGATCGCGCAGCTAGTCGACGCATTCCCGTGACACCGTTTTTCCGGGTTTCCCCCCCCCCCCCCCCATAAACGAACGATCCTTTAACACGATACCGCGTCGCTGGTGTCGTTCGGTAAACACCATGCTCCATCGATACCGCACGTCGTGTTTAATAATCTTCGGTAAATTTTCCGAGATCTCTCCCGCTGCGTAACCGCGTACTTCGCGCTTATTATATTTGCATTACATCATGCAAAGTCGCGTTACACGCTCCGAAGGACGCGGCGCGGGATGTTCCTTATGCAATCGCAATGTTATTAAAACGCCGCTTGTTATTACACGTACGTCGTTGCACAAGCGCGGTAACATAATGTTCACGTAATTATTCGCGTAAAGGTATTTTTATGCAGTCACGGTTCGTTATGTAAAACGCGCCACGGAATGATAAATTTAGTTATTGCGTCGATAGTTTCTTTATTTCTAGCGCAGAAAGCGGCTCTCTTAGATATCTATACGTTAAAAAAAAAAATATAGTTTGCTGAAACTTCACAGATATGTATTATGGTTCACAGAATTATTTTTTCCTTCCAATAATTTTTTATTCTCGCTACCGAGCTTCGGCAGCGGTTTATCCGACGAATACTCGCTCTTCGCAATTCTGTATTATTCTTACTTTTTGTCTGGCGAAGTTTGCATTGTTAGAGCATCGTCGAGATACAAAAGCATGTCCGAGTACTTCCGCCGTTCCTATGTACACGAATGGCGATTTGCATTTACGAACGGGGAACTCGCCGCTTGAACGGGCGGTTAAATATTTTTATGCCGGCAAGAACTTTGAAAGCATTTCCAATTAAAAGTTTGAACCATCTTTCGCGCATATAGCTGCGCTCTTGGACTCCCGCTTCTTCAAGATCCATCACGGCGTTAATAATATGATATGTGATGCTCAATCGATTAATTCGAAATTTATATTGACAGATTTTCTAGTTTTAAACTGCATCACTTTGCAGAGGAATTTCTAACAGCTCGATATCTCGAGAAGTTACAAGGAACGAAGTTATAGTTGAATGAAATAAATTTCTGTATCTCTAACTGTGTACCGTAAGTTAAAAAATATAAAACGGCATACAACGTAGAATTTTTATATCACATCATCATATTTATTTTTCACAGTTAAAAAAGAATCTTTTTTACATTTTAATGTTTACAAAAGAGATAAATGTTGTATTTTATATTATTTTGATTGTTGAATTTTTATATTTACTATTGCGATATAGAGCTCTTTTATTTGTTAACGAACACATATTCAACTTTAATCTCGAAATAAATTTTTGGCATCAATTTTCCATCTCTATGAAGTATCGATAAGGTTTTCGTTTCGGCACCGCCGTCTATATCCAATAAATTGTTATTTCTTGTGCGTGTTTTATTTGGAAATGATGCAAAAACCGCGATGCAATTTTGAGTTTACATCTGTACGCATTATTTATGAAAATACATAAATAATGAGTTTTTGTTCTTAATGATATTATGACGTTTATCACATATTATATTCGAATATAGCTGTAATTGGGACCTTGTGTCAATAGTTGTGATATTTAATTATCGATTTTCATTAATACGATGTTAATTAATTTGACTTTACTAATTACGTGCTTATTACTACAACCCTTAATTAATAATGCATTGAATTAATTACAACTAGAAACTTCTACTTTGTGCACTAGACAGGACAGAAATGCATTTCCGTCGACGATGCGGCAGTGATTTTAAATTTTATGAAATTCTACGAAAGAAATTCTACGAACAAAATTATTATTTTTTTTCGGCACTTTGAGTCGAATTTTTCGCGACGTTTTTTCGAAATATTCTAATTTCGCGCATTAGCCGCACTAGGTGACATTCTCGCGTTCGGTAAACTTTCATCGGCGCGGGGTCCGGCTTACTAATTAAAACTTAGTAAAAGCGTGAGCAAAAATATATTTCCATTTCCATTCCCGAGTCCCACGTCGTCGTAAAAACAACCGCGACAAATAAATTCCCGTCGGCGCATCGCGTTATAAAGTTTAGAAGCGCGGCCGACGTAATGACGATGCATGTGCATTATGCATTAAACAAAAGCGTCAGACACGAGGCGCGCCGACGGGAAAAGTGTTAAACATCGCCCAGAGCTAACGGGTTCAACGAGTGCCCTCGTGACAAAAGTACCTCGACGATATAATGGACGTCTCGCTCGTGCGCGCCATAAATGGCGGCAAAAAGCGTTTCGTTTTGCATCGCTCCCCGTGGCGTCATTTCAACAGACCGACTTGTCGAAAATTGCAGCGGTTGTGCCGGATGTGACCGATCCGATCGGATCGTTTCGCGAATGTCGTCGCCACCCCGCAGGACGAATAGCGTGTCGGCGTATAAAAGCGCGTAGAAAAATTCATTAATCATAATTAAAAATGGGATTGTTGAAAAATCAAGAGAGGGATTTTCTCGCGCGCATGAGTTTTAAATTAACTAAATGAGAAAAATAATTAGAGATTGTGCATTTGTATGAAATTTTGGGATATAATAATGCGATTCTAGACAAAAAAAGATGCTACTGTTTTCGTCAGCGAAACGATTTCCTCGAAGTAACGGCACTCCTGCGAATTAGCCGTTCGACAACCCTTTGGCGTCGTTATGCACCGCGCCGGCTGCAGCCCTTTTTTCAAATTACCTTTTTGATTTATGCCCGTGCGCGGCCACTGTATCCCCCCGCGCGCCCGCTTTTCCCATTTACATGCAGATGCCACCGCACGAACGATGTAATTGGACGTAGTGCGCTTATGAAACAGGAAATGCAAACGCGCTTCGGAGAACGACGAGCGCTCGCGAGCACTCGAGAAGCGCGCTTCCATCAAGAATCAGTCGAATTTTTCACTCGTAATTTCATCCTTTTAGTACCGAATTGTTATTTTCTGAGAGAAAAAAATTTGAATATATTTTTTCGCACAGAAATTTTCACATACTAAAAATGCATGAAGGATTTTTCGAGATTTTCTTTGAATCTTGTCATTGGATTATGAAGGAAATTACTGGAAGCTTTCAAGGGGCAACAGTATTGCCTGACTCTGAAACTATATATTTCTACGTCCCGTTGAGTAAAAAATATTCCCGATGAGAAGCGCTGATAGTGAAAGCTCAGCCAGGAAAAAATTCAATGTCAAAAGATGGGAATTTCTCGAGCAGTTTTCACACTGACGAGTCGTGAAGGCAATGCGTGCCGTTCGTATCGGAATAAGTTCTCAAATGCAAATTGCCGCGAGCGTCGCTTTCGCGATAAATGGAAAGGAATAAAACAGGCGTAGAAAAAGATGCGTTGCCGAGCGGCGCGCGAAACATTCGGGAAACAAATAGTTTTTCTTATCAGCTGATGATGCCGCGTTATTGCTCGTTATATCGGACAGAGACGAGCGAGCACCGCCTGACGGCGGTAAAAAGGAATTTAATTACTTTTAATTTCAGCAACGCGTCGGGATCGCGTTATTTGCGGCCACGTGTGCCTCGAGACTCGTTTATTTCTTGGATTCCGGACATTTAAATTGTCTCGGTTAATTGATTAATCGTTTTTCGTCGGTCGTTACGCGAGACACACGCGAGAATGTTACACGTGGATTATCGCGTGTAGTTTCGGCGGTACTCGCTCGCTCTCCATTTTCCGTCCAGCCGCGAAAAGGCGCGACCGGTCGATCCGCTTGCGGCGAAGAATCCGCGAATCCTCCCGCGGGACTCCCCGCGCACAGCTCGCGGATTTCGCGCGGGCTGTTCTCGCACCCGGGGCGCGCACCACCGTGCTGATTTATTATTCGTAGGAAATTTATTATACGGCCGAAGCCAGTCGTACGTATATATGCGGTGTACGCGTACACATACGCCGGTACGATAACGATATACCGCCGCTCGTGTACTCGGTCGGCCGTGTACGAGAGGACAAAGGGAAAATCTGCCGCGCGATAAATTCCGGAAATCAATTCGATTTGCGAAGCACAGCGCGGCGGCGGCGGCGGCGGCGGCGGCGGCGGCGATGCGGTGGTGTGTTGCTCTGGAACACCGTTCCAGTCGACGGACATGGAGTGGCGCGAACTAATATAATGGTGGGCAGAGGAGAGGGAGCGGGCAAAGGGGCGCGATAAATAATAATTATTGCAACCAAGCTCGCGGCTAATGCACGATGCCCGGCCGCCGCTCTTCGCGCGAGCACAACCTTTCGCCGCCCCTCCCCTCTTCCGCCGCCGCCGCCTCCTCGCGCCTGAAAATATAGCGCGCGCGGTGAGTGATAATTGCATTTCGGGGCTGGTAACGGCGCTGGGCGGTGGTACAATTTCCGTTACATTGTGCGCGATTGTACTTTAGCCCCGTGGACTACTATATTCCCGTCTCGCCTCATCTCGTCCCGGAGTGTTATTATTTGGGCGCGTTTAACCGTAAGGGAGGCGCGCGCGGACGTTTTCGAGAAATTGGCGCACCGAGCGCGCGAATTTTAAGTGCTTTAAACGAGGGAAAATTACGCACCTTATTCGACGTGACGATGATGAAATTGGAGCGCTTTACTTTCGATTACTTGCCACTTACGCGAACGCCCGGTTAGCGTAACAACGCAGTCCGCCGTTGCTTGGGTAAATAACGCTTCGATAATAATCTTGCTTATTTTCGGCGCCGAGTCGATCGATTGTACAGAATTACGGGGCTGTCCAAAATTATTCTTATATCCTTATTTGTGGCGTGGAAAAGTGCATTTCGCGATATTTTCCGAAACGGCGGAAGCCTGCTCCGTCGAGTAGGTCTGCAGACGTTATTGAATTTGAAGCACCTCGTTGTCCGCTTTTCTGATAACCGCGGCTGGAGAGAGAGAGAGAGAGAGAGAGAGAGCCGCCGAGAACGAATGCGAGGATCTTGTGCGACGCAGAGGTGGAATAAAGCGGCGGCTTTTCTCATGGAAATTCAGCCACGAAGTTTAGCCACGCTCGAAAATATGACAGTCGCGCGACCGGAATACACGTCTTACGCTAAATTCATACGTCATAATTCCACGTCGTGCTTCTTGCCGTCGCTATTTCTTACGTTATACACTTTTACGCGAGCAGATTTAAGCGAGGCAACCGAAATAGAATGGCAGTTCGAGAGATAATATCATCTACGCGATATACACTCAAAAAAATGATCTTGCAATAATAGCTAAAATTTTCTAGGTGTAAAAAATTAACTAAAACAGATAAATGATTAGCAACTGTTGTGATATTGCATATGTAATTACTTAATCAGTTTAGATGACGGAAACAGAATATATATCTGTATTGTTTGTGAACTTTAAAAAGAAAGTTTCTCTAAAGCGCCTATCTGTATAAGATCAATCACGTGTTAGATCATGCAATGAATAACATTTAGCAATGGTACCTAAATTTTTCAGAAGCTATTGCTAGAACATTACTGCTATAAATTCTATATGTGACAAACAATGTTTTCACAGATACGAAAAATAGCGATACATTCTTGTTGCGATATCTAGAAATCTAACTACATCAGCGAAATATTTTTCTGAGTGTATAACTAGCTTTTACGATAATATCCGCGGATTACATGTTCTTGGGACTCGATCTGGAATACATTTGCCCTCAATTTCCACGTTTCTATCAACCGGCGAGCCCTTATAACTTGGACGAGAATCGCGACGGCGGCGGTCGAAACGAGTGTCTTTCCGCTTGCGCGGGAAAAAAAGAGCGCGGAAATGTATATCCGATTTAACGAGCCGCGACAGCGCGAGCAACGGGGAGAGCGGTCCGCCCACGGACGATAAAGTTTCGCCCTCGAGAACAGAATAACAAGTTCATCCTCGCGGTCGGCGGCGGGGAATCCGGAATGCAGTCTCCTTGGCTTGGATATTACCCGCGAGGCCGTCCGTAAGCGAGCAAAGAATATCGTTTCATTTTCCTAAGGCACACCGCGGTCATAAATTCTACGTAGCGCGGCACAACAACCGGCCGAAGAAAGAGGGTGGACCGCGAGGGGGGGGGGGGCGGGGGTACGTGCCGGCGGAAGCGAACGGGACGGCCGGAGATGGGCGAGGGAGGGGCGGAGGAGGGGGAGCTGCGTGCTCGAAAGATAATTAAAATGTCTTGGCGTCCTGTGCCGAGGCGCGAGTTATGGCCTGAACTTGCCACAGTGGCATAAGCGGGGCATCCGACGAAGCTTTGCCGGGGAGTTGCCGGCTCGCGCAATTCCCGCAACGGCGCGAGTTAACGAGCTGTGAACCCGTGAACCTTGTTGCAGCCTTTGCGGCCGGAGAGAGCGATACGGCGAGGCTTGCGCGGCGCGCCGGTTCTTCTGCATTCGCCGGGATCAAAGAAAAGGAAGGCATTCCCGCGCTGCTTTCTGCAATTCTACATCTGCTGGAAAACCGTTTTCGACCAGAATTCTCCGGAAATTTCAGTTTTTTTTTTTTTCTTTCTTTTTTTAACTTGTTTAATTTTTTGGTAAGCAACAACCAGTCGTGTTTCTTGCTTCCGACCGAATGCCGCTTTCGTCAACGGTTATCATTAACGAGCTTTACATTTCGAAGTAGCATCGACTCTACTATCCGCGCCTCTTGATACTCCACTTTCCAATTATGCGCTCCACTCATCTCGCGTAGAAGAACCCGATGAAAGAGATGAATGCGAAAGCCTTCTCTTTCTTCGCGCCCGCACCTGCTCCACCGCCGGCGTCCTAAACCTATTCTCGGTGAAAACGATAGAATTGACGCCGGTGCGGTTTAGTCCGATTCCCTCAGCAGCGAGAGTTAACGAGCTGTGAATTCACCGCGGTTCTTGGTGGAGAGAGAAAGAGAGGGGGGGGGGGGAGAGGAAGAGAGAACACCGGTGCAAACGGCGTCGTTGTTGGTGATCTCGCGTCTGGGACAGGCAACAGAAAACCAGTCGCAATTGCGAGCGGGGAACCCCGCAAAGCGTGCGGCTGGCAAAGGTGAATAGTTAACGGGACGTGAATTCATAAGTGCGCGCTATACGAGACGCGGTGTACAAGTAAAATGCTACAATTGCCGTTGCAGTTGATAGAACAGCAAAGAGCTTTAACTACGTTTCGCGAAGAAAGGCGTTATTATGAATTAAATAAAACGAGTTAGTTAAAAGGCGACGATTCAAAGTGGCCCACGAAATAAGCGACACGATTATTTTGAATGGCATTGTTCTTTTTTTAAAATATAATATTCCAGCGACTCTGATAAATGCTGCAAAAGAAGTACGAAAATCAAGTTTGCGTGTGATGCAAGTGAGAAAAGAAAAATTTCACGCGATAATACTGGAGAAAAAGTTGCAAAAGCGTAAATTAGCGGAGACTTTTCGCGTCCACTCAAAAAAATGATCTTGCAATAATAGCTAAAATTTTCTAGGTGTAAAAAATTAACTAAAACAGATAAATGATTAGCAACTGTTGTGATATTGCATATGTAATTACTTAATCAGTTTAGATGACAGAAACAGAATATATATCTGTATTGTTTGTGAACTTTAAAAAGAAAGTTTCTCTAAAGCGCCTATCTATATCACGTTAGATCATGCAATAACATTTAGCAATGATACCTAAATTTTTCAGAAGCTATTGCTAGCACATTACTGCTATAAATTCTATATGTGACAAACAATGTTTTCACAGATACGAAAAATAGCGATACATTCTTGTTGCGATATCTAGAAATCTAACTACATCAGCGAAATATTTTTTTGAGTGTCGTGGAGAACACAATAGATCTTGAAAAATGTATTAGAAATTGACGCCAACTTAAAATCATTTTAAACGTACGATATATATTTTGTCGGAAATTCAGTAATTTCATCCGCTCTCGTACGGTCTACGATTACACTGCAAGCTGGTAGCTTGCAAAGGTAAAGGCGAAGGCTGTCCGTCAGTTTGAGTTGCCGCAACGAGATCTTCGAGTTATCGGTTCATGCAGAATTTCCACAACAGTCCGGGTTAACGAGCCGTGAACTCGCGAACACACCGTGGAAGTGTTACGACGTGAGAATCCAGTAGGAAGCGAACCTCCCTGCTAAATTGAGCGTGTATAATGATAATGGTAAGAGACAAGGAATCCATCGGCAGTGACGGACCTTCTTGACTTAGGCTGTTAGAACGTTAATAGAAAATTCATTAACGGCACTCTGAAATGTGCGCTCAAAACGCTAAGGTAAAATTGCATTTACGCAGAACTTAGTCTATAAATCATTGTAAATATTTCACGAGTCTTTTAGATGAATCCGTTCTATAATTCAATTGCATTTACGCAGAACTTAGTTTATAAATCATTGTAAATATTTCACGAGTCTTTTAGATGAATCCGTTCTATAATTCAAGTGGAACGATTGGACGATTCTCACGCGTGCTTATGTATTCGAACGAGTTTTATGTTACAAAAGTGTGACGGCGCAAAATTGGACACAAGCATTTTTATTGCACGCACTCGTTCGGAACGCTTTAGAACGCAGTGTCTTTCGATGTATTCCGATTTTACAGGCAAATAAAATGCGCGCGCGATAAATTTGCCTGTTGAATTTTCAGGCCGCACCGCAGATACATTTTATTTAACTAGCTGTATTTTTGATGCCGGGATTAAGCGCGCGAAAACGGTCCGCCCCGATGAAATTTTCAATTACAGGCATTCGCACGTTATCGCCATCGAGTTCTCTGCGCGGGAAAAAGTCTGATTAAAAGGACACGCTATGACTATTTAAATTTTCAACGCTAACGAGTCTCGCGTATCGGGGAATACCGCATAAAAACTGTGTAGTTCATTACCACGTGATTACTACGCAGCCCCGTCTCGCTTTGCTGCCGATGTGCATTATCGAGCTATCCAATCAGTGACGCCCAATATCACTCGTACCGTCCAAGGATATTAAATCATACGATACCGTTGCGCGATACTGTTGCCACGATATCCTGATAATTCTCCCCGTCACTTACAATCAAGTCCTGAAGTCTTTGTTGGTTGTTTCCGGTGAACCGGACGCTGTTCTGGTTTTTGACGTATCGACGGATCTACGTCGCGATCTATAATTCTGAAAAATACGCCCGTTCGTACAACTTGATGGCCCATTATTCTCTCCGATTCCATTCGGCGAAAGATTATTCGCGGTTCGAATCACAGCGGACGCGTCATTCTTCAAATAAAAGCTGAAAGCAATACGGTTTTTCCTCTCAGTTTTTTTTTTTGCACGATATTTTGTCAAACACATTGCTTATTTCAAAAAGAAATGTAACAAGACAGCGATTTAGTTTGCTGAAGCAGAAATATCAAATATGTATTTTTTGTTTATACGCGCTTGTTTGCACTTTTAAGAATTAAAATAATTCAAATATTGATATTTATATATAGATAATAAAAATGGTAATAAAAATAAAATGATATTTGATTTCAATCCGAAATATTACTTTTTATTTCTACAAGCGCGGATGTACTACGCGTGGCGGCGGGATTTACCTAGCGATAGTAAAGGCCCTTTTACAGAGTACCTTTCGACCCGACGGAGTTGTACATTCGTTCGATCGGTAGTTGCATCCTGCGTGATTTATCGCTCGCCTTATCGCCGTTAGCGGCGGCCCTTCGATAGCGCTGATCGTTTCCTATATTTTACAGCCGTCGTGATTTATCGTTCGTTTCGCGAGTTCCCCCGGTGCAATTATCAGTAACTCCTGCTGCAACAGAGATTAGAAGCCGCCCCCGATCGCATTACTCGACTCGCGGTTTTATCGGCTTTAACTATCGACGCAACCGGCCGCGGTTATAAACTGTCTCACGGTGGCAAACAGAGTTGGTGCAATTTTTCAAATCGTACCAGCCGTTCTCCAATTTTTCTTCCACAAGAAATCGAAGATAAAATTCGCCGGTACGTTGATAATGACTTTAATGTAATTAATAATTAGCGCTCGTAAAAACCGTGTAATTTTGTGTCCTTGCGAAGAAATTAATTGGCAGGAAAGTGAAGAATGAATGCAATCCTTTAATTTGAATATATTCGACGCTGTTATGTACACGCGAGTATACTGGGAGGATGAAGGCGCCAAACATATAATTGAATTATTTTAATAAAAAATAACAGTTAATAGCGCAAATCTCGGCCGCAATGTTCGTTCTCATCGAGCGCGATGCATTCGACTTGTGCTTTAATTAAATCTGCCAAATTTATGTTCGGCGACTGAATTTCCCGCAGAATTAATTTCGAATAAAGTATACGGCTTACCGCGCGACACGTTACGAGCCAGATCCAATCCTATCATAACGTAAGATATTTATTTCAATAATAGTTTGCAAACTGGGAGAGGAAAAAAATTATAGTTTAAACATTTCAGTAAAAATGGACGAAAATGCGAGCGAATTTTGTTTAAGCAGTTTCGCATTACATAATCAAGAACCGCATAATTAAAATAAATTAAGCCAAAGGATTTGCATTCACGCTTCATCTATATTTAGCAGCGTACAAGGTGATATAACACAGAGTTTTGTTCTGGCGCGCCGGGAGAGCGCACTGTAGATAATGTTTCGTTTCCGGGCATATCCCGAGTGTACGAAGCAAGTGGATCTCCTAAATCTTTCGTCGCTCGTCACGGTATCAGTAGCACTATCACGTCCACGTGCCGCGAAAGCCAAGCTGGGAAAAGCTACGAATGCAATGCAATCTGGTCCGTATGGAAATTCTTTGAAAGGGGAAGCGAGCCAGGAACCGAAGGGCGGGCGTGGGGCGGCCGAGACATTATCTATGGAAAGAGGAGGAGAGGTCGTTATGGAATGGTGGTGCGCGAGTGGTTCGACCCTACTGCCGTGCCATGGCAGAGAGAACATCGGGTGGCCCCCGCTTTACCCACAGGGCCGGTTTAAGATTACTGCGCGCTCGTTATAACTGCCGCGCGCCATTTTGGAACGCGCGAAAGCGTTTCGAGAATACAAATTCTAGGAAGGAACGATCGGCGATCTGTCGAGCGCCGGATAAAACGATCCGCGAAGCCGTCCGACGCGCCCGTCTTTTCGCCCGCGCTCTCGCCTTCCCCGACTGTCCGCGGATATCGCATCTAGGATTCTGAAATAGCTGAACCGGCCCTGCCAACCCATCACCCTCTCCGCCCGCTCCCTCGCGCCGGCGGGGGTTGCTTTAAAATATCTGGGTGGTGCGGTGGCGTGATGCCGTGATCAGCAGGGCGGACTACCCGCCGAACGTACAGCGGTTCTCATTCGACGTATCTTGCTTTATCTGCAAGGTCATCGTGATCGCTACGTTGCACCCTATCGCCGCCGCCGCCGACGCCGCCGGTGGTTATTAATTCTGCCACGGCTTACGTAATAGCCGTATCCGCGCTGCCCTTTGCCGTCCGACAGTTCATTCTGGCCGACGACCAGTCGACATCCTCGGTAACGACGTCCATTCCATTTGGCTTCAAATTACTACGCTAATTATCTGCGATCTATCTTTGATATTTCTGCTTATTACGCGGAATCTCGCCGGCTTGCAAATGCAATCCGGACTGTTGTCGCGTTTATTGCGACAAAATCAATTTGACGAAACTAAAAATTCGAAGCACCGCAGCTCGGCTTCCAATATCGAAAACGGTGCTCGCAATGTCGCGAAAAGTCGAATCTCACGTCCGGTTGTTGTCTGTCGCGCAAACGACGGTTTTGTTTATGGATTCCACGGAATTGTTAGTCATTTTTGATGGATGTCCGACATTAAGCGCGAGATGGAATGGAGAAGCTACGCGGCAGCTACCGACGCTGCGAGCCGGCTTGACCCAGAATCGTTTGTAATAAATTATCCCGATCTTGATAGCGCCGGCATCCGTTGCTCTGTTTCACATCCATTTTTGGCCGCTCTCCATCGCGCTGCTCCCGACATTCCCGGCCGAATCCCCGGTTCGTGTCTTTTCGACACGCGCTTAGAAACACGGCCAAGTGTACACTTGCGACGCGCAAGTTATAACGTATTCTCAAACACCCGAGACGAAGTCAGCGCAAGAGTTTCAGCGCTCGCTCGCGCGCGCGCGAGCGCCTGCCTCGGCGCAGGTAACGTATTGTAGAAATATGAGGATTATGTGAGAGAGATCTATCTCCGCCGTGTTTCACTTTACAGCGCCGCATGTTAGCTGCTATAACTCCGCGGACGTTCCTCTCGTATGTTTAACTTCTTCGAGTTATTATGCGGAAGTAATGCAATTTATCTCGACCTACGTAAACGGGAATACATTACGCACAAGCACGCACCGAACCTCCAATGCTGATGCAACGGCTTTTATCAGCATCCGCCGCGACGGAGGAGGTCAATATTTCCACGAAATCGCCATTGTTCCCGCAAAAGTTCCACGCGCTTCTCAATTATGATTGAACAATATGTTTCTTTCAATATTGGCTTCCATTATTTCGGGAGGAAAAGCAGAATTATCTACATCGCTGTAGAATTATGTGCAGCCGAGTGGAATGACTGAAGAAAGAGCCACTAGAATTTCGTAAGATGATTGAGGAAAGGATGTAATCTTAATCAACGTTCGATTTCTGTCTATCGCGGGGATATAAATCGAGAACCGCCAACAGACGGACCAAACAGACGTTACGTCGAAGGGACGTCAGCCTAACGCACCTAAGAGTATTGCGAAATCCCACGATAATCCATCACGGGGAAGGAACAACCCTTCACCCGTGCTAACAGCTTCGCGATTCTCACGATGACGAAAACGACGGAGACGACGACGACGACGACGTCGGCGGCTCATCCTTCTCTCGTCCTTTCTCCCTTCGTCACGATGTCCGTCTCCCTTTCTCCGACTACTATTCCATCTTCAACGCTCACGTATACACGCGGTACACACACACGCACACACACACGTACACAGAATCAGACGCACGGTCTCGCGCAATCCGCGCCGGCAGGGAATCCTGCAAGTCCGCAAGCTATACCTCCTGATATAACTCCGGGAAGGAACGGCTGCCTTGGATTATTCAACGCGGAATGGACATCTTCTTCCCCTGGTACGTAATATTAATATGTCCTCTCCTGTGCAAGGTGCCGCGGAGACAATGGCGGAGATTGTGTTGAATACAGTAATCAGAGGGCGGACTGCGAGTCTCGGGGGACTTCGCCGCGTCTCTTTGCTCGGTTGCCTCTCTCTCTCTCTCTCTCTCTCTCTCTCCGTGCCTCTCGTTGATCCCGCAGGAACGGCCTCTGTTCGGCGAGCGAACTCTGTTCCTCTCCGACCAGCGACACTCGCGCTTCCCTTCCGTTCCGCCATTCGCTCCGGTCTGCGTACGTCAGACCTCGCTTAAACGTTTCCTTTAAGATCCGCGTATCGCCGCACGACGCGGGAGTTAATTGAGAGCGGGAAGATCCGGCGAGAGTTTTATCGCGTCCCGGGGAAAACGATCCTCTGAGACGCTTAACCCTTTCCGCGGCCTTCAATTGTTAAAACGGACGAATCTGAATTTTTCACGCTCTACGCTGAGTTTTTTTCTTTTCTTTTTTAAGGAATCGGAGACTTTGGGGTAAATTTTCCTCGAACAGCTCGGCTCGGCGCACGGCTCGCTTCTTCGTTTATAAGTATCTCATAAATCAGACAAATATCATGCCAATGATTTACGCTCTTCATTAGGTGCGCTATAATATAACACAAAGGTACTAAATCTTAGCCCCCTCGTGACTCGCCGTAATTGATTGCCGCGCAGATCTTGTTAGCGACAAGTCGAATCTCAGTGACCTATCGATGGCGCGGCGCACTTATCTTATATCTTCGCCCGTAATTGAATCTTGCCGCGCCACGCTCGAATATTAATTATCAAACCGCGTGACGCTGATTTACCGCCCGGCTGCCACATGGTCAGCGTCTGCCGGCGCTTCGCTCGCGCGGAACGAGCCGATCGATCGTCGCCGCGATTCCGGCGGTCGCTCTTTTTCGCGGTTATCAGTGTCGCGTGTCGGCCGGCCAATCGAGCCGCCCATCTCTACGGTGTCGCAACATACGCGCGGCCGACGTATCTTAATTACGATAAGCCGAAGCAAGGACAATTAACGCCGCCATCGACGGCTAAATTAAGCCGGCCGCGGCCGCGGCGCCTATTTTCCCCGCAATCTTTGCGCGCAATTAACGCGCCGGGCCGCAACCGACAATGTCGTGCCATCGTGCCTGCGCGAAATACAAAATGGGATATTTACAACAGTTGCAAGCCGCTCCTGATGTTTGCGGGTGGCGCGCGTACGCGACGTATACATACATACATACGTCAGCAGAGCGGAGAACGCAGGACGCGTCGGAGCGGTAACGAGCGCGCACAGCCTTCGGGGAGCAGTTGGCGCCCCTCGAGGGTGGCGCAGCGCGACTTTATTGCAGCAATAAGAGTTATCACCCGGCGATAACTGCCCCCATAACTCCCTCGTACGATGAATACATTCTCGCGCGCTCTCTATCTCTCGCCTTCTTCGCGTCGCACGTTGGCGCAGCGTCCTGCAGCATCCACGCGCCGAGAGCCTTATCCGTGCCATCGTTTCTCCCGAGTTGTCTCCTCCTATTTCTTCTTCTCTTCTTCCCCCCCCCCCCCCCGTTCTTCGTCCTCCCGCGATTCTTCCCCGTTTTCGTCTTCTCTCCCCCGCGCGGTGTCCTTTTCCATCTCTCGACACTTGTGCGACACGCGCTCCGACGTATTCGCCCGCTCCGCCGAGTAACAGCTGACCGTTCCCACATCCTCGGACGGAGAATAAGCAAGCGCGGAGCTCGTCGGGAAAATCAGCCAGCCGGCCGTACCTTCGTTGTCTTTGATGCGGAAGATATGGACTACAAAAGGACACGGCGGAGTGCGTGGCTTTTAGCCCTTACTTACTCACGCTATTTTTCTTAGCAATAAAAACGACCCGCGCGAGTCCGTGTGTTAAAAGTAAAAGTGTATTGAAATGTGATACATGATATGTAATTTGCTCGGAGCGATAACTCCGGTAAGAACATATTTATCTATACCTCCGCTTTAATTACTATTCCCGTATCGTCGAGTTTGTCAAACGTCTACTATAATTTCCCTTATTTTTCTCAATATTCTCTCTTAGGCTCTTAAATTTCTAAAACGATTCCCGCGACGTGCATACCATCCGACGTACCGTGACCACTCGATTCACGTCGCGTGCGGCGAAAGAAAAGGAGCGGGAGAACAAAGCGGATACGAAAAGTGGCGGTATCTCGAGGCTCATAAAGTTCAGGGACGTGGGTTCCGCGCGCGGCGCGGAATCGCGGCGCGGGTGCTGTCACGTACCGAGCCACCGGTTATATCGATATTAACGACAACAAGTTGACGCCGCGCACGCAATCGCGACAGTCACGGAGATTACTTTTTTTTCCCGGAGCAAGTCGAGTCGGCGGCGGGGGGGGGGGGGGGGGGGGGGGGGGGGGGGCGGCGGCCGTGCCGCAATTAGTACTGTGAAAAATTCCGGTCGATTAGAACAATCTGATGTGTCGGCGCAAGTGGCACCTTTTACGCCGCACAAAAGCTGCGCTTGTTGCGCGCCGATATAATCCGCTCTTATTAGCGCGCAACGCTGTAACGGAACGACAATTTTCTGTCCGCCGTTGACCCGGCATTGTAGCGGCGCTTAGCATTGTGCTCGATCGCGATATCAATTTTTGCATCGTTGGTCAGTTTGCTTTATTTCCAATGTTATTTGGGGAACGCGGAGGGGAGGCGGGGAGGGGGAATTTATTCGTCGGATCCGATAAAACATTTATCGTTGTTGTTTATTATTGGCATAGATAACATTATTAAGCGCGCATTAATGCACGATACATTTTTAATCCCATCAATGGAAGAACTCGAATGCAAATGTAAATCCCGCATTGCACCGCATTGTTCATAACTAAAATTCACCAGAGTGTTGTAATTCAAACACATGGAATTAATAAACTTCTGTATGGCCGCGCGGTTTTAATTGGCACAAACAACCGACGTCAATGGCATCAATTTAAAAATTAATTCAGCTGAAACCGCAATCGCGAATTTATTCAATCCATAATGTCGTTTGTGAAAACAAACTCGTTTGCGAGTATCATGGCGAGTATTAAAAATTGGGTCGTCCGAGCCGCAGAGGTCGATCCCACGGTTGCTAGAGAAAAAAAAGTCGGATGTACCGGGTGATACCGTTATTTCGAGCGTGATCGTAACATATCGCGGTCGGCCGTCCTGATATTCGCTGTTTCTCTCCCTCTCCCCGTTCTCTTGTTTCCGCCCCCCGCCCGTCCCCCCTCAACGCCGGGGAAATTGCCGGCGAAATATTTCGGCTTCCAATGTGGCGCGATTAATCCGAAAAGTGAGGCGCAATATCCGAAATTACGGTACACATTTCTCTCACACCGGCCGCAATAACGAAGAGAAAACGGCACAACTGGTAACAACGTATTGCGCGATTAACGGAACTGCGAGACTGCGGTCTTTATGTGTACATATGTGTACGTGTGCGTGCGCGCTTGCTGTGTGTGTGTGTGTGTGTACATGTATTTGCCGTCGTGCCGGCTCACGAAATTCCCGATTTATCTGGAAATCGCGCGTCTTGCGTGTTCCATTCGCCAACTTCGCCCGTCGACGATCGAACTTGAAACATTTTAATGTGTATAATATCGAGAGAAACAAAAATAATCGAGTTACATAACATCCAGAAATGCGGATACGAGAGAGCCGCTACGGTGAACCGCATTTGTATATTTTGACGGGAGAGGCTCAAATTAAAGATAAACAAATCCCGCAATATAATACAATATAGAAATTTAAATTCTATTTCATCGGTTTATTGTGAAATACGAGAAATCTATATAACAAAAAGGGTGCAAAAAAACAAGAATATCGATGAGGCGTAGTTTGTCAAAGTCGCGCCTCTAAAACGCCCATTTTTGCGGGACGCGCATGCATCGCCAGCCTACAATTCGAAAAGTGTTATAAAGTAGTAATATCGGGGTCCAGCGCCAGTTTAGTCGATATTAAAGTCCGACTTTATATTGACAAAACTTGGGCGGATTGCCCCGCGTGCCATTACTGCGCACTATAAGTCACGTGATCGATAACGGGTGTCGGGAAAGTAGCTCGCACTCGAAAAGCACGACGCGCGGGAGCGAGGAAGCGCGGCGGCGTGGAGTCTCCTTGACGCATCGCGCGTATGTTAAAACGTTGTTAGTGATAGTCGGGCGTATATTATTACGGGCGGGCTTACATAACCCCATTGTCTGCGTTATCTTTTGAAAAATGTCCCCCGTTTTTAACCCTGTGCCCCGTTTCGCGCGCCGCGGTCCTTCGCCGCGGTCGGCGCTGTCGCGCAAAATGTGGAAATGCAAATATTTAAGTATAATTTCCACCGTAAGGCAGAATACACATCTTCCCCCTCGCCCCCCCCCCCTCCGCGCGCAGTCCTCCGCGCGCTAACTCCCGAAGAAATAAAAATGCCAGCGCGTCGGGGAATAACTATTCCCTCAACCCTTTTGGTAAGCTGACCGTGCCGTAACTCAAACACGGCTAAAGAAACTCAATTACCTTCGGTATTAAATTCGCAGCGCAAAAATCGCTTCGAACGTACGGGGGGAGCGTCCGTTTGAGAGATTTGCTAAATCTCTGAATGCCGAACGCACGAAGTACGCTCTCGTTTAGCAGTTTCACCTTATTTTATTCGCGGGAAGGAGGTTGGTTTATTTAATTGTAATTGATAACCAGTTGACAGTTATCATGATATTTTGACGAAGACTGATTGAGAAAAAAGACTCGAGCCGACAGGCTCGAGGCGTATGGCAACTGTAGAATGCGGCTTTCATTTGTCACGACATTACGGCTGATACGCAAGAAATCGCAATATTGCGCTCGCGGTGCGAGCAATAAAGGTAATCGACGATGACGGCGCGCGAGGAGGACGTGCGAGTAATTCCGAAGCGTTTTCACCGTCCTCTATTCGAAAGATGGCACCGCGAAGCGAGGAGAGACGCGCGGGGAGATACAACGGCATGCGGGCGCGGCGGTGCTGACACCGATGGCACAACAAAGAACAGTGGAAGAAAGCGCAGCGTGCTTTCACGGCGTGGGAGGGCGACGGGGGCGGGAATGGGTCTCGGGAGCGGATGGTCGGGTAGACAATGTTTAAATGCTTTTCGATACGGAAAGCGAGACGGAGATTTCATCAAAGCGCAAATTCCTGCGAGCTCGAGGGAGGCCCCTCGTGGAACCGATGCCCGTTCCTTCGCCCACCTTCAGCCGCCGAAGAAGAGACCCCGGGAGAAGGCCGGTGGCATGGCTGGTGGAAGCCGGTCTCTCCTGGAGGGGGGCTCGGGCGGAGAGGATTCTCCGGATGAGGGCGAGAGAGAAGATTCGCGGAAGACGTGGCGCGAGAGACGAAGACGGGGAGTGACGCGAGGGAGCGGGGCTGAGAAGAGGAGGAAGGATCGCGGAAGATAGTCGGCGAGAGGGAGACGGCGCGACGGATAACTGTGTGCGTGTGTGTGTGTGTGTGTGTGAGGATGTTGGAGAATGTTTGCGTGCACTTGCGACGGACGGAGAGAGCGAGGGTGGTGAAACGGCCTGGTCGGAGTAAGACGGACAAAGGGGATGAGACGACGAAGAGCGTGCGAGAGCCCCGAAAGAGGAGCTCCGCTGCGGCGACGATGTCGGCAGGTGCGGCGGGGCGAAGGGGAGACGGAAATCGCGACGAAGACGGGACTAGCCTCGCGCGGAGGAGCGAGCGAGCGAGAGAGAGAGGAGCTAGAAGATCGGGAAGGGGAGAAAAGCGGGATAGAAGGGGGTGAGAACGAGTGGAGACAGAGCGAGAGAGGCGGAAACATCGCGAAGAAGATCGACGACGGGAAGGGGTGGCAGAAATCGTGCGCGCGAAACAGAGGGGGCGAAGGTGAGCGTCTTCCCGCTGCGCGGGACAGAGACGGAACACCGAGGGCGGCGAAGGCGGCGGGGGTGGCGGTTCCCCGCTGTACTTGACTGGCGCACGAATGCGAGAGAGACGGCGGCCGAGGAAGGGTAGCCGGCGCGGGGGCGGCCGAGGCGGGCGACGCAGCGAGAGGGGCGACGGGGCGGGGGGGAGCGGCGCGGGGAGAGGAAGGCGCACGGGCGTGCTGGGTGGATGGGTGCTGGTACGGTTTTCAAGAGGAAAGAGAAGGAGAGGGGTGAGAGCAGCGAGTGGTTGGTGCATTATTGATCCCAGTGTGTGCGGACTGGGCAAAAAGAGGAGCCTCCGGCTCGGCCCGAGAAAGAGACGGAGCGATACACCCGCGGCGCGCGGGGGCGAGACGGAGACACCACCGGCAGACCGATCTCGCAGACAGATATTAGAAATGCGTTCGCCTCTTACCCGGCATGCGGCGGCACCCGCTGACGAATCCACACGAAGAATCGAGAGATCCATCCGCGATGCGGCGGTAAATTCACACCTGGCTGGATAATTCGAAGTAGGTAGCGAAGCAGAGGAATATATATATATATATATATATATATATATATATATAAAGATATATATATATATATATATATATATATATATATAGTGATAGATATAGTGAAGAGAAGCGGCGAGAAAGAGAGAAGAACCAAAGGAGATCGCACGAGGTATAATCCAATCCTGAATGTTCCGGCGATCCTGGATATCCCGAATACAGTGAATCGCGTTTTAAGTCGCGGTATTACTGGCAGATGAATTATTCAAGAAAGACGATAGATACCGTTCTTGTTTCGAGGTCGCTCTGACGGAACTAGTATGTATCCTTTATGTGCGCCACCGATACTCCCGGCTAGTCTCGAGCAAGGAATGGCAGAGAAAATAATAAAAAAAAAAAAAAAAAAAAGGACGATAATGCGACGCGCATTGCGTCGTTTTATTGCGCGATATGGCGAGCGCCGGCTCTCGATCGACGGACGATCGAGCGCGAGCGGGATGGAGAGAGACGATTAAGTCTTCAATGGCGAGAATCCTTTTTCAACGAATGTATATTTGTCCTCCGCGATCCTCTTGTCCTCGCGAAAAGCGCTTTACCGCCCGTTATTCCGTCTATCCCAACGTAATCTCGATATTTTTCTAGAAAAATCGCGATCTCGACGGAAGTGGACGCGACCGAACAAACCGGACTCACTTCGCTACACATGCCCGGTAACGACATTATGGACATTGCGATTGTCCTTCGTTTATCCGTTCGGTTTTTAAATGAGTTACTGTTTCCTGGATTAATCCTTTCGTTTTTTTTGTTTTTTTTTTTTTTTTTTTTTTTTTTTTTTTTTCGTATCCGCCATAATGCGCATACTTTTTCTCATATAATGAATATTTGAGGAAGAAATATTTGTAATTTTAATCTCATTCAATATTATTTACGCTGGTCCCAATTAAAAGTCTTTATTGCACAGAGTCCATTTTATTCTAATTGCAATTCTCTTTTTTGTAAACTCGCGCGGTACGTTGAGTATGATTCCAAGCGTTTTACTTTTCACAATCTACTTCTTTCAGGAAGCCTCTTACACTGCTGGCATGTATCTCTAGCATGCGCCCTTTCTATCTTTCGATGTTACAGCAAAACGCTATTTTTGTAAGCGGATTTGAAGGGAGATCCGAATGAATCGGCGTCTCTCTTCCTCTTAGCAGCGTGACGTTTTGATCGTTAATAAAAAGATTTACCGGGTTGCGCGATGTCTTTTGTCTCGCAAGATCAGCTTCGAGTGATCTCTCGTTCTCTCTCTTTCTCTCTCTCTATCTCTCTCTCTTTCCCATTCTCGATCGAACCTGCAACGAGCGTTTGAGCCTCCTGGAGTATCCAGCACGCGCGATCAATCACTGATATGAATCACGACTGTACCGACGCTGCCGGTATTCTTTCCAGTTATTTATTATACGTCGAATTTAATGGCTCCGCCACGCATTCGACACAGTTTCAAAGAGTAAGTCCGCTGTTATCGATCTCCTCGTCGACGTGCCGCTCGATCGACGGTTGTTACCGATAGGTACGTCGGCGCGCGCGAGTGCCTCGCCGGGAAGAATTATAGAAAGCCTTTGTCGGCGTGCGCTATTCATAATGCCATTCACGTGCGCGCGCGCGCACATACTACGAAATTTATTTTAAAAAAAATTTTCCCAGCCAGAACTCATTAATCAGACCGATGGACATTTTATACGACCGGTGAATAATTCAGGCCATTACCGTCAGCACGCTTTAAACGTTCCGCAAATGAATGCTGGGAATTCTGCGAATTCCGGAAATTTTGCTGGAAACTCGTGTGCGGCCGGACGAAAGTGTTCGGTGCCCTCTCTCTTCCCCCCCTCCCCCTCCCCTTCCCTCCCGCATGTCGAAATTCACGCAAGTTTTCCGCCGTCACTCATTTCCGAACATGGATATTTGACGAGACACACAAAGCCGTATAACAGTCATAATAGCGCTCTGATAACGGCATTAACGAGTGCGCCCGCTCGTTGTGCGGGCGCCGCGCTTAAATTGGCACGTGGTGTCAAGCGCGCGGCCGTCCCTCGCGCGAAAGCGAAACCCAACAGGCCACTTTTTGATCCGCGATTAATAGAGCGGAGGACACAATTGTCACCGGAAATTGATCGACTTGTTAATTGACTAAATCTCCGTCATTCTCCGAACGCTGGATCCCCCCCTCCCCGTTCCCTCCTTTCGTAATTGCAACTTGATTACAATCTAGCGTCATCGATCGGTATCGAGGAAAAGAAATTTGCCATCGGGACGGCGAATAAGTCGCCTTCGATACGTCGCACGTCGTTGCATAAATGAGCGCGCATTTTACGAACACGGCGAAAAGTAAATCGACAGCTTTCGAAATACGTCGCGAAAAATCTCTCGCCCTGCTCGGTTCGGCGGAGCAAACGCCGATTTTTCTCCTTCCTACGGATAATCCATTTCTGCCTCGCGGCCTTTCAATCTGGACGCGATAAGTGGCGAGGCGAAATGGATTTTCCTGACGAATCCGTCTCGCGAGCGAAGATGCATAGCTTCTATCACTGTCTCCCCCTCCCCCTCCTCTTCCTCCTCTCCCCCTATCGGCAGGCTCTCTGAATTAAATTCATTAAATAATTAAGGCCGGGACAATAGGGATTTACAATGGAATGCGTCCTCGTGCGCATTGGCCCGTCGAGTTCAGCGTCGACCATATTTTCGCGGACTTTTAAACAAGCATTTCCGTGTCTCTTTCGAAACACAATGGAGCCACTTTGCTTTGATTACGTTTATTGCATTTTGAGTTATGTAGAATTTAACACCGCGCTCCGCGCGCGCCGCAAAGATCGACACTACAACTGAATATTAAACAACCAAATGTTTTGTTACATTATGTTCGGTCAACCGTGCGCGCATTTTGTTTTATATGTAAAGTTACGTGCGCCTTGTTTGACGTGAAGATTTCGTAATTTCATATCTTTGACCTAGATTTTTATTACCGGAGAACATCGAGTGGCTGTGGATACATGTGTGTGTGTGTGTGTGTGTGTGTGTGTGTGTGTGTGTGTTGTGTGTGTGTGTGCAAGAGAGTCGCATGTCGTATATTAAAATTCGTTACACGCGACACCATCCGCATCGGTGCATGTTTGCATATATCCACTAATATTATAGAAACTTCAAACCATTTTCTAACGTATATTTGAGCCCAGCCGATCAAAACTGGTCATTACCGACTTCCGCGCATTTTTTTTCCTTCACTTTTTCCAAGTGTACAGTCAGACGGGAAGAATTTATGCAAAACTCATTCTTCTGCTCGATATATCAATTCACATCAAAGTATCAATGATTCAGCGGGCATAATGTGACAAGAGAAATATTTAAATTCATCGTGCTTTAGATTTATGTAAAGTGCGCGTCACCGGAAGCGGGAGGGCGACTAAGCAAAAAACATAAAGGAGACATTCGCAGTTAATATATTTTGCAACGGAGAGGAAGAAATATACAATATTGGATATCTTGTACATTTTTTATGTACGACCCAGTTCTCGAATCCCGTGCGCACAGCGGCAGAATGTTACGAATCGCTGTGACTGCTATCGTTCAACAAAATATAACGGAACGTAAAATTTGCCAGGATTAAGGTTAATACGCGAATAAATTTTTTTCCTCTCGTATATCACAGTTTGATGCGATTTTCTCGCTACGAGTTGTACTCCACTCCGCTTAGTTAAAATACTTTGCGCAACAAAATTCACTTCTCCCAATTGAGTTTTACTTAACACTTATTTTCGCGCATAATACATCGATTCGCTTTCACGCTGTTTCGCGTGCGTATTTTCCACGCTCGTACATTGTCGCGAGTCTGTATTTTTTTCCCGGACTGTACGCGCACCGTCGATGTGTGTGCGCTGCGCGAGTGTTTTGAAAACGTCAGCGCGGCGCAGCATACGAGCTCGGGAAGTGTAACGACGAGCTCTTGTGTCGAGAGCAAAGAGGTCTAATGAATGAGTTCTTTCTGCCCAACCATCCCTCTCATTTTCCTTCGCGGGAGATGAAACGCGACGCCTATAACGGAGTCGCGAGTGCGATCAAGTGAAAAGACGTGACACAATTATTGCCGTCGTGGTTTGTTAATATTCAACGGAACATCATTTTTAATTTATCTCTATAATTATAAATTATTTATTCTGTCTAAAATTTGACGAAAACTCGAATACATTATATTACAATGAACAGACTTGAGTATGTTGATCGATAAGCTGTAATTTTTTAAGATGAGCATTTTTTTTTAGTATCGTATACATCGGTAAATATTTGTAAATAGTTGCCACCAAACAAGCACAGACATAAACATCCGAAAACAAGAGGAAAGAAATCGATGAGCGTTGGTTCTCGAAATTCGGTGCACAGGGCGTGCTCGTTGCTTTTAACCCACGCGGATCTGCATTCGTTCCGGTAATTATCCTTATTTAGGATAATGCCGTTTTTATTTCGAAACTCTTGTACACCGCACACCACCATTTAATACACCTTGCGCCTTCCGCGAAATGCGTCGCATCTGCACATCTGCATTTAATTCGGCACCGAGCTGAACAGATATTAGGCGAGTTGCGCTTCACGGTGGAAAAAGATTTTCCTCCGCTTATTCGGAGAGGACGCGGTGCCAAAGAGGATGCGAAAAAATTTGTTGCGTCTAACTTTTCAACGATATTAGTGAGCTTTGCTTTAATCTCGCCGAAATCTGTGAAAAGTTAATTCGAAAGTTTTATGTATTTTTTACGTAAATTCTAAAGCTTTTTTTTTATCGCGGCTCGCGGTTTTATTTGTAAACGATAAAGTGGACTTGTTGCTATTTGTTTTCTCGAAATGCTGACAAACGCAGATTGTACGACGGCAAAGATATACACGAAGGCCGGCGCATAAAACTGGTCGGTAGGTGCGAAGTGCGGACTTTACGAGCGAGATCTGCGTCGAACGACAGGCAGACCGGAAGGGATGGGGACGGTCCGTGTCGCGGCACGATGATGGATCAAATAAACGAGTATTTCCATAGCGATTCTGTGTCCAACATAAACACTATCGTTTATCATTCGCGTGCTGCGCCAGCTACTTTCATCTCTATTTCATTTCGCAATATCGAAGATCGTTTGTTTCCAAACGAGATTTATCAAGGAGAACGCGGAAACTCGGCGAAGTCTTTTCGATCCGCAAAGATGTGAATTAGTTTCTGAAAAATAAAATTTCTATTCAATTTATGGATAAAATTTTCCTAGAAAAGGGTTATCTTACTTGTCCGTTTGTTATCACGTTAGAAACTTCAATTTCTTTCACTCTCATACGTTTCCTGCAAGATTTACATATTACACAAATATTAAATTATTTTATTCGCCAGGAAGGAACGCAGCGCATTCCTCGACGCGTTCCATGCATTTCAATTTTTATTTTTTTCGTACTCGCGCGACGAGTGACGAATACCATCGCAGAAACCGCTGACGCCGTACGTCGATAAGAATGCAGGAAGTCGATGCGCGAGAATCTATGTAGGCAGGAAGCGGATACTTTACGAGAGAGGTCTACCATGAATGACAATCGCTAAGGTAACGCCGGCCCGATCGAGGGCAGAGAGTAAAGAACGTCAAGGAGGAAGTGGGAGCTCATAAAGGATGATCAGCTCGTAAAACTGATCACTCCTCGATAACCCGGGCGCGCTACGATGGCGGACTACCTCGGGGCTGTCGGCTTTATCTTCGCGGTACAACAGGTTAGCTGGAAAATAAGCAAGGTCGTAACCCTTCTTTCGTAACCCCGCTAAAGAAGTGCCGAGGACAGTCTCGGAGAAACTGTTGTCCGGGATTAGTCGATCCGGCTTACGATACGGCAAGCGCGATGCGTATCTCTCGCCACTGCGAGAGCCAGCGCGCAACGCCGCAATTTCCGAAAGTAAGAGAACCGTCGGCAGCGAGTGAGAATACGATTCGCAATATTCTCATTTAATTCTCGCTTAAAGCGATCGCCGGGCGAAAAGCCGGGGCACTGAAACGCGCGACGGGTAGATAACCGGAAATACGCGGGCGCTTAAGACCGCCGAGTCACGTTCCCGTACGGGGAATTAAATAATGCCTTAGCGCGGTTAGATCGTAGAAAAATGTGCGGCACGTTCGCAATTTTATCTCCTGATTTGTTTACTTACGTTTATTCTCGTATTCCTCCCGGGAGAGAACGTGAATTTATTCAGAAAGACGGGGGCTGGTCGGCGGCGGCGAAGGGGTGCACCGACGAAGGGGGGGGGGGGGCGAGAGCGGAGAAAAACGGCGGCGGCAGGGGCACTGAGGAGGGAAGGAGCGGGGGGGGGGGGGATGGTGTTAGTCACGAGTTGGAGAAGCAGCCGAAGGAAGCCTTTGCTCCATTTTTAAAATTCTTTACGACCTCCTTCGATGCGCCACCGGCTGTAGTGCGGGTGAAAGGTCACGTAAGCGACAGAGGGAAAGGGCAATTTCCCCTGTTCTTCCCCCCCCCCCCTCCCCTCAACCCACCCCCCTCGCTCTTCCCGCGTCTGTTATCTTTTTTTACGGAGTCACGGAATGTGCATACCACGAGCCGCGTATCCGTATCCGGCAGACGTTTGTCGGACCGTCTTCGTTTTTATTTCCCGCGGCTTAATAAACGCCACGTTTACTCCCACGCTGCTTTTTGCTTCCCGATCATTCCGACTTTCGCGGGGGACGCGAAGCGCCTCGCGATTCGATTAATTACGCCGCTTTACCGCGCTTTATTAACGCGAAACGCCTGTAATTCACGTCGCGCTTGTAATGCAAAATAAAATCGTTATCACGGTCCGCTTATTACGATTTAACACGTAATTGTTTTATTCCCTCCATATATAAATCGCGATTAAAGGGCTTCCCCCCCCCCCCCCCCGGCGATATTGTACCGCGTTTGGTTTATTTTCAATCGCAAACACACATGTTCGTTTAATTATTACGCGAATCCACGTCTCAATCGACGTATCTATGATTTTTCAGGACTCAGTCAGCTGTTCGTTCGCAGTCGCAGTATCGATCTGAATTATTCAGAGAGTGTCGGTGCCGAGACGATCTTTTTTCGGCGCTTCTTCGAGCCGGAGACTGACGAGGCTCTCGCGCGATTCAGCAGCATAGCCCTAAGAAAGCGATATCGTGTTTCGTTCCGCCTCCCTCGCTCTTCGCGCGAGCTATCGCTATGTCTGCATAACGCTCGTTTAGGTCAACGACCCTTCCCTCTCTCTATCTCTCTCTCTCTCTCTCTCTCTCTTACCGTTGAACGCCACGAAGGTGCTCAGCGTGTTGCGAGTAATTGCTGCAGTTGCAACACCGGCGCCGGCGTGAATACAGTAAACTCGCTTGAAATTACATCAACGCGAGATATCCTCCTTCGGGGTCGACAAGTTTCCGGCCGGCGGGGGCGGCTGCGCCGCGGCCTGACCGTTTTGTGCCCTCGGTTTGTGCGTCGCCGCAAAATCATCATGGCCAAGCGGGACGGGCAAGTTTCGCGGCAGCGGATCGCGGAACACCTGTGACCCGGGCGTAACTTTGTCGGATCAAGGTCGTAGCTCTCGGGATCGGCGCTGATCCTCGTGCGACGTAAGCGGTCGCAGACTTCCGTCGGAGGATCACGTCGAATCCGCAGCTTGTTATTTATAATTCCGCAACTGGAAATCCCGCTTCGGGAAACGGGAAGACGGAAGTATCGGTCGTTAGATATCGCCGGGTTTTCGCGACTCGTCCGAGTTTACCTATCGATTGAGCCTGCCTCGCGAGCGGTGACATTTGTAAGGACGACCGCCGCGGAAACATTTATGCAGACAGTCGGCGCTTTCCCGGCTGATGTAACATCCTAAGGAGCGTACGCATTTCTATGACTGATTCACGAATCCCTCTCCGTTATGCATGATTCATGTATGCGTACGTGCTTGCAAGATCTTACGCAGTTCTCGCTCTCTCTCTCTCTCTCTCTCTCCCCTTTTCGGCTGCATCCGCCGGGTCGATATGCACGAAATCCACGATTAACCCTTTATCCCACGATCTTCTTCTCCGCTAATTGCAACACTATTTAATATGTTAAAAAATTGAATAATTGCGATGAATAGATTTAGGAGAAAACGATAAATTGAAGTTTAATAATCGAATAAATCCTGCAATTGCATAACCGAGAATCAGTAGAATGCTGGAGCTATCGAATCGTGCGTATTGCGGAGAAAACTGCACAGAGCTTAGTAGAATTAAGAATAACATTATTAGGAACTCTCTCGACGGTTTGTGCAGCGTTTCAGTCGAAAATGTTCGCTCGCTGAGTCTAATTACGCGTCGCCACGCGCACAGCAACTACGCCGCGCATTGCGAGATGCAATTTCTGCAAGTTGACCGTGTAACAGGTAACTCATTTCGCCGCGATGGAATCGTGTAATTAACTGTAAAACATTACTTTCATAAATGCGATGTATTTTGCAATTGCTCGCTGCAATGAGAATTAAATTGTTCTTTTTAAGAAGGCAAATAGACGTAGAAAGTAGCTTTTACAATATATTTTATTTCTCTGACGTAGAAAAAGTTCCGCTCTCATAAAATTCCCGAATAGATCGATGGAGCTGCTGTGCGCAGAGCGCCCTGTACTTAAAATTACGCGAAATCAACATCCGGTATCGATTTCGTTGCGTTGTATCGAGTTACTTCGGCGCAGTTCCGGCAACATAACTCGAATAGAAGGATATCCGCAAACATCCTGTGGGGAATCGTATTCGAAAGGAACATATCGCCGTATCCGTAGCCCAATGATATGCCTTAGGCATGCACACGTTCCATCAGCCGCGGCGCATATCTCGACGCATTTCGTGCATGGCTGATCAGCGCAATAGATAATTTATCCGCAATATATCGAAGCCACGAGCTGCGGATGCTGTGTGTGATGTTCGCGCGCAAGCCGGTACGCGGGTTTATAGGGAAAATGACAAAACAGCCGTTTGATCGAACATTAAAAAACACGCCGCGAAAACAATGGGCGAACTAATTTTATACCAAAATCAAATTAATAATAATTAAATAACAATAATGTTTACAATTTTGCCAGAGAACGCGCTGCCGTTTCTTGCTGTTCGAGCGAACGCAGCGATTGTTCGGTTTATGCGCGGCGAATTATTGCGAGTCGCTTGAACTGCAACGTTTTGGGGAATTTCGCCGTTTCATTTCAAAATACTCGAATGGTAATTGACGAATGGTGCGTGCAAGGGCCCGTTCGTATTTCACGTTGCGTTTCGGTGCCATTTCTGTAACGCGAATAATCGTGACAATGCTCTTGAAACAGAGAGCGGCTGCGCGATATTCCTGAAACGGAGTTATGTGTCCGTTTGCGTCTGTGTACGTGGCATCCGCGATGCATCGACGGTGCATCTCACGCATAGTCGATCGATGCCATGAATATTCCTCGAGGCACGTTGTAATTTGAACGTCGGTGCAGCGCGATCTGCGACGTAAGAGATAAGCGAGATGAGCAGTCACATTCGCGCCGATTCGACCGTTCGCGCATAAGCAGCCAAAGCCGCGTTTGCGAGACCAACTCGATCGCAGCGTCTCACTAGGCCGCCCTCTTCAGCCGGCGCATTCGGATGAACGTGTGTGACGTAAAATATTCAAATTCTACTATTTTAGCAAAGGAATACGCATAGTTTTTCCATAATTCAACGTCTGTTTTTTTCGCGACAATCGCGACAAATTACGCGAAATTATTTCACGTGTTATCGTATCGAAAACACGCGCGTTCTCCAGCACGCCGCGCCATGCATTTGGGCGTGTGCATCGATCGGGCACTGATTATCGTGCTGTCGTACGGCGGAATCTGGACAGATCTTGCGATAACTGCAGTTCATTAGCGGCCCCGACTGGAATCACCCGAGGCGGCGCATAATTCGTGCTTCCTACTGCCGCGAACCTCGCCGTCGCCTCGCCGTGCGCGAGCAGCGCCTGTAATGCGAATGACAGAGCGCATGGCCAACAATGACGGTGATACACACGACGACAATCCGGGGATTGATTACGCGCGATTAGCGTGGCGGTGGCTGTGGCGCCGCTCGCCGCCGCTCGCCGCCGCTCGCCGCCGCTCGCCGCGAGATTACAGCGCACCAATTATTGCGCGCGTCTTTTACAACCCTATTATTACGCGCTGCGTTTTCAGCCCGGGATTGCCGAACTTGAGTTCTCAATGGACGGACGATCGGCGCTAATTAACGGTATTTACAGTGTAAAGTGTGCCGTACGCGTAACAAGTGAGGGGAGGGGAGTGTGTTTATTGCGCACCAAAGACGCTTACTTAGCACTTTAGCAAATAAACCGCGATTTTGCCGAGTTATTCTTTGCAGAGTACGGATTTTGCTGTTTGTAAAAAAAAGTTACTTTAATGATTAAAGCAGAGAAAATATTTGTTCCAAAGTACAAATGAAAAATGCAACAATTATTGTCGCCCCGGAGTTTATCGAAGGGCGGAAAATGTATTGCACGAGTTTCACGGGTAACGCGAGATCGGACGGAAACTCGTTACCGCATTCTTACAACGCACGTACGACGCGACGTAGCCGATACGCATCGCGATAAGGGCGAAGTTTATGGCCCCCCCCCCCCCCCCGTGAATTATCTCTCGCGTGCCTTCCCAGTTTCTTCGGCACACGACAGGACGCCGATAGACGCCACTTCGCCTTCGTGGATCGATACCGCGGTCGCGATAAGACGCCCGGCACCGCCGATAGAATATCGCTTTTGATAGATTAGCCGCCCCCCCCCCCCGCCGCTTCGGTGCGCCTTTGTTACCCCACGCGACCTAACGAGGCGCGTCTTTGAGATCTCCGGCGAAACGGTAGACGCGCTACGCCCGCTCGTTATCGGGCGAAACGTTATCAGGCTAATGCGATCGGAGGTAAATCGAGAAACGGACCGATTGTACGATCCGTCCGCGAATCGCGATTGCCTAGGCGCTGTCGTTGAAAAGACACGTGACGCGGATATCATAACCGAGAGGGAAGAGTTCCGCGAGTCTTATTCATCGCGACCTCACGTGTGTGCCGCGTCGCACTTTTGTCGTTTCAATAAACGACCGGCGATGGTAGATTCGACAAAGCTGCGTCTCCGAGAAACAGCGCCGCGAAACTTCGCTCGTCGGCGAACAATGGCGCGATTTTTCCTGATCAATCGCGCATGCCGATCCGTCGTTCTCATTCCGACGGGATTCGTAGTAGGAACCGCGTGCGAATAAGTATATAATAAGGCGGAAAGACCCTCTCGTATCCCTGTCTCATAAATCGCTGCTTATCTCGCGCAACGTGATCCGCACGACGCCATTATCATGCTAATTCACGATTACCTGTCCTCTCTCGCCGCGCGCGCATCTCTGACCCTGCCCGTTACTATCTCTGGCTACGTCCGGTTATGTTAAATTGGGATTGATGCCGCGACCGTGATCTAGCCCGACTACGATGACGACGTGCCGTTAAATTGGCACTCTCAAATACAATCGTGCCATTAAACGCGCGCACGTTGATGCGTGCTTCCTGTTTATTAATTAGACGCGCAACGCACGCGCTATGCCGCGTTTCCTGACATTTTTCTCGGTGCCGCCTCGTCAATTTTGTACAATTGTCGAAAAATTCTGCGCTGTTAAGTTTCTGCAGCATTTTTTTTTTTTTTTTGGTACACATATAGCATAGTTTAAATAATTTTTTTACGTTTAACGCGCCTACGGAAAATTGCTGTGTGATTAAAATTCCGAAATTTTTGCTCTCTTTGTTCTTCGAACAGCGGAAAAGTTAAAAAAGGAATTATATGGACTAACCACCATACGTTGTGAGCATAGTCTTTTATCCGAAATGTGGTTACCGCTGTTAACCATCGCCTAACAAGGTGTTCATAAATTTCTTTACACTAATTGCTAAAAACTTACTGTAATCACCGAGTAATATCTAAAAATTAATGGGCCGAAGAAAAGAATTTCGCAAAAATTGTTTAACGTCTCTTGTTATAAAGAAATAATTTTCGAAAGAATCAGATATTTCTCTCTTTTCCAGATAAATGTGCAATATTAAATCAAAATTCACCGTATAAATCTACAGACAGAACGCTTAATCAAAATGCGGGAGCGCAGCTGCTCTCGTATTCTTACGTCGTCTGTCACGATTTCATTCGCTGTTAATTAAGCGAATAATTAACATGATCATTCTCTCTTTCTCTTTGCCTCCACGTCCCGAAAATCTAGGATCCTCGTAAGGCCGCAAAAATATCGCAATTAGTCCGTTGAGGCACGGCCCTGTTGTTGCGACCGAGGTAAAAGTATACGACCGAGACCGAGCCAACTGGAAAAAGCCCCGGGCAATTTCCAACGTTTGTTTTGTACGTGGCTGTTTTTCGCGCGAGCTAATTCCTTCAATTGATTAATAAATATCTCCGCTGCGGAGGCTTCTATTATCCGCATTCCCCTGCAAATTCCTCTTCATTTTTCTTCAGTTACGTCGGCAGAGTATTATTTCGGACAAAGGATTGTGTACATTATTATCAAAAATTCGTTTTTCCTCTCTTTTATTACATCTAGTACGATAATTATTATACACAGTGATATATTAGAATACATTATTATGCACATCTTGTAATAATCATTATACCAAATTGTACAATGTGTGACATACGTATATCAAAATATCGGGTGACCTGAAATATGTATCGCATATAATTTGACTGCGCATTGTTTGCAACTAGCTTTAGGCAAAGCTATGATTGTTAATTAATCAAATGATTAGTAAAACTATCATCGACGTTATCGATATCCCGCGAAGCGTGCGTCAGCAGTAATAATGCGCGCGCGGTCAATCGACCGATCGATACCGATCGCGCACATTACTGAATCGGCCTGCCGATTTCTGCGTGGTTCCTCGTGCGTAATATTGATTCATGCATCGGTTGAAATTACATCCATCGAAACGGGGTCGTGACACGTCGAGAACAAGATATTATCAACACGCATACGCGCAAGATGTATCGTACAAGCACGAATATCGATCACTTATTCGGCAGCGATATTAGATTCCGCGTAAAATTTCCCGTTTTCGCAGCGCAATCGCGCGATAGGTGCGTATAAAAAGTTACGATGACACGCGGTAATGAAAAAATATGTCTACTCGAGCGCGCGCCGCGGCCAGCCCGTTTTCCTTTCCCATTTGCGTTTCACGGGTGAAAAAAAAAGAAGATCGGCTTAAATCTCGCGACTCCCGCGGGCTGCAATCCAACGAGCAATATTCGTTCTTGTAAAAAGAGACGTATCGAGGTTAGCCGGATTCTTATTACCCCGCGATCCCCGAATCCGCCCAAGTAAATTTAAAGAGGCTGCCGGATTCGCGTGAACCGCCGCACTGCGATATTCGTACGATTTCCATCGCCATTTAGTTGAGCAGCAAGCAGTGACAATTTTTTTTCCAATAGACATCAATTTTCTAATATAAAATTTATATTTGATATATAGAAGAAAGATTTGCGTAATTTTTGATCGTCAAAAAGCTCGGCGCTCTTTTTAGATGTGCGCCAATGTACTTATATTGTAGATCGTTAGCAGCGGCATTCAGCCGCTTTAACTATCGGATTTGCGGGCGATCTTTACGAGCGTCGCCGGAAGCAAAACGCGAAATCCACCAGGGAATTTTTGACAATGAATTACGGAAAGGAGGCAATTTCGCGGGGACTCGGCGGGTCCGGTCGGACGAACCGACTGAAGGGAGGAGGAAGGAGGCCAGAGCGAATGGGTCGGTCGGCTGGCCGCAAAAAAGTGCAGCCAGTGGGACGACAAATCAAATTTTCGCTCCGGCTGCACGGAGCCGCGGCCCATTGTTGCTTTTTATATGCAAAGCAGGGTTAAATTATGGCGGGGGCAAGGAGGCGACGGCGGCGGCGGCGGCGGCGGCGGCGGCGGCGGATCCTACGGGTCGGACCATTGTGCTACTTGCTGACCGGAAGCATCATTGTACTAGCGCTGCCATGAGAGCGGTAGCCGCTATTTAAATGTATTTCGCTCGCTGTTTCAGCCGGCGAACAAACACGCGTGCGCACTCCGACGAAATGCACTCGAGATGCACTCCGCCGTTTCTCCTGTCCGACTCGATATATCCTAATAGTAAATTATGACGCGAGCGGTGGCAAATTTTTACTTCGCCAAAAGGAGGAGGTAAAGTTGCAGCGACGAAGAAAGATATAGCGGACCAGATTAAATGTTTATTTATTCGCTCAATATTTCTCGATTGCAAAATTATTATGTACGTATCTTTGATCTGCAAAGTGTCTGCTGGAAATTGCGTTTTTTGTTGCGCTTATTTCCTTTCGTGATTTATAAATAAATTGTTTTTTATTTAAACGGTCGGAGGAATATTTCTAAATGCGCGTTCATGTTTTTCCGACGCTTGCTGTCGGTACGTCGCGCGCACTCCACCGCAATTACGGCATAAGTGCATGTTTCTGTGTGACGCGCCGCTGCAGGAACGAGTGTAAACGCGCGTTTTACGCATTTTTGCGATTCTCCGGTTAAAACGTTCGAGCGGACAATACCGATGACGCGTAATAAGCGTAACAAAATAAATGCGAAGCCGTGTTCGCCGGAAAGTGCATCGCGATACAATTTGTCCGAAAGTAAGTCTGTCAGATTTTTGCCTACGGCAACAAAATAGCAAAAAAATATCCTACACCGGCGGTCACCCGTGAATTTTGTCAAACCGGTTGCTCCGTGTTTTTGAAACAGGATTATGTCACGTTTTATCAACGAGTTCGTTTATTCGTAAATATAACGATAGACGATAATTAATCGTTAGTAAATAACTTTCGTCTCGTTTGGCTGAAACAACCCCCCCCCCTCTCGGGGGCGAGCTACCGTAATCACTTTAAAACCCCCTTTGAAGTTCTCCTTTTACGATCACAGAGCGGATGCCGATGACGCTATATTAAAATTGACGCGGTGATACGATTAATGCAAACGCGGTTGGTGCGCTCGATCGATCGATCGAAACGATTCGTTTACTCGATCGGGGGGGTCCGCCGACGCACTCGGTCACTCTATATATCGCGATACACTCGCGTGCCTGTTGCAACACATGCTGCGGTTACGCGCATCATCGCCGCCGCCGCGCCTCTCCGCCCGATCATCGTCATCATCGCGATCATCATCGTCATTGTCGTCATCGGCGGCGGCATTATCGTTATTATCGACCGGTCTCCGGTCTGCGTCGCGACCGGCGATCGGCGGGCACCCCGCGGGCGTACACACCGCGTTCATCGATTGAATTTAGCATAATCCCGTATTCCACGGGCGGCACACATAACTGGCCGCAATTCACCGCTCAATTCCATACACCGCGATGCGTCACGCCGCGTGCAGCGCGCGCGGACAAGACTTCTGCCCTGCGCTGCGTTTCACACGCAGCTGTGGCCACGCTGCAGTTGCATCCGAGGACTAGTCGCGCGAATTATCGAGCGCCAGCTTGACAGCGATACGCCAGCAAGGTGAGAGATTAAGAACCTTGCCCGTAAAACGAGGCGCGCAAAAGAATCAATATATATATATATATGCCAAAAGTGCGAAATGCGAAACAACTCGAGCGCCATTTCCGTTAGAAGAAAAGTTGCCGGGGAACCTGCTAAGCGCTGTTTCATTTTAATGATGATTTAACAAAGGGAACTTGTGTTATAAACTACTTTTCAATGTTTTCGCGATTTTCTTAGCGCCAACTCATTCTGCCGGACGTACACGCCGGGAGATCGAAAAGCGTTTATCTGAAAATTTATCGATCGCCATTTTTTAACGTCTTTTTAAATGTTTTTAGTACGCGACGGAACACTGCTCGCCGCTGCAACATCGGTATCTTAATGATTAATTACAGCGACGCGCGTTTAATTTACAGTCGGAAATTCACGAAACGCATAAACCAGCGCTCCTGGCAAAAGAAACGAAGAAGAAATTCGACGCTCGCAGCCTGGGTTTTTGGGGTAGTGTAGTGCGCGTTCTCGCTCGCAACATAACTCCCGCAAAATTTACTGGCTGCAGAACCGTGCAGCCACCACGATTTACCTGCACTTTTATCGTGCCGTCGTATATATAAACACACATGTACGTGCACGTACGGCGAATACGGCGGCGAGACCCAACTGTCGGTTGCACGAGCTCGTAAGTATTTCTGCGCGCACGGTTCGCGAGCGGTATTTGCGCACCCGTGTATGCATCGCGCGTTTGTGTTCGCATAAATACGTCAAAATAAAGGAACGGAAGGAGAAGCGACGAGGACGGGAATGTGATTTCGCGCGGGGTAGATCGTGAGCCAGTTTGAAGTGGTCATCCGAAAGTATCGACGTCGCATATAAATAACTGCAAAATTCAATCTGCAATTTGAATTGCAAGTTATACAATTCCTATTTTTTTTTAACGAATTACAACACCAGGTCGGAGGTGATCGGAAAATTTCATGAACACTTTTATACCGCGCTCGTCTATAAAGCCCGTACACAACTGTACACGTTATCGGCGGGAAATCTCCTGAAATTTATGGCGCATTTGTGGCGCTTTATGACATCGCGATGTCTGATAAATTGCGGAGCGCCCAGCCGTTTCTTGAATGAAATTCACCCGTAGAATAACACCGGGATTGCAAACTGACTCTTTCGCGCGTGTCCCACTTACGGTTATTGGAAGTAAAGTAAATAAGCGGGTTATCGGAACAATTTGAAACCGGAGAATTCTGCTACATCGTAAAAATTAATTGAAGTATATTATCCAGTGACATATTTGCATTGCATATAGGGGATAACGGTGGAATGCGATATAACAGATATTCCCCCCCCCCTCCGTCACGTGTGCGCGGATTCAATCGGAAACATTAAGCGGAACTTCAACTGACGATTTAACGAAACTGAAAGTTGAAAAAAACGCTAACGAGCAATTCATAGGAGCACAAATGCGGGGGCAAAAAATCGTCTTTTCAAGAGCGACAACCGCGTACTCGCAGTCAGACGCGATTTTCCGTCGTCTAATTACGTCATTCGCACTCGCGCCGCCCGTCGAAGAGCATCGCCACCATCATAATGCTCGCGAAGTCCCGCGGTAGGGTTACCTTCGCCGTAACGAGGGTCGAAGGTGGATCGCTGAAAGAAGAAAAAATAATTTAAAAAAAAAGAAAAAGAGAAAGAGCGGAAAGGGGGTGGAGAAAAAGCAGCGGTACGAAGCGGACAAAAAATCGCTCTTGTGCGATTGAAATACGATGAACGGTTTGATCGGGTTTCCGATGGACGAGCGAAACTCCGCATAAAGTTAATACCCACAGCGGCTACGACACGCTAAAATACACACACGCACAGTCATGTATGTATCACGCGAATTTTCTCATGGGATTTTCAGTGCGGCGACGGAAGTCGGTCGAATTTTTCTTCTCTTTGTTTATTTTCCTTTCTGTCATTCGTTTCCTTTTTCCCTTTTTTTCCGCTTTCTCTCTCTCTCTCTCCTTTTTTTTTTTGATTTTGTTATTTCCTATCGGTTGGAGAATCGGACGAATGATTATTGGGTTTGGAAACTGTACGCGATGCGAATTTATTTTTAGACTTCCAAGGCTCGACCGAGTTACTGTAATCGTAGCCAGCGCCCAATTACATCGGAAACCTTTACATTAATCGATGGGCACGCTAAAACGTACCGATATTTATCGGCGATGCTTCTGCACACACATTTTACTTTTTCTAATATTGACGAGTACGTGTAAGCTTGCTAATTTCGTAAAATAAAATGGATTCGCCGTGGGCTCGGCTCCACGTGGCAAATGGATTGCACGTCTCTGCCGGCGATTACGTTACAGCTAACGAATCATTCCTGATTCCGAAACGGATTGCCGGCCAGTCGTTGCAACGTTTTTAGAAAGGGCGAATGTGAACTGAATGGACAAAAAGATTTCAAAGTAAACATCGAAAGCCACGGATATACATGTGTACGCGCGAAAGACAAACGGCATGGAAAATAATGCCGAAATATCAATAGATATTGTGAAAAACAATTCTCCATCCCTTTTGTCTATTTATGACGGCAGGATATTTTTAAAGTTTTTCGCATCTCGCGTTCTCGAGTTCTCTCTTTCTCCCGGATAGTTCCCGGTCGTTTTTAATTTCTCCAAGTTTCCAGACTCGCTTGCGCCGCGTAAGTTCGCGATGGTATCGACGTTAGAAGGCAACGGAAATTCACAACTAATCCGGTCGATGCGGATCGCGCGCTCTCAAGTTTTCGATCTCGCCTCAACCGACGAGTTTCGGGCGCGAAACGGGCACGGGAGAGTTCGCGGGATGCATTAAAGCCGCGCCGAACTACCGCGCCGAAACTTGCCAGCGGTACCGCGGCGGTCTCTTTTCACCGTTCGCCGATCTATCCACCCCCACCGCGGCTTTAGGTGCCGCGACGCCGTGTGTACATAAACGCGAAATCCATTAACGACGTCGCCCACACATCCGCGCACGCACACACCTGAAAATCTGTCTGCGTCGCACACGCGCAACGGCCGTAGCGCGAAAGACATATTACGGTCGACCGTGTGACGCGAAAAGCATCGTCGGGACGCGTCGTGTTAGCGAATTATTTCCTCTCTATACAGCCTAATAGTTCCTTGAGAATCTTGGAGAATTTTCGAAAAATTACTTTCTCTCAATATCTGAAGCGTGATCATTGAACAGCTTGTCGAATCGAATAAAAAAGCTAATGTATTTTAAAAATTAATTTTTTTTAATTAATTTTTGCAGTATTTTTAGAAATTTGAGTGTTTTGGAAATATTAACTAATTTGTAGTATTATTTTTAATTGCTACGTTTGTGAAAGAACGCTTGCGCTGTCCTGATTGTATCATTTTAACGCAACTGGTAATTACGTCTGACCAATATTAGCTTTTACTACTTGCGTTAGGTTGGATCGATAAACCACGAAACATTGGTCGAAAGAAATATGAAGACAAATTAAAATATTAAAGGATTTTTTTTCATCAACATATTTAATTAATATATTGATATTTGAAAAAAAAATCGTAAAATTTGACAATCGCTAAAAATTAACAATTATTTTGTAAAGTGTGTATTTTTGTATTTTTATATAATTCACACAATTTGTATTCCCTTCTTTTTCACGTAGAATGAAAAAGGCAAAAGTAAAAAATCAAATGTCGTGTAAAGAGCAAAATCATAGGAATCGCCGGTTCTTATCGCTCACAGCGTCAATTGTTACAGTTGCAAACGGCGCGACAAAACCTCGAAACACAGGCGCATTTTGCCGAAAGCGTCGCCGAGGGAATGCCAGTTTTCATTCGGTCAGCTTCGGGTGGAATATCATTTCGCGGCGATAAGCCGGGTGCGGCCGTGCGCGGCGTAAAGCGCGTATGTAGCATGCACACATGCGCGCTAATATCTATCCGACCGGCCGTGGTATATATTATACCGTCGCGGTTTCGTATTTGCATCGCCATGTTGCGATGATGTTATCTCGCGAAATTATACGCTGCTCCGTGTAATGAATGCGACTCGGTTTGCTCCGCGGCTACGGACGGACACTTTAATGCAGAATCATTATGAAATAGAGAATAAAGTGATTATATCGTGCGTATAATAAAAGGCGCGATCAATTGCACCGAGGATTATTAAAAAGATTGTCGATCGATGGTCGACGCAAACAAATCCAGGCCGGAGAGATATCTGGAATTCCTGGACGCGGCGTTAGAGATTGCAGCTGCCTCGGTCGAAGGAAAACTAAATACCAGTTCGCGCGAATCGGAGATTCCTCTGGGAAATGTTCCCGCGCGTTTTCACGCGTCCGATTCGACCCTCGCTTCTTCGTACAATTCGCTCGCGGTGATCTGACACACGCCGAGACCGGAGCGGCGCAGCACGACAGTGCGACGCGAAGTTTGCGAGTTTCCGGCGAGGGCAACCAGCGGCGCAGTGAACGACAGACGGGGAGGATCGAGCGTTTCGCTCTTTGACGTTGCAGCTCCGCCGTCGGTTTGCCTTCGATAAACAGGAAAACCCGTCACGTAGCAATCGCCCTCGTCACACGCTTCGAATCCTCTTCCTCTCCTTCTCGCTCTCTTTTTGACAGTCCCGAAAATCTCTGGCGCGTGTACTATCCGCCGGCGAGAGGCGTACCTCCGGTGTCGCTTGTACTCCGATACGCCAGTCTACCGCATTTATCTTGGTCGGTCCTATCGCGTCAGACAGAGAGAGACGGCGAAAGTTGGGAGCGAGAGAGGGACGAGGAACCACCGTGGAATGTAAATCACCGGCGTTTCGAGAGCCTCGCGGGCACTCCGGATTTGCGGTCGATCCGATCGCATTTATCGGCGCGCCGTCATTTTTCTCGCCGCCAATGCGCCCGAGCGACAAGCGCGCGAGCGACACGCTCGTTAATTTACCGCAATTAAACGCGTTGCATTTGCGATCCTCCACCGCGTGGCGAATAATTTCTTCGACGATGTGAATCGACATCTGTCGCGCGCCGTGCGCATTTCGCCTTCGGAGTATCGGGTTCAACAGACTTCTCGTGGAATTAATCTTCGCCGGAACGAGTCTGGAATGCTCGAGCGGTAACTTTGCGATTAAATAATTCTCCGAGTTTGCGCGCGGGTCGAAAAATCGGCGCGGAACCGAGCGATTTGTGTGATTAATATCGAATATACAAAGGTGAGATGCTCGATACAAGCCGAGGGAATAGCTGCGTACACGCGCGCGTATCATTACGCAATTCGTAGTAAGATATTGACACAGCACTAGAATACATAATTTACCCCCGTGGACTTGATTCGCCCGCCCGCCCGCCGGATCACTCTCGAGCGAGTCAATATTTGCCGACGTCATGGAATTTCTACCGGCGCGGCGTCGCGCGCGACCCGGTATCCGATAGCTAAGCGAGCGTACGAGCGTGTTCGCTTTGCCAGACACGTCGCTCTCGCGAACAGCATCCGGCGGAGCGTGTGAGACGATCACAGCCGACGGGAGAGCTGATCGCTTCGGGGCCGCCTCGATCCGCATCGCGCGCCGTCAGAGGCCCCCGGCGTCGCCCCGGCGCGACGATTAATTTCCCAAAATTAGTTTGGCGACCGCGGAAAAATATGGGGGCGCGTGGATGCGCTTATTTGTATGCGTCTCGCTTCGTAGCCGGCTCCGCGTGTAATTATAGCAAATTGCGATTGCCGGTCAACCTAGTTGCGCGCATCCGTCCTGCGAGCGCGTTTGAACCCGCGCGTTAATCAATAACGATAAATTGCCGTTGATAAATTATATCCCGTACAATTACAATGAATTACAAAAATTAATTAAAAACTCTATTCCCGCGCCGTAATCCTTTCTCCGATGCACCCCGGCGCACTCGGCTTATTTGTAAATCGCATTTCGCATGTGATCCCAAGTTTATTTTCCGCGAGCAGATATTTTTCGCGTTATATTAAATTAACGTGTAATTGCTGTTACACGGACGACACAGTCATTTCATTTCATCATTCACTCCGCACGCACTATGCGCAGCACAAATAAAATAAACGCGCCATGTCCGGGCGGAAGCAATCGCCCGACGCAGCGAATAATTTCACTCAACGCTCGCGGGTTATTTTTCAATGGAAGAGATACGAGTGCTTACGGAATAATGCTCGTATTGGATTTCCTCATTCATTTTATCGTATTAGTTAAAAGGTAATACGCGTACGCGCGCGCCAACGCCGTACTTTTTCGACTTTGTACGAGAGCCGCGGCTCACGTTTCCCGGGGGACTCGTTGCAGAATAAACAAATTCATTCAGCTATTCTTCGCCCGATACGATAGCAGCCCGCGGCGGCGCGCATCGGAAACGAGCGCGCGGGCTGCTCGTCGGTGAAAAATAATTCCGCTTACCACTTCCAGAACTATCACTTTTCCGGCGGAGATAAAGGGGAGAAACACACGGCGTATTCAAATGTTCCGCCCTTCGCCTGTACACTCGTGGCTCGAACGCGAGCCGAGCGGATTCGCGCCACGGCTCGCCGCACCGCGCCGCGTCGGTTCTCGCACAGGTTTTAGCCGCAGCGCGAGAGCGCACGTACACGCGCGCGCGCGTGTGAGTGCGCCGTGTGTATTTGCACGTATACAGCTCGTATGCAGCACTCCCTCGCAATTTACATATTGTTGCGCGGCGGAAGCCGCTGCTCGCGGCCATTTCTCGCCAGCCGACTTCTTTTTCCCGCGAATATCATCCCGCGAAAAGTTCTCGCCTGCCGCCGACTTTGCCGCAGTTCTCCCCCCCCCCCTCCCCTCATCGATATGCCGAGGCAATCGCCTCTCGTTCGATCACCTCCGCTCGACCTGTGTGCTGATTTCGCGGAGATATATAGCCGCGCCTGGAGGGAAACGCGTTCTGATGGAAGTATTCTCCGCCATCGCGCGATCTCGAGAATATTTCTCGCGGCGACGGCGCATTCCCGAGGTTCGCAAATATAATTAGCTCCGCCGCGGATGTTTGGTGTTTTTCGCCAAAGTACGTTAGATAACACGCTTGGTGTTATCGCGCAGCGTTATTGGAAAATATTATAATCGATTTTCTTTTTATCAGAATATGTCGCATAAATAGGCGATATGTATTTCATTCGCTCCGCTTTCATCTCTCTTTTTTTTTTTTTTTTTTTTTGGTCGGGCGATAAAATAAATATCCGATGAGTGCTCAATTTTCCCGCTTTTGCACGAGCAATTAAGAGATGAAATTATTTCTCGTAGTACGTGACGAGCCATTCTAATGTCCACGTATTTAACAAATACACAGAATGAGCGAGTGCAAATGGAGCGTTATGATTATTGCTACAACATCCAAACTCGCAAAGCTGCGAGAGAAAGGAAAGATAAACTCTGCCTTCGAGTGAAAAGAGGTATTAATCTAAACGGAGAGTTGCTTGTTCAGAGAAACGAAGGGTGTCAGCTGTGAGTGACGCACTTACCACTCCCTTTTATTCCCCTACTTTTGCAATCGTTTTCATCAATCCCCCCCCCCCCCCCCTCGTCGCATCACTTTGCACCCTGGTATTACCAATGTACGATTTCAAAATGGCGCACCTCTATCTCTTTTCTTTTTTCCCGCGACTTTCTTTCCCTTTGGGAATTTGCCTTCCCTTCAGCATGCTCGGCGAGACCTTAGTGACGACAGGAATTTTCAACTAAAATCCAACCCGCCCTTGCTTTCATCCCACGAATCGATGTGTTGAGAAAAAGATGGAAAATAGATGTGGCGAGGAGGTTCAGCTAACTAGCGTGCCGTATTTATATTAAGTATTCCGAGCGTGCGAATGAAAATTTATTTATACACTCCCGATTCAGTCCTCCTAATTTATTTGATATCTCTGCTTGTTTTCGAAGTTAACATACATTTCTCTTGTATGCTTTCAGGTGAGTAAAGTACCGAACGCTAGTCGAGGATGCGTTTTGACGTTGCTGACGCGGTGAGTAACTAGATTTGTCAAGATACTAAACCGAGAACGCGAAAGACAATTCTATCGCGTTCCATCAACGCGCATTTGCATCAATTCTTTAGCCGGGCGTCTACATGACAGCGACCATTTACCAGCGAAATGACATTAATCGTTTTCGTATCGAAATACAATGCCGGCGCGTTCGCGCTTTCCGCGAAATAAACATTGCTGGAAAACATTTAACAGAAAATTAATTCGAAAACTGAAAAAAAAAGAAAGAAGATTGAGAGAGAATGCGCAGTATTATGCACAGCATATTTTTACAGCCATTATTTTAAGCTTTGGAGCCGTAATTAATTAAAAGACGATTATTTTAGTTCGGACAGAAATAAATAGATCGAGTATTTTATGCGCGGGAACTTTAGTGACGTCACGCATATTATAGTATCGCAAAGTTATTCCGCTCGCGAAACGCTAGAAGCGCGATTTACTGTTTTGTGCAAAGTACTTTTCCCCATTTGCGTCAAAGGGAGGGCCGAAAGAGAGTGGGAGGGGGAGAGAGAGAGAGAGAGAAAGGGGGGGGGGAATAGCGACGTGTTAAAAAGCGAGTAGAACGAGGGAAATGCACTCAGAGCAGAGATGAGAAAAGTTTTGTTGACTTGGCTGAAATTTAATTTCGACTGGAATTTCGCGCAGAGTCCACCGACATTTTTATTAGTTCAAGATTCGCTCGCGTATCATTTTGCCGATCCATTGACCACCCCGGCAAATTAACGATTTTATACAAGGTAAACGATCAAACATACTTTCGCGTTTTTCCAGCACCGCGAAATATTTAAGAATATTTCCGAGTGCGGTTTCGCGCGCGCTCTCTACGTTTTTAATTCATTTTTAATCGAATACCGTGCCGCCGCTTATTTTTCCTTTCCAATTCGAGGAGTTTTATTTTCATTACACGGGAAAATGTCGCGCGCGCTCCATCGCGAGGTCTCGTGACGGTTCATTTGACCCTTCGTGCCCGGCCCGATATCGGTTTCGATGCAAACCAGTTTCGGGCCAATTTCCGTTATTGTGATAACATCAGCTCTATGTTGTTTCTTTTTATAAATCAGTTGTTTTGAATTTAACCCCGGAGAGAAACTGTTTGCGACGACGGTGCGCACGGTATATTCAGATTGTGATTTATTTACCGCGCGGACGCGTCAACAGATACGGTATATATATATATACGCGAAGAAAACGATTGATCTGTATCTCTCGCCGAGCGAGGGGGCTCGGAATTACTGCGTACAGGTGGGCAGGCACGACGGGATGAATTATCTGCGGCGTGCGGCGCTTCTTATCTACGCGAAGGCCTTTAATGCCGCTTGATCGCTCTCAGCATTGTCCTCTCCGGACGCCAACGGTGGCGTTTGCGTGCCCCGCGGGACGTCCCGGCGTCCCGCGGCGCGAACGTATCGCGTTCTACGGCCCCCGCAAGACAACGCTTCTGCGTGACGACGATTAATTGATCACGCCTCGGGCGGACGTGTGTGTGCGCGCGCGCGCGCGCGCGCGTGTACTCGGGATAGCGGAGCGAAAACGCGCCCCACGAAACTCGAGGATACTCGATCGCTTTGTAAGCGCGATCCCGCGCGCGCAGCGTCAGTACGCTAGGTTCGCAAGAGCGTGGCAGTAAAGCCACGCTTTACGATCCCGGTTATGACATGAATTAGAGCGTGTCTCGTCGTAAATGCCGCGTATAGATCCCGTCGCTCTCCGGTGACGCGAGGAGCAACGTGTCGTCGCCCCGTAAACATGCACGCGGCGTGTATTATTTACCGGGGAGATTTTTATTAAGCAGAACGCGATGTAACGCTTTTATTTCGTTCCGCTGCATTGTGGCGTCGCGCTATTTGGAAAAGCATCAGACTCGCAGACGGGTGTCTATAAAAAGATCTCTCACGGGGGACCTTCATTTCTCTCCGCGGGAAAAGGGGACGAGTAAATAGATAATAAAAGTTTATTCTTCATCGGGAAAAATTTTTTTAATTTGCAGGATTTTATCTGAAAGTTCGAGCACGCCGGAATATTTAATATTGTCAATTTAAAAGTTGCGAAAGAAAATATCGTTAAATCACGCATTTGAAAAAATACCGCTTCAATATCGCGTGACTTTTTTTAGGGACATCTCGCGCGTGATGAAGACAAGTCGAAATTTTCAATCGCGCTAAACGTGTCGTCTCGGGTTTGAATTTCAGCCACGGTCGGAGAATTTGATTCAGGACGGCTTCGACGACGGGACGGGGCGACCGGGGGGGGGGGGGCGAGGCGGTAGGTGGTGGTTGTAAATGCCGTCGTATTTAGGGAACCGATCCCACGCTCAAGGCTGGGTCTCGGCTTGGCAGGCAGGCAAGGCTGGCAGGCGGGCAAGGCAGGCAAGCAGGGCTCGCGTGTCTAGACCGGAAGTGGTTCTCGTGCTAGGCGTGGCTCCTTGATATACAACCCCTTGTATCTCACGCAGCAGCAGCTATACCCGAATGCCCGCGCGCTGGTATGCTTCCTCCTCCGACGGCGTACGCGTACGGGATGTCCAATAACCTTTACCTAACCCCTTCAGGCGGAACGAAGTCGATCGATTTCGAGTCGGCCGACTCGCAGGTTATCCGACGACCACTGATTTCTGTTTCTCCCTCGCCGGCGGTGGCAGGCGGCGGTGGCCGCTTTCGTTCTGCCCGCCACTCATTCCCATCGAGTGAGATCGCTCGTTGGGTGGGCGCAGTTTGCACTATAGCGGGCCGCGGCATCGATCCGACGTGAGTCGCCGATTTTAGGAACACTCGTATAATGAGGCGGGTTTATAATCGGGCACCGACGATCAATTCCGGGAACGTCAAGGGAGCTCGGAGTCGCGGCGCGGATTTCGCTGAACGCTACCAAGTCTCGGGGACGATAAAGATTTTCACCGTACGCGCGGTTTCGCGCGAGAAACCGCCGAGAAACGAGAGGGATTCGCCGAAACGAAGTGATTTCGCTGTATCGGTTATTATGTAATGTAACGCGCCATTATATATATATATCGTGTGTCATAATATTACCCAGTTGCTCGGCGGCGCGATCTACTGTGTAATAACAGTGTCCTTGCTCGTATTGACATAGTGATCAGCCGCAGCTGCGAACACCTAGGGCATTTATCGACCAAGCATAAATTGTCTGCATTTGATTTGCCCCATTATCGGGTTATTTCCTAAACTAACAACGACGCCCCCCACCGACCGCCCGAGTACATTGACACTAATTTACTGGCGCAACATTTCATTAATCCCGCTCAGAAACGAATCTTTAGAGATCGTTCAATCTTCGTTCGATCAATATTTATTTCCCGACTATGATTATGTAGGGAAACACGAGAAGACTTATTAGCAACTAGCTGCAGCTGTCGCTTTAGTTGTTACACCGCTTAGAAGAGCCGCGGATAATTCTAAAGAATTAATTAAAACGTTAATTGAAGCAAAATTTTTGTTGAAACTGTACGTAGATTTTTTTTTTTTTTTGCAAATGATAGAAAGTATAATGTTTGTGGTGGATGTTTGAGAAGAAGGGGCGGAGAGCAGCGCCGGAAATCTCTCCGAGTTTATTAACCCTGTTTTATTACGGTCAGGAAAATTTACCGTGCAGCGTAATTATATCGCAGTGGCTTCATCAAGCCGATCTTCCCTCGTTACATTTTTCACATGATGATGCATCCAATTAGCGAACGTCTCATCTCCATGTATTTCGAGCGCTACACATCCGTCTTAAAGCTGTATCATTTGTCGAGCGCGCAACTATTCGCTACCGAGCGATTCCACAGGTTCTAAGAAGCTTTTGCCGGTTCGGAACATTTTGTTGAAACCTTCTTGAAGAGCCAAAGGGCCATTCAACATGCATACTCGAGATACGTACACTCGAGATTCCTAAATTGGCCAACCACTCGAAGTTTGACCATCGATCCGCGCGTACGTTTCCTCAATGGTTCTGCATCTCGGACGTGAAATCGAATTCGAACGTAAACGAGTTTTCGGAATGGAATTATCAATTATTCCGCAATGAAAGCATAATCGAATAACGGTATAATCGTGCCGCGGGCTCCAATGAACGGTGCAGAAATTGTTCTAACCGGAGAGAATGTCACGCCGGTCGGCTGGTCGTGGCATATATTGTAATTTGATAATTAATAGTAACTCGTGTTTCCACACTTGTGTCAATAGCAATGTATCGGTACGCATAATTTTGCATCCTCACGCGCGCGCTATTTGTGCCCGAAAGTGACTAATTTATCGCTCAATACGCTTTGAAAATACACTGTGGGAAACTGCGCAGACTGTAGGATGCTATAGTGATTGCTCGATTTCAGTGCATTTATCTGTCTGCTGATTCCTGTTGGTCTGCGTAGCAGCGCAAACGATAATTCACGTATTGTTAGCATTCGTGTCATCGTATATATCGGAATGTACCAATATATAATTTATCTAAAAACCTATTTAATAGATAAGAGAAACAATGACCGTCATATAGATTACCTTGTTAAAACAGATACAAATGGCAGAGTATTGCAGAAATCAATGATCTTTCGCTGCGAGCTGCGTATCTGTGTCAATCCTGCTCATTACTCAAGTGCAACGGAATAAACCACGACAAAAGAAGAATCTGTAACAAAAGAGGACTCGCATCTTTTCTTCACAAAAGCGACTCGAAATAACGAGACGTCGGTTTCAAACAAAAACCGATAAAATTCGTCGAATCAAAGTTCAGTTTTAGCGCATGTATCGTGCGTAAAACGGCAGCTTTGTGTGACAGATGTATGTTTTCTAATTTCGCTCGAAACGCTCGTTAAAAGAATCCAATCTGTGAATTTTGAATTTGAACAAAAAAAAAAAGAACACCGCGAGAGCGGTGTTTCGGGCGGAGATTCGGGTGAAAAGGGGGAGGCGGGGGGTTTGTTGCGGAGGTCTCGCGGGAATTCACAACGCGTATAAGTCATAATGCGTGTGCGACAAGGGCTCCGCTAATTCCGACGGCCGCGGGAAAACTGGGACAACGCCGTCGGCGGTGCCTATATCAACCCGCATCTACCGGCGCGCTGGCGAGCACGGTCGGCTTCGCTTTCGCCACCGACACGGCGGGCGACATCACCGCGGATGAGATTACATTACTTAGGGACTCCTACTTTGCGGTCTCGTAAAATGCACTCAAACTAATTTGCGCCGGAGAGCTCACCGCCGTCCCCTCTTCTCTCTCTCTCTCTCTCTTTTTTTTCTTCTCCCTTCGCCGCCACCTCGCGCGGCGGCTGCGGGCGCAGATGAATCCTTTTGACGCGTTAATCCAACTTTGCTTTCGCGGCTCCGGGCTCATTTTCAGAGAGAGAAATGGGAGAGAATGAGAAGGATTACTCGTGCGAGGGAGACACGCGAGTGGGTGATGAAGAAGAATTTAACTTGGTCATCGGGGATGTGGGCCGGGCGAGATTGTACGAAGGTGAAGAATTAAGCGCGGTCTTTTGCGTTTTCAACTTCCGTTATTTCTGCGCCTTTCCGTTCTTTCACCGAGCGCTGCTGCGAGATAAGCAATTTTCCGCTACGCCTACGAGATTTCCATGTGGATACAGATTTTACTTCCGCGCAGAGTTTCTTTCACATCAAATTTAATAAATCGCAGCTGTTTACGTTTTGCTGTTTACGTTCTCATTACGTAATTTGTAATTGAATTAATTCATATTCCAGGACAACTGATAATGAGATCTAATTAAGAAGAACGAAACGTGTCGGATAATTCTGTCTGCCGCTCGCACGTTTCTGTTTCTTCATTAATGTTAATCGAGCTTTTTTAAATATATTTAATATCGAAAAATAACCTTGGTATCTCAGTAATCTCTGAATGTGAAATTTCGCAGAGTCCGGCGACTCTGCCAAATCCGCGGAAAAGCCATTAAGCGCGATTACACCACATTACAAATATTCCACGAAAAGGAAAAATGGAAAGAGAGATTAATCGCTTCGCTATCACTCGTCCATCGACGATGCCTTTCGGCGTGTTAGGATTATCGAGCTGCAGTAAATGCGTTATCGCTTTCGCCGATGAGTATCGGACACGAGGACTGAGCGATCATTTCCGATTTTATCCGGAAACCGAATCCTGGTTGCCCGGGATATTTTTTTTCGCGAAAATTACGTACGTAATATGCGCGGTAATAATTAACTCTTATTAGCTTGCCGCGCTAATGAAACGTATATCAGGGTGAAATTTAATTAAAACAGATATTTAGGTCGAGCACACAACCAGCCGGCTGTCATCGTCATCATCGCCGTCGTCGTCGTCGTCGTCGTCGTCGTCATCGTCGTCGTCAGATTAGAATATTGCGCTCCACTTGTCCCCTTTTTCGTTCCTCTGTGACTCTCGGAGGAAGCCACTTAAATCCTTCAATTATCGTGTCTTGGCGAAGAGACACCGCTACGCGGAAAAATAGAAGTCTTTAAAACGCAGCAGCACGCAGCCGTTCAATTATATCGGTTTGTAAAGACGACGCGACTATTGACTTCGCAACGCTGACACATTTTTCGGCGGAATTATACGAAAATCCAATTAATCGCAAGTTAAGTTTGGTTTCACATTATTAATGTCTCTCGCTGTTTGCCGCGTAATCGAATTGCTAGAAAGAAAGTATCGGACAATCGTGCGAGAGCCGTCAACGGCAACAATGAAGAAACAACAGCCCGGCGTCGCGTTCGGCGCCTGGAGTGCCACAAATTTATACAATTAAATGTAATAACCGTCTGAATAATTAGTGGCGTAATTGTTGTTACGAGGAACAATTAAAAAATAATTGCGCTTGTCTCTTACCAGCGACGACTTCTCTTCTCTTTTTTCGTCGCGTTCGCCACGCTACCCCGCGTTTCATCCGTTTAGTGTCTTCCCGTTCGCTTGTTCTCCTCTTTTTCTACTGTAATTTTATTTAAATCGCAAAATTATCTGTTGTTATTTCGTCCGTCATCTATCTCGATTAATGCGAAATACTCGAGAACGAATATCGCGAGTATGTGGAATTCTACTTTACTTCACACATTTCGTAGCACTAAATTATCTGCCAAAGGTATCAAGTCTCTGAACATCTCAAGTATATTTGAAAATGGTGACATTTTATTTTCTTTTACAACATTCGTGAAGTGTATGAACATTTTAATTATTTGTATTTCTAATTCTATCATTTATTCTGATTCGCGACGCATGCAATGAATTCTATTTATTTATCCAGCGCACTTGGTTTATTAAATTTTCCATTCTATTTAATATCTCTTTTTTGAATATTCCATATTAATATTATTTTTTTTTTTTTTTTATTTAATCCATCGAATTCTTTCGCGAATATAATACATTTTTTCATTTCGTTCATTTCTCTCTCTCTCTCTCTCTCTCTCTCTCTCTCTCTCTCTCTCTCTCTCTCTCTCGCTAATTTCTGCGCTCACAATTGACATTCGGATTTGCTGATTTGCCAGCTGTTTGCGTAGCATATATAACGAGTCGCAATAGTAATTTGCCGCGAGTGCACACTACAAGCCGGCGCAGCCCGCCGTAGACTTTGGTGCCGAGAGTACCAGCCACAAAAGGGAATTTAATGACGAAATCCGGATTTAGTGGAGCGATTCCGTCGGATATAAGTGCCCGGAGAGTCGTAAGATCGTTTATATACCAGCCGTTATTCGTAGACTTAACTTTTATATAGGCGGCAGTTATCGCGCGGAACTGCGCCGCTGCAGTAAATTTTGAACAAACGCCGTGGCTCGGAGAGCTTTTAAAGCTCACGGGGAGGTATTGCCGCGGCGGATCCTGTCGATCGCTGTAAAGCGCACGCAGACACGAAACGTCGTCGTCGCTATCGCGGGCGCGCTCGAAACGAAACGTCGGATATTACGACGGTCGTTCGTTCGCCGGCGTCAATTCCGCACGCAGAATATCCACAAGGAGCTTAAATACAACTCTTAGTTTATATAATTAATTTGCTAAATTCTGTCGACACGCCGCAGACATACGTTCGACTCGCCCTTTTCCTCGCTCTTCTCTCACTCGCTCGGCGCTCGGCGAAGAATTCAAAGTCGACAGTAACTGTCGATTTTAAATCGAGATGACAGAAGCGAATACAATCGTTCAAGGGCGGAACCCAGTGGACCAATATTCCAGAACTCCACCGGTATCCTTCATGTTATACGTTTCTTGCATGGAAAAGTCTTTGTCGAACCCTCGTCCCCCTTTTGATAGTCTCGCCTTTGCACAAGTTGTCCGGCGTCTGCCAATAATCTCAACCTCCGCGAAGGCACGCTAACGCAGAGTCACGCTTTTATCGCCCGGCTACATAACAATCAGCGATCGACTCGCGGAGTCTCGGCTGCCGTGCCGCATGCGAACCAGTAGTACGCTTCCACGTGCTACGAGAGTATACGTAAAAATTGCACACCAGTCCGGCTTACAATGGAAGGCCGCGCTTTAACCTTCTTAGAAGTTTCTACATTACTACTAGCGATATTGTCCACGTCCCGTCCGGACAACTTGGTCAATATTATGTTGTCTCATGATATTGTCCAAGTTGTCTGGACGGTTAGAAACTGTCACTGCGCTCTCTCACTGTCACGAACTCACTAAAACGGCCGGATGAGGGCGGGCGGGATCGTGGTCTCGTTGTCGATTTCTCGGGGCTGATGTCTAATGTCAACTACAGCTGGTTGAAGGGGACCAAATGCGTCAATTGGCGGTATATTTGACCCGTGTTCAACCAGCTAAGCTTAACATTACTTGGGGCCCGTTTTGCGTCCATCTTCTCTCTTGCTGGCGGCACTCGCGTCGGCCCGCGTAGCTTCCTCGAGCGAGTCCGCAGAATCCGTTCGCGCGGCGTCGAGTCACATCATCGCCACTTTCGCTCACGCTCACTCACACTCTCCGTCTCCATGTATTCGTCCATCCGTGAATGTCGAACGCAGAATCGTCGGCTTTCCTAATTCTGCCCGTGACATTTTGTGCCTCCCGATCCGTGATAGCCGCAGAGCTAGAGCGGCAACGCGCCGCGTCACGACGCGGCTAATTGCTGACCTTTACTTCCGTACTTTACCCGACATTACGAGAGACCATCGACGTTTGGGATCGACAGGCGGGCAGGCGAGCGGTCAACTGAGGGGGGGGGGGAGAGAAAAAAAGGAACACGCGCATCGACCACTTGAAGAAGTATCGTTTCGTTATTTTTTTCTTTCCCGCTCATTTTTCTCGAACAACGTGGCGAACACTTTCGTACGAGCGTCGACATTCAATCAGTCATCGATCGCGAACACGCTCGAAACGGAATGACGGAGACAATAGCGTCATCGTGCGCGTACATCGCGGAAGGGTGAAGCCGGGATCGCGCCTTTAAGCCGCGCCGATGCCTTCCGCACGGCCATTAAGGGTGTCATTGTGCGCGGCTACGGAATGAGGGGTAGGGGTGGGTTATTGGCAGGAAGAGGGGCATTAAGGCGGCAACAATGGACCTCGACTCGATCCACCGAGCCATCCTCGGCCGCCGTTCTATGCCTTCCGTTCTACCGCGCCCACGAAATAACAGCCGTTTCTGGAATCTGCCGATACCAGGCCGAGCGAGCGCGCGGAATCTCACGCGTGGAATCTGACGCGGCGAAAAATTTTCGGCAAAACGATATCTCTTTCGACACGCCCGAGGTGTTTCAAGACAGTCGCTTCTGTCTCTCGAACGCGACGGCAGGCGAATTCCCGATGTCGACGATCGCGCCGTTATTGCGTCGAGAATCGCGGGGAATGACGCGTGCGCGCGCGCGCGCGCGTGTGCGAGTAACTATTCTGAGCGCGGCGTGATGCGCGAGTAACACGAGACGCGTGCGTTTAAATATATCCCGCGGCCATGCGCGAAGTCTTGTCGCTGGTCGATCCGCTCGCGACCGTCGTGCGGCCCCGTCGCGAGCGGCGAATTTCAATCCGATTATGGCTGTAGCTGAAACCGCGGAGCGGGAAAAAGAAAGCGCAGGATCGAGGCGCGAAAGGGACGGGATTCGCGCGAATGGCGGGAGAGCCGAGGGTCTCTCGATGTTAGCGTCTCCAACAACTCGACCAACGTCAAATATGGCAATGCGACGGGCGCATCGCGGACGGAAGACGTTTCTCGATCTCATACCTTGCTGCTGATTCCCTTCGCTGTATTTTCCTGGCTGGATCGCTTTCCGGCGCGAGGACAGCAGCAAAAGACACCGAAGGATTCACTTCGAGAGAGACACACGACATTCACTGTGTGCGACACTCCTCGCGCTCTTTCCTTTCGCCCCTTTTCCCCTTCGAGACTCTCCTCGTGACACTAATTGCGACGGAGATATCATTCACCACCACGATCGTGCATCGTATCATCGTGAGAATTATGGAACATAGCACTGCACCATTCGCGAGCCGGCGAGCACCGGGTGTGTCGTCGTCGTTGCGATGCGAATATTTCGGACGCTCGCGCTCGATCCTCTCGCGGACGCGCCCGTTTTCGCGTATTTTTAGAGAAATTATGCAACAACGCGCGACGTTTTCGGGCGCTTTCACATGTATCTCGCTTCGCATGTATTTCACTCCGCGAATCGGACAAAGTGATTTCTTTCCATAGCGCGCGGATCGACTTTCGGTCGAAAGTTTCGTCGAGACTGTGCGAGACTTTGTCGTCGTCACGACGGGATCTTTGCACGGTTCGCGCAAAAAGCATGGTCGGACAACTCCTTGCCGTCTACTCGACGCTCATCGTCGTCCCTTAAGAGATTCGCGTGCGAATCAGCGCAATGGTCGGGAAAATCGCCTCGGTGTCAGACGGGTGATATCACACGATCGCCAAAGTTCCCAGTTCCGTTGGACGGTTCTGCGGTACTCTGCTCCGTTCCTCGCTCGTTCAACGATATTTTCGTCGACGACGGCGAGCCGCGCGCGTTCACGTGTGCGTGAGTTGTGTGTGAGCAGGAAGGAGCGAGAGAGAGAGAGAGAGAGGATACGCGATGAAGGAGGGGCAATATCTACCGGCCTATATCCGGAGCGGGTCTTCGCGTTCGAGATCACTCGTTTTTTCCTCCGCGAACTTGACGGATACATTCAATGTCAGTAGCCGCGCGTCGCAAGATCGATCCGCGCGCCGCGGACAATTATAGCCGATTCGACGTTATTCGACGAGAGAGCCACTGCCGCCCGGAGAAGCCGACGCGAGATCACGAGCCGGGACGTATACGAGACCGCCGATTACCCTAACGACAGAATTGGCCCGAGCTCCCGCGAATTAGCGCAAGTTGCACCGCGCTGCTACGACGTTAATATTAATAGGAGGTGCCTCGATACGCGAAACTGACAAACTCGAGCGAAAGGGCTCGCATCCAGCGGAGCCCTCATGCAATATTCCGCACCGGCCGCGGAATATGCATACGCGGGGTAAATGTCGATAGGTAACGGGCTCGATATCGAATACTGTATTTTAAGTACCATTCAACTTTTAGCCCGTCGTCAGCCGCTTTTACCGTTTCACTTTTATCCGGTTTCGATTTTCTTGCCTCGTGCCCGACAATAATCGAGCTTGATATTGTCCCGCGGTCGAGGCTTCTCTTTGCGGCGATTGACGAAGAGAGAGAGAGAGAGAGAGAGAGAGAGAAAAAGAGGGGGCGGGGTGGGGAGGAAAGAGAGACAAGGACGGCTCTTCAAGGCCCGAGTTGCGCGGAAAGATTGGTCGGGATTTCTATTTGCATGGCACGGCGTTACACCGCGTCCGATAGGAGCGCACAAAAATAAGTGGTCTAAAATTAAGCGCGATCTTAGGACGTTGCGCTAATTCTAACACTCGTCCGTCACCTTCGGCTCGCAAGACACGCATCGAGACATTGCCCGCGCGAGCTGCCTCCGTTTTTCCAGAAATATTCCAGTTACGTCGGCCGCGGAAGAGTGTCAAGAGCGATCGGGAATTTTATTCGTTAACCGGGAGTCGTTTATACAAAAATAAAGCCGGAGTTATCTCTCGAAGGATTTCTCAATAAGTAACGAGGGAGCGATCGAAAACAACGATGAATTTTTAATGTCCCTCAGCCGGAGGGAGCCTTGGCGCGGTTATCGAAGAAGCGGCGACGGTCAAAGTTGAACCGGCGGCTTTCTCTCTCGGCTCTCTTAATTTTTGCTCTAACAAGAAAAGTTTAGGCCGCTAATGAAGTTGAGTTTCAAATTAGACTCGCCGTAAAGTAAGCCGTTCGGGATTAAGAATTCAGAGACGCTTGCTCGGCCAGGTGTAAAAGCGGACGGTGAGGAAGGAGAGAGAGCGCGACCGGATGAGTAATTCTGTTTACGCGCGGAATATATTTTACGGCCGCGGTTTATCGAGCTAAGCTAAATGCATTTTGTCAAAGAAATCCTCGCGAAAATCATCTCGCCGTCACGCCGGCTCGTACTTTTGAAAATAACGGTGACATTAGCGACGAAGAAAGTGGAAGCAAGTTCTCTAATAGCAAACGACGGGCAACGATAGGCAACAATTATTCCAATAGATGCTCGTGCACGGGCACAAAGCCCGAAGATAGAGTTTCAACGGAAACTTCCGTCGTTGTTAACTTCAACACGATTCCGAACTTCCGATCATAGCTCCAACATCCCAGCGAGCGCGAGCTGAGGCTCTTCAAACGTCGGAAACTATTTCTAACCTCGACTCGAGTTATCGCACGAGCGAAATGCGTGGGCGTCCCAGGAAACGGTTATTCTTCAAATTACTATTACCGTGATTCCAGCTTTCATTGTAAAAAAAAAAAAAAAAAAAAAGAGAGAGATGAAAGAGGCGTGTCTCTCGTCGGCGCGGCCGACGGACGTCGCGCGGACGAGCGCCCGCGTGTTTTAAAGTCGACGCGCCCTTCGAGGGACGGTCGACGCTTCTTGAGCATGCCGCTATTGTTAGATCGACAATGGACGAACTTCGATCACCGTCCCCGATGAGTCGCCGAGTCTCGGTGCCGCTCGTCAATCCGCCATCGACCGTACGCGCGTAAGGACGTAGCTTCTGCCGACCGTGCGAAACTCGCGAGCGAGCGAGCTCGCTGTCGGACGACCGAGGCGAGCACGATGTGTAACGATCGCGCCCCTTTAAGACGCCTGAAGGCCCACCGGGACGGTAAACGGTTGCATCTTCGACGTTTGACGTTTCCACCGTCGCTCCTCCGTCGCCTCTCCGCAGAGTGCCGTTTCTCCCGACAATTTTGCCGCGAGCCGCGCCGTAAACAAACGCGCGCCGAGCCCGACGCGTTAAAACTCTCGGCGGGGAGTATCGCGATTTTCTGTCGTACACACGCGTGTTGCCTCGTGACGCACAATTTGCGTACAGTATCGACATAGTGACAGTGAGTCCTCCGTCGGATTAATGCGCGGGTCTCGGCCACTCGCTGTCTTTACGGCGCGTCCGACCAAACCGTTTACCACGTTCCCCTTTGCGCCGCGTCACTCTCTTATACTTTTCCCGCGGCGTTTCGACTGTCGCGCGGCAGTTCTACTGCGGTGCGCGACGACCGTGTCGTGTCTGACCACGCGCCGTGCCGCGACTACTGGCTGACGGCGGTCTACCGGGAAAAACGCGACCCTTGGCGTGTGTGTGTGTATGTGTGTTTGTGTGTGTGTGTGTGTGTGTGTCACCCCTTGCTGTCGGGAGTCCGTCGCGGATGTCAGTTTCCACGCTGGCAACGTCTCCTCGCAACCGTACTCTGCCGCAGCTGCGACAACGCGAGAGTTGTAGGCAGATGCGTGACTGGGTGTACGTGTGCGTATGTGTATACGGGGATTAATGTATGTATTGGAAAAGGGAAGAGAGAAAGAGAGAGAGAGAAAGATGGGAAGAGAGCGCAGTAGAGTGAGGCGGATTGAGAATGAAAGAGAAAGAGCAGGTAGGTGTTGAACACAGAGAGGGAGAGGGAGAAAGAGAGAGAGAGAGAGAGAGAGAAAGAGAGAGAGAGAGAGAAGGGAAAGAGAAGCAGATAGAGAGAAAGGGAAAAGGAAGAGAGAGAGAACGACGACGGTGAGATCCGACGGTCCGACCAGAACGTGAACGTACTACTTGGTGGGCGTCCGGGCCCGCACTGTGCAGCCGACGGCAGGCGTCGCGACGCTTCCCCGCCCGAACATGCGAGCTCCGCGCTACACGGGGGTAGGGGGCGCGAGGGCGAATAGGTGGGGGGGAGGCGCCGGCGCCCCGCACGCCTGCGTACCAACGTACCACGACCCTTCGCGGCAGGAACGCACCAACCCTGTCCTATCCACCCGAATACCCACCCATTCCGCGCGCGCGCGCGCACCCGCGCACACGTAACCCTCGCGCACACGTACACACCGACGCGCGCCACCGCGCTCTCTCACCCGTTCTCACCCTCGGCCCGCACCGTCGCACCGCGCCATCCATCCACCCCCGACGTGCTCGAGCAAACCGACCACCCACACACACACACACACATACATACATACATACACACACACATACACGCGCGCGCGCGCACCCACACACACACACACACACACCCGATTCTCATCCCCTATCGCTGCTCCCCTCCACCGTCCCACGCCCGTCACTATGGAAAATATGAATTTGGGTCAGATACCAGCCGCCGTGCCCTAATGAACCTTTAATGTGACCCATTTCTTCCTTTCCTCCGTCCGCCGACGCAAAGAGTAACCCCTTCTCGCCCCTCCCGCGGTCTCGTCGCTACCCTTCTTTTTCTCGCGTTCCTCGCACCTGCGTGCGTCTCGCTCGCCGCAGCACACGCACCTCTCGCACCATTTTCTTCCCCTTTCTCCGTCTCGCCTTCCCATCTCGCCTGCATCACATCCTCTCTCTCTCTCTCTCTCTTCTCTCTCTCTCTCTCTCTCTCTCTCTCTCGCACACGAGCGAAGGACGGTCCTAAGGGTCGTCGTCGCGGTCGAGTTTGTTGGCACGATCGCACCCCGCCTGGATATTACAGCATCGGCCAACACCTCGTGACCCTTTGCGCGCATATTAGCCCTTGACAGTTGTTCTTCTCACTTCCCCGTTACGCGCCGGCTCTTGCATCGGTTACGCGTTCTTGCGTAACCGTCTCCATACGAACAAGTCTCGCTCCGCTCGCGCAGATTGCTCGCGTTGCGTTTTGAAGAAAAAAAAAAAGAGAAACGAGGAGACGCCTGGCCTGCCGCGATGTTATATTTACGATATTGTATTACGTAACGTTTTCTCAGATGCAAAAAATGCGCGGTGCGATGATGCGATAAGGGGTGAAATTTATTCCACGTTGTTAATCGCGAAGCATGGGAGCGCGGATAACGATCGGCGATCACTTTCAACGATGTGTCTCGTCTATAATTAAATATCGCATGACCCTCGGCACTAGTACTAATATACCGTTGCCGTTATTCTTGGCCATGATATTTCCGAGCTTATTTGCCCGTGCTTCGCACCTCAGTGGATCAATCAAACGATTTATTTTCATGAATAGAAGCGAAAAGTTTTCAACGGTGTGTCCGCGTCTTTCTTCAGTCCATTAGCGGGTCGTATAATTCATAAATAAACATTTTCTTCGAATAACATTATATTTATTTTTGAAAAATTTTTAAATAATATCAGACTCCGAAAGTTATTTGCAACTTCCGATAACAATTTGCGGAAACCGCGAATCTTTCTCTGAGTCTTTAATACAAACTTTACCTGGTTAATTTGCAATTTTCCTTCGAGTGATATTATTTTGTAGTCAGGCAAAGGTGCTTTGATGCAACGTAAGCGAAAGCTGAAATATTTCTGCACAACGATGTATTCTTTACAACGACGGCATTTTTCGAATGGCAAAGTAGGCAAATATTCATAGCGCATACACTAAAACTTGCACAAAAAACTTGACAATGGAGTGAGATTTGCATTTTAGTGCCAATGAGTGATTCGTGCACAAATTTTTAAGATTGGCCTTATTTATTTTTTTTTTTTTTTTAAATAATAGGGACCAAACATCTGTGAATGCTGTGTTGAAAAATTCAAAACTCTTCTGTAAGACACTAAACAAAATAAATCGAAATTTTTTCAAGTTTTGAATTGTGTTACAAATTGCAGTTGGATATTTTATATTTAGAAATGAATAAGTGATTATCGATGAATTCAAAGCACACAAGAATCACTTTGAATTGTGAACGTAATAGACGCTCCAAATAGAACTGAATCGTAACTGAACTGCAAAAGTCACATTGAACGTCTTCTGTACACATTTGTGACCGGACTCGAAGTCCTTCGGCTTGCAGCGAGTAAACTTTTGATCCGCAATTACGCTATTTGTATTTTCCTTAGCGCTACTTCGTCTTCCCACATCTTGTTAACGAAGCAGTCGTGAGTATATTTATACGGTACTTTCGCTTGTCTTTAAACGTAAAAAATCACTCTACTATTTATAGCTAGCAATTAAAAATCAACGTGTACATCGATAATGTCGCCGCGTGCAGGCGATTAGGATCGCACTTTCAACGCGTTCGCGGTGGCCCGTATCGAATTAAAATCTGTAATGTAAATCGCCTGCAATTACGGCGCGTGTGTGTTACACAGTGCAAGAGTCCCACGACACGCCACGTTCGTTAAAAGTGCGAGGGCAAAAAGAGCCCGATGTCACGGTCGTGTCACGCGGTAAGAGCCTCGCAATCAGAACTATCGAAACGATCGATCAGTTCGTGCTCTTTTCGTCAATTAAGCGAACGAGCTCGTCGCGATGCGCCTGCTTTTCCGTTTGACATTTCCCGCAGTCGATGAATGAAAACGCATCGGCGGATGAAATGAATGTCGCGTGTCTATTCGAGCGACGCGTTTCCTTTGCGAGCGGAATGAATGCAGTGCGATTCACACGACTGCGAGATTCGAGCTTTCGTAGGCGGTTTGTCTCGAAGAAATTAATGCGACTATTTGTTCATTAATGATTGACAGTGGAGTTGCACGTGTGAGAATTTTAACGGCGAAAACAGTGGCTATTTGTTGAGCGCAAAGTGCGCGGATCTTGCAAATTATCGGCTCGTTTCACTCGCCCTCGGACTGTGTGGGGGAATTTCGCGGATATTACATGCTCGTTCGTTTAACTAGAATTATTCCAGAAAAATACAGAGACAATTCCAGAGGCGGAACAGTGGAAAACAATGGTCGTTAACGAGTTCATAAATTATTGATTCGGAAAAGTTGCAAAAACAAAACGAGCATCGCGGGCCAATGCAACGTACGGTGTATCCTTCCATCCGAATCTATTTCCCTCTCTATTCCACCGCGGCCCCCTTTTTACTCTCTTCAAAGCGGGTTATAAAATCCATTATCGTCGCAATAAATATTAAACTCCTCTTTTCGCTTTCGTTTCTCACCGTGAAATTGCTCCGCACCGTTAATGGCTTTGTTATCGATTCCCGTCCCGTCAAAGAAAACACCTTTTACGAGGGCGGGCCGTTGAGGCGCGATAGCGCGCCCCACAAATAATCCGTCTTCCGTCGAATTTGTGCCACGCGCGTTCTCATTAATTTCTCACGTCCCAGCCGACGGGGGAGGGAAGGCGCCTACTGGATTCGCGTTAAGATGTTACAAGCCGAGTCGAAGTTCTCCGAGAGCGGAGTACAAAAAAAGGAACGCTCGAGATAAGGCGCGGTGTGATCACGATTGCCGTGACAGCGCGTGATAATGCCGGATGCGATGTTTTTCAGCCTCCGCAGAAGAATCTATACGGTAAGAGGAAGAAGAAGAAAAAAAAAAAAAAAGAACGAAGGCAGATTCAAAATCGATGCTGAAAATCCTTGTAGAAAAAATATGTCATCTTGCTCTCTGCGAAAGAAAGGCGCCTTTTATCCGGAGCGATGGAAGCGCGACGAACTCTATTTACGCAAGGCCACGCGAAACAATAATATCGCTGTCAACGGGCGGAATTAAATTGAACGTCTCAAAGACCGCTCGTCGAATATCGACTCCCGCGAGAAACGTAATATCGCGCATCCGCGCCTCGAGTACCTGCAACCCGCATCGCGAGAAATTGCGTTCTCTCCGACGGCGATTTCTTCGCCGTTGCACCTGAGCGCGAACTCTCTCTCTCATCTTCCGGGCCGAGCCGGCGGCGGAAAACTAAATTCGTCGTTACGAGGGGGGGGGGCGGGGGGGGGAGGGGGGTTAATCGTCGCTGACGATGGCGCGGATATTGTTTGACAATTTATCATCCGCGCTCGACGGTTATTGCACCCCCGCGTTACACATTTATTACATCGACGCGGCCCCGATCTTACGCGGCGAGTAATTACGAGTGTCTGCTGTATCGCTGTCCGCGCAGCGCGCGTCCATTCATTCCGTTCGTTCGCGTTCGCGTACGTAAAAGCGTCGCGCGGCGCGGCATGAAATATGCATCGGTCCCCATTGATAATTATGCAACCTGATAACGCGCGTCCCGGCACCCCACGCGCGGCATTTCCATTTCTCCCGCGTTAAAAACAAAAACAGACGGACGCGCCGCACCCCCGCGTCGTGTTTCTCGTTCTTTTTGCGATTCACCATATTTCCCGCTTTCACCCCTTCGTGCTTCACGCGAGACTCCGCGCCTGACCATCGGCCTAATTCGATTCCGCTTTATATTATATCGCGATCGCGCATGATCCGGCCATTGTTACACTCTTGTCTCGCCTTATCATCCCGCGCGTCAATTTATCTATCACTTAAATTGCTCTCACGACATGGAGCGAGTGCTGGATCACCCGCGCCGCGTCTTTTTCCTCCTTTTCTTTACACCGTCGTCTTCTCTCTTCCCTCTTTCTTATGTGCAGATTTTTTTCTATCACTTCTCTCGTACGTACTCGCGCTTTTCTTCCACGAACTCATTTCTCTTTCTCGCCGCTCGCTTGTACTCTATCACCACTATCGGCTCTCTTACAGATACTCCTCCCCCCCCCCTCTATTTTTTTTTAACGCGCAGTGACACAGTCGTGAATCGTTTTATCGCCGGCGGAGGACGCCCTCGCCGTCGTAACTTCAATTCAATCGCGTCGTGTGTCCGCGGAATGATATACGCGATGCATTCCACGTTTTGCATACACGTAGCGCAACGGCACGAATGTAGGGGAGGGGGCGAGGTTGCGCCTCGGCTTTATCTCGGCTTTGTCGGCGACGCGTTCGTTACCTTAACGGGGTCGTACCTTTTTTTTTTTTATCTCACCGTTCGCACCGAGTACAACGTCGGGTAAGACGATTTACTGGCTGAAAATCGAAAGGCGAATTTAGATTCGGTGATTCGCGATTCATATTTTCCTCCGGCGCTCTCCCCAAAAAATCGATCGCGCACCTATTTTACATTCCTATTCTCGGAACGAAAATATCTAATTCCGCGAGCGGCGAATCGCGATTTTAACTTTCGACTTCTTATCGAAGTTAAATCCGCAGATGGGAGGAGAAAGGGGGGGGGGGGGGGGGGGGTGACTCAAATAGACGACGGCGAGGTCGAAGAGCGTAATCTGTGACCCCATTACGTTTCCACGATGAGTGGTGACTTTTCGCCGACCTTTCGCGCGCGGATACAAAAGGGGCGCGCGAGCGAGCCATTAAGTCGAGTTAGCGACGTCGGTACACACCCTTAGGAATCAGGTGGGGACGTGTCCGATAAACGAAGGAGAGCAGCGCGCGCGGAGCCGGGGAATCCGTCGAGCGGCTTGCACGAGTCGGCGGTCGGCGCGCCACCGGCGGTCGTGATTAGCTAAGTGATTGGAACCCCGCCCTGCCGGTTTGAGGGTAGCCCGTTGCCGATAACCCATTACGCCCGCCGTGATTCCCTTTCTTCCGCGCGGCGAATCGTAGGATCGCCCTCCCTTCATGACGACGAATATCTTATCGGCGTGCTCTTTCCACGGCAGCGTCGTCGCGATCGATCGTCGCGGCGAGATGTGAACCGAACTTGGCGGGAAAGTTCCTGGCTTTGTTGAGCAGCGTATTTTCCCCGAGATTAACTTAATCGACAAGCTAGCTGCAACGCGCTGGCTGTTTGCTGTTAATATTTAAAATACACGAAAGTTTCCATCATAATTCGTATCGTTACGACGCTTTTAAAGATGCTGAATATAAACGCTCAACTTTTCACTGTAGAAATCATTTTTTTATTTTTTTTTTTTTTTTTATTTGAAGATTTCAACGCCGATATCGCGCGAGTCTGTTGTTTCCTTACAATGTTTCCTTTCCGATATCCACTCGATGTTGCAACTGATATTTTAAACCCGCCGTCTCTTTTCCTACATTTCTTTGCTCCTTTCTTCCCTTTTAATTTGTGCAATTCGGATTACATTATTATTTGCAGAAATGATTCGACGATCGAGCGGGGGTCTTGATGTTGCCGCGAGTCACGCAATCGCAGTCTGTGCATGTGGCGCGTCCTTTTCAAGCTGTTCATTCATCGTTGTACACATCCCCTTTAGAAGATCGTGTTACAAGCCGATCGATCCGCAACCTGATAGATAGCAATGTGTCGGCTGACACTTTTCCGTCGGGCGATAACGTTACGAATAAACTCGGCCTTCGATCACACGCGCGCGTACACCGGCTCGACGCTTTAAGTGTCATTCAAATCGCGTCGAGGTGCGTCGGTGCGGTCGTTTCGATAAAAGCCATCGATGCAGCTGTAAGCCTCGGTGTACAGGCGACACGCTCGAAATGGTCGCCGCGACAGCGTGGACTCGCCACTCGGCGCATTGTTCGTCGGAAAGTGCGCGATATCCATTCGCAGTCCAATTAGTGCGCGCCTCTCCGTTGCACATCGTGCCTCCAATTATCAGATTTATTACGCCGCCGGCTATCGGCCGACAGACGTTATCGTCTTTCGCGCGCGCGACTCTCGGCGCGAAACGCGATTTGCAATTACGACGCGGCGTCGCCGCCGCCGCCGAGGTTCCCAAGTCCGCGCGAGCGCTCGCCCCACTTTGTCCTCGTCGTTCACCTTCGGAAAATTATGGATTCCGCCGATTTAATTTGATTCAGAAGTTTCGCATCGGCGGCACAATTAGTTTACCTCGTTATCCCCATAATATAATGAGCTAAGTTTGCGAGCAGTCGATCACGCTCGGGCTGCGAAAGTCACTCGGTCGAGCGGGAGTGTAACGACCAAGAATTTCAAAGCCGTCATTCTCGTCGACGGGCCGCTAATTTTACACGTAGGTCGCATCCGGATTACCGAAACGTCGAATTATTATCAATTACGCGCTCGGGCGCGGCTAAAAGGAGGAATTTTAACGTCGTAGCAAACAAATCCCAAATTGCATGCGCATTAATCTGCATAAATCTCTAAAATTCAGAATTCATTTGCGAACATTGTAAATCCCTGCCGTGGGGAAAAAAAAAATTGAGATTTATCAGGCGCACAGTAAAATCGCTTTACGCAATGCATCACGGATGTAACGATGCGGCTCTGCAAGTGCACGCGCAGCGCGCGATTGCAGCGCGCGCGTCTCAATTGAGCGACGAGCAGACTCGTAATTGTAAGAAATGGATTCGGGACGAGGCGCGGAATGAACAGTCCGGTCTACGATTTTAAGGTGGATGCTTAATAAAGTGCGCGCGAGCGACGACGCTCCCCGGGCGTGACGGGCGCGGCGGGTCTAATATCAACGTAAATGCGACTGTTTTGTATGCTAATTGACTCATATACATACATATGCTACCCGCATCGCTACCCGCTAAATAGATAGACCCGATGCGCCGAGGGTGCATAACGGCGCTCTGTCCGGGTTATACTCTCTCGCAGAGACACGACAAGCGCGCCGGCGGAGCCCATTTGTGTCCGGCAGCTTGTAACTCCGTGTCAACCTTGCGTCCACATCCTCCCGCCAGGATGTCAAGCCAGATATACAATTTGTTGGTGCCGCGACGTGAGAGATAGAGGGAGAGAGAGAGAGAGAGACGGAGGTTGGGGGACGCGTACGCATGTCACTCCGCGAAAGTATTCGCGCTGCATCGAGCTGTATCGGTATCGATCGACCTGAGAGACGATTAATTGATCCTCGCGTTAACCCGCGGTGCGTGTGAAATATTTATTTTACAATTCACATCGCGAATCTATGCTCAGCATATCGCGTATGATATATAATAGATAAATGCAATGTAGAAAGATATATTGACGAAAAGTGGAAATTTACATACTTTGCGCGGCAATGAGAAGAAGGCATCGACATTTTGCGGAACCTTACAGTAGCTCGGTACTATTACGTACAACGAATGTGTATACACAGCTGAAAAACGCCACGAGTGCTTTCGATCGTACGGCGGATGTACTCGCAAACGCGTCGCGAGCAAGCCGCGTGTGCCGAGTGCAGCTCGCTTTTACCGCGCTCGCAACTCGATGTCGATGTTGTTGCATTCCTGTTTTCATAAATGCATCCGAAACGTCAAACATAACCGTGCGCGCCGTTTACAGCCGTCGTAAGTTGGCCGAGCGAGAGTGTTGACTAAATAAACTATACTTTCCCGACATTTCCACGGCCGCGTTCCGCGGACTGCATGCAGCCGCAGACCGTAAATTTGCCATTTCCCTAATGACTCGGCCAAACGTTCGGTCTTAACCTTGAGGGAAACTAACGAATGGATTCGGAGTTCACTTTAATCCGCGCGAACATATAAATTGTAAAATAAATCTCGTCGAGAGATAATAAAAAAATAATAAAAACTTTGCGATTTTTTGTTAATATCGTATCGTATTTGCAGTTAATCGACTTGTTGATGAATGGTGATCCGGTTTTGATAATTTTCCAAGATAAAACACATTGCCGAGCTTCCACAGTACCTCGTTTACCATGCAGGATTTATTTAATAGACCGTTCTCGCCAGTTGTACACCGTGTTCGTTTACATATTCAGCAGTAAAGGGAACTATTTGGCCGAAAACTGAATCAGCACATTGCTGCTTGTTATACGGCCGTCGGCGATAGCATTACGGAAGCGAATCGGTAGTTTATTTATCATTAAAAGCAGCCGCATCGTTAGTAATTTCAAGATTACCTACTCGTTTATGCGATCCGCCAAAGCGAAAACTGTATCGCAATAATGCGCCGTGAAACATGTCTACCTTGAATAATAATTAACGATTTTATACCTCCTCCGTTGAAAAATGTTTTGCAACTTTCAACGAAAGAAGCTGCTATTTAATATCTTGCATATCTGTGATATTAAATAAATTAACGTTATAATTAACGAAATAAATGTACATTCCCGAGCTCATCTTACCATACTATCTTAAATTAAGTTTGCCCCTTTTTTTTTTACCAAGAGATACAATTATAATTTCATCACGCCGTTACATTTTTCCGATTGAAAAGAATACAGAAAATAGAAAGGAATGATAACTTTACACTTTGTACAAATACATTGGAAAATAATTGTAATTTGTCTACTTTGAGAGGCAATAGCGCATTCTATTGCGCCATTAGATGCTAGTAAATAGTGAAGAACAAAGCGAGCATGTCAGCACAAAGTCGCCTCATTTTACATCCCAATAAACCGGTATTAGCCGCCGCAATAAATACTCCAGCGCGCATTGTTTGCGTCGATAGCAGCTTCGTTCGTTTGCCGATTAAAGCCGACGTATAATTCTTGTATAATTCGAAATGAACCCACGATTATCTATGATTAGCAACACTGGCGCATGTTATAAGCGTACGAAGCGGGCAATTAACGCGAGCCGGCATATTAATTCGTCGTGAGATACGCGTATAGAGAACCGCGTAATCCATACGATCGCGCGCTAAGTATCTAAGAACTTCCGAGTTATGTAATAGCGAGCAGTTCCGGCTTAAGTCGTGGGGAATTGGCCGTGCGATCCGCTCCGCGGATTTACCAGCGCTTTATAAAGTCCAAAGGCCACGCGAAACTTGGTTGCCGTCATCATTACACGTCACGATCGCTTTTCATCGCCTTTGATACGTCGCGATCGAGCAGCCTTTATTTTCCGAACTATCGATTTTGCTTTTAACGATCGCCGTAAAGACCGATCGAAAATTATAGAATAGACCGGTAATGGATCGGCCACTCCCCGGCTGCAATCCGACCCTGGATTTGCACGATTCTAGAAACTTCAAACGACCCCGCGCCGCGCGAACGGAATCCATTAAGATGAAATATTAATCGCTACCGCGCGATCGTATCGCGGCGAAACATAATCTTTCGTCATCGTGTTCTTTCCCGCCCGCGCGGGCAAATGTAATTTGCATTCTAATCCGAATGATCTTCACGCGACCGTTCTAATTACAGCTATGAGGAACACTTTCGCCGCGTTGAAATACACACGTCGTCGTCGTCGTTGCGTTGAAATTTTCAAGATTCTTCTCGCAGCGGGAAATTTATATTTTTTCATTGACCGTGGAATTTTAAAACAAGCGCCAGACGCGTATGAGCGAAAAATAAGCCGGCACTTGAAAAACGGCAGTGAAAAGCGGAAAGAGTGTTCAAATATAAAGTACAAAATCATGGCGAGAGAGAAGTGGAAACTGCCGGAGCGTATAAAGACGAAGGGTATAAAAATACACTGGGCGGGATATGGTGATTCTAAATTCAGAGAACGGTTAAACGTCGATCAACGTGCGCAGCCACGCTCCATCAGCGACCGCGTATCTGACCACAGCCGTTCCGTTACTACTGCCGCATCCCTTCGGTCGTTCGGCTCTCGCAGCTGGCTGATAAAAGTACTCCATAAAATTCTGTAACGGTCGTAACTGCATCGGCGTGTTCGGGGGGGGGGGGGGGAGGGATGAGACGATGGATGGATTGGGTGTCGTTGATGCGACGCTCTGGTTTTTCCGCGTCATTCATTATTATGCGGCGGATACATCCGTGTACGCGCGTATCATATTGAGTTTATTTTAGCCACCGGCTTATCGTTAATTATACCGCTACAATCGTCATCCGTTACATTCGCCGCGGATGAAATAAATTTTCATCAATTTACGTAACTGGGAAAATATTTTTTGTTCAAATGTAACGCGCTCCGGTGTAATTAATTGAAAACAAAAAGGGACGCCGTGAGTTTGAGATTACGCGATCCGGGTTTATTAAAATACGTCCTGTTGGCTTTGTCTGTTTTCTAAGAAAATTCACGTCCGCGGGGATAACGATAATGTAACGTTCCACCATCGCGTTCCGCCGTGCTCCTCCCGACTATTGTGTTTGCGCGAACTCTGTTTGATCAGACCGCGCGATACGCACGCGTTTATTATCCCTCTCGCTCGCTCACCCTCGCCCGACCGACGAGGGTGAAATCGCGAAGGCGGCACGGAAGCGCGCTTACATACCCGCGCTCAGTTGTAATCGCAATCGCGCATACGTAATCGCAATTAACGGCAACACCTGGCGAAACGTCTATCCGGCGGAAAAGATCTCGCGGAAGCCGCCGCCTTAACCGGCGGGTATCGTCGAATGTTCCTAACGGAATTTAAAACTTCGCCGAGCCCGCTGCGGACGCGGGCGCGCCGCTACCTGCACGTCGGCAACGCGCGCTCGGGTGTAAACAACCAACTCCCTAATTACCCACATCTGCTACCGGCAGTCGCGGGCGCTCTCCTCTCCGGCATCAGTCTGTTACAGTCTGTCCGCGGCTGTCTTCGTCCCCGCATTCGAGATCGAATCGATCGCGCGGCGGAGAGGACAGGAGCGGTCGGAGAGGACGGGCTTGAAGACTTTTTCCGATCGGCTCATACGAATATCTCTCTCGCAAACGGGGGTGAATCGTTCTCAGCGGCCTTCGGGCAATTCAAAACCGTGTTCGCAGACGCAGTTTGTGCGTTGGCAGCGACGGGCGACGTCGCACTGTTAGACCGTTAATGCTCTGTCCCGACGAACCCCCAGCCGACGCCTATCGGCCGGTGCGCAGACTCCCTTGGCCTGCCCAGAGAGCCTGAAACACGGACGGGACGCCTCGTGTGTCCCTGAATACTTTGAGTTCGCCGCAAGCGTAAACCCGTCCACCACCACTACTCGCCGTCGTCGTCGTCGTCGTCGTCGTCGTTGTCGACGACGACGCCGCCGCCGCCGCCGGTAACTATCTTCTCTCGGTCCTTCTCTCTTTCTCTCCCCCGGCCGAACCGCCACGCAGCACACCCTGCAAACGCGAGCGGGCTCGTTCTTTCACCCCGAGCAGTCGAGAGCGACGACGAGCCCTCGTAGTTTTATTAAGGCTCGTAGGGTGTTTAGGATGTTCAAGTGAAGTGACGCTCGCGACCGTCAGTTTCTTCCGCCGCTCGTTGTCTCGTATTTGTATGAAGGGGAAGTCGCGCAATTTTAGTACCACTGCCGCAAGCACTCAGTAAGCAAAAACCGTTCAATACTTTATGCTTGTTTGTTCGCAAAAGTCGAGGGCACGCTTCGCGAATCGAACTTTTCGATCTTGTAATACGAAAAGTTGAGGGCATTTTTAAGGACGCCCGTTTCCCCGCATTCGTCGAGCGTATCTGTAGGACAGCCGCCTCTGATCTCTCAATGGCTCGTTTCGCTAAACGACGAGGATCCGCTCCGCCGATCTCGGTCGTTTGTACGCGTTAAAATCGCCCGGCGTCGCGCAAATCGCCACTCTTCGTCACGTGCCGTGATTTTAACTAAACTTGAGATAGAAGAGGCCCGGGTGTCTTACGCGTCCCCATATATTCGTTCCTCCTCGTAAAGCGCCGTAATGGATACATGCAGGCTCCTACTCACGCGCCACGTGATATAAGAAGTTTATCCCTGCATTTTCGCCGCACAGGAGAAAGGATTTGCTTTCTCGCACCTTACAAAAGCACCGTTACAGCCACCGCCACTGAGTCGCGACAAGCTGAGCGGTATACTTTACGGCGATACAAGCGCGTTTTGTTCCATTGCTGCGCATCCATCGATCGATCCTCCTCGATCCATTGAAAATTCCATATCGAGAGGATGAATCGAATAAGAGAAATACTCTTCCAGCTCTGAACGGAAGCGCGTTAACGTTGCACCAAGCGCGGATATTTGCATTAGCTCGGTGTCACGCTCGCTTATAAATCGCTTCGCGGCGGAGAAAAAAGGGACCGAGAGGGCTAGGTAACAACAGAGTGGGGGAGGGGGCGAGCGCGAGGAAAGGGCGAATAACATAAAAATATTGGCCCCACTCCAAAGAGCTTGCCAAGTCTCAAACGACTACTAAATCAAAATACCTAGCCACCCGGGGCCCGGTCGGCGTACCAGCCGAGTTAAATTTTATTTCAAATCCTTTTATCGCAAAACCTATTTCCGCGGAAAAATGTAAATCTTGGTTACCGGGGGCGCCCCGGCGTCGAGTCCACCTTCGCTCAAATCGCGCACCGCGTCCGCCATTTCTCCTTCCGCCGCGACGATACCGTCGCGCGTTACGGTATTCTTCCGCCCCCTCGCGTCGGAACGATACTTCAACTTTTCCCCGGGCATACTTAGAATATTCCGCGTGATACATGGATCCGATTGTTCCGCGCGAAATAAAATCGCGCGGGAAAGCGCCGCGCGCTACTCCGATCGCGATCGAAATTCCTCACGCGACTCGCAAACTATTTCTGGTTCCGGATTATTTGCTTTATAACGTGCCATCGATATCCCTTTGATTTCATAGTCTACGTGTTCTGCGCGCGAATATTTCCTCGAAACGTTTCTGAAAACATATTCGATTTACGATAACACGAAATGTGTGAGCCACTGAATCCATTTCTTTCAGTATCGCGTCTTTATTTCGAGGAGAAATTTCAATTTTTCATGAGCTGCTTTTACATAATGGCGAATGTTTCTCGAGAATGACCATCAGTTTTGTACGATTTCAACGTTAGAAATTTTACACGTAATTGTTTTTTTTTCTTTAAGAATTGCAAATTATTAGAAAGGAAGTAAAATGAATATATTTTTTCTATTCGTTACACAATTTAATAATTACGTCTCGAATTCAGAGCTGCGCGAGAAAAGAAAAAAAAATGTAGATTCGTGATTGGACGCGTTGTCGGTGAAAGAGTTCTTGAATTCAATGCGCGCACCTGCCGCGCAGTACTTGAAGGATTAAAGTCGAATGCGAAAGACAGTGGAGCAATGCCGAAGGAGGCACTCGAGGATGTGACAAAGCGCGACTTAGAAAATGCCCGAGATCTCCGCCAGCCTGACGTTCCCGGCGTAATCGAGTCCACGGTCGTCGCGTCGCACGCCGTGAAAACCTATGCAGTGCGGAAGGTCGTCGTCGAGTCCTCGGGCTGGGATTAAACGAGCTTTCGAGCGAAGTCGAGTCGCGTCGATTCCGACGTTTTTTATGACCGCGGAGATGACAAGTTGAAGCTTGAAGCGCGACCGAGAAGACTCGTAAAGTTCGAGCGTTCTCGAAGAAGTTGCGGCACTCGAAGCGTTCGAGTCGGATCGAGTGTTTTAGCTCTCGCAGTGCTTCGAGACTCGTCGAGCATCTTCTTGGTTACGGAAGACCTGCCGCTTTTAAGACGGATTTCTGTAAAAACATATTAACTCTCCGCGCGCGTGTGCACTCGAGCCGCGTGGGAAATCACGTTAGCTTACTCGTCGTTAGCTCTCTCCGTCCGCGCTGCTCCTCAAGATTTCACGCGCTGAGCAAGAGCTAGTTTTTTATTCGCTTTCGGGCGACCGCGCTTTCACTGAATGTTTTGAGGTTCCGTGGCGAGTCAGCGGGAAGCTCTTTCCGCAGATTCGCGCTGTTTTGTTATCCGCAATTTGGTCCCACGACAGTCCGCCGCGTTGCAGCGCCGAGCGCATCACGAATGCAAATTCTCGGAAAGTTTCGACCGGCGGAAGGAACGTTCTCGTATACGATAGCGCGGCAGCGCTTGGAATAACAAAACTAATATTCACTTGGGTCTACTTTCATCAAAAAATCAGCGAAACGCGTGCAATTCGCGTGTAAATTTTTTCAAACTTTTGTCCAGCGACGTATCGAAATCGCAAATCGATGCAGGGCTGCTTGGCATTTGAACGCAGTATTATTTTAAGTTATACTTGTTGGAATCACAATTACGATACAGTCTGTGTATTTCTCATTTTCGCCAAAAGATACAATTTCACCCACGCGTGTTGCGATTTTTTGCTGCAACTTGGAGATATCCGACATCTTTTTAGCAGCGACACTTTGACGCAACTTTTAATCAAATGCGCGTCTTTCGCTGCATCGCCTTCCGAAACACACAGCGGAGCTTGGTTTCGTCCTTGGCGGGGAGAAACAATTCCCATGAAGTCACGATGTTTTGCTACCTTCGCCATCTCATCGCGAATGCAAATTCCCGCGAGAAGTTCCAATAGAAGGAGCTTTAGCGAATACAACGCGAGGCAATAGCGGAGTTGCTCTCGGAGAGAGAGAGAGAGAGAGTAGGAGAGGGTGATAAATTTTTAATAAATTATTCATTAGGGGCGGAGAAATGTGCGCACAGCAGCCGAATTGTCGGCTACGAAGAAACCGATCGAACGGGCGCGTCCATTAATCGGATACAAAGATGCGAGTAGCTCGGCGGCGGCTCCTTATCGTCGGCGGGGTGCGGCGGGGCCGAGGGAGAGACGAAAAATATCCGGCGCGGCGCGGGATGAGGGCGAAGAATACGTCTCGGCCATCAATTCTTACTTCCCCTTTCTCGTGCGCAGCTTAGATGGATCCCATTCATACGCGGGTGATTAATTGATCGGCGATAACCGGCGCGAGGAAATCATTCCGATGGTCTGAACAATTCGGCGCGCACCCGCGCCGAAATCGGTCGCGCGCTCCTTCGAGAACTCGCGCGGGAAATTTTAATTCCCGGCCTCATCTTCGCTCTCTCTCTCTCTCTCTTTTTTTTTTTTTTTTTTTCCCCCGTCGCGAGAACAATGGACCGCGCGAAATCTTTGGAGAAATTGCGGGAAATCTCGCCGGAAGCGCGCGAACGCGCGAAACTATACGCTCGACAGTTCACTATGACAAATTAATCGTGTACTACAGTGATTGATCGCTTCGATGCCCCTGGCGGACTAATGCTCGGTAAAAAGTAACGTTTATGGAAAGTGGATGATCGATCAATCGCTGTCCGCGCTCGCTCACCGGCGAATTTTAATTTCGCGTATTTGTTTACGTATACAGGGCTCGGGAGTACCGCGGGCGGAAGTGCATTTGCATCGTTACGGCGGCGCCTCCCTTTCCCCGTTCGCGCGCAACGAAACAATTTACCATACCCTTAGACGTCGCGCCAGTGACGGATAGGTGGTGTAACGGAACTGCTACGATCGAAGTAACGGGGGGAAGAAGGAGGGGAGGCGAAGAAAAATAGCGCTTTCCATCCCGCGGTACTCGCGATAGCGCTCGCTCAAAAATGCGATTATGATCGAAATCTTATTATCGAGGCCCTTCGCCGCCGTGCGATAACGCGTGCCGCGTTACGTAACCACGCGGCTCCACGTCGGCAATCCTCGAAGCTCGCTTCCTTAACCATCCCTGAGAGAGAAACTCCTGTTTCTCGTTCCAAGTTCGCCTCTCGCGAGTCGCCGGGCGGAAGTTGCCGCGGCGCGTTCTCTTCGAGAGAGACGCGGGCGTGCGGAAACTTTTTAAGTGGAAGAGCCGTGCGCGATAGTCGGCCGCCACTCCTCGTGAAATGCACAGTCGAGAGCCGTGCGCGTTTGACGATGTAACGTCGGCGGATGATGAACGCATCGCGGTTAACCGACGTGATTTGCGCGAGGAATTCCAGCAGCTTTGCGCAATAAATGCACCGACAGAGATGTTTTCGTTACGAGCAGATACGCTGGGAATGCACTTTCCAAGCGGTACTTTTGTCACTTTCGTACGAAACGCGAAGCTTTTAACGTCACCGTGACGTGTCATTTATGGCAGCGATATTCCTTATCGAAAATCGAAAGCGATTTTCCCAATCGAAATGTTCTTAATGCAACAGAAATATTTCTTTTTTTATCAAGGAAGTCGAGATTCGCCAGAGCGATTACTCAATTAATCCAATTAACTTCCAAGGGGTGACCTTAATTTCACGGTTCACGAGTTGCGCGGGCAAATCTCTCGGCGTGTCCTTTTTTTTTTCTCGGACGGGCCGAAGGGATACTCTTGGCGCGGCCATTCATCAGCGTGAAATATTTTATTAAACAACCACGTCGCTTTTCGCTCCCGGCGGCCGGCGTACAAATTCAAAGAGCGTCACGCGGCAGCTTCGATTCATCACATCCGCCGCCACCTGTGTGTTGCGGGCCGGCCGGAGAACTTTGTGTCTCGCGTTTCTCGCACACGATCCGTCTTCCGCCTCTCCCCGCTCTTGATTCCGCGTTTTAAATCTCCGCCATTAATTTGTATTTTAATCTCCTCGGAGAAATCAATCGCCGCCGAATTAATCCGGCTTGCCGCCGAACAGTGCGATAATTACGAGCAGAACCCGCTGAAGAGTCGATCGGGATAGCACTGGCACGGAAATCTCACACTCCTCGTTTCCGTAACAGACTCCGTAAATTGCTAAACTACAAATTTATCGAGAAATTAACAAGTTTTTCATTGAAAGAAAACTTTGTCATCGATGTGCCAAGTTGCACAGATTTTTGTAACTCGTTCCGTTTTTAGTAAACTTGTGCGCGAGATGAGAAACGATTAAGCGCACCTAAATGCGTTTTTTCCCCGCTTCGCTCCCACGCGACTAGTGGACTTCAGTCGAGCGATAGAAGAAGCGGCGCGACGCGGAAATAGAAAGGAATCGGCGCGCTACGGCGGTCGGGAAAAGAACGTTGACGCGATTACACGATACTGTCTAATAGATGGAGGACCGAGGGAGCCGAAGGAAGAAAGAAGCAGGACGACGGTCTGCTCCCGGGCTTGATGGGAGGGCGAGGGCGGGGGGGGGGTTAGGCGGGGGAATTGGGAGAAAGAAATGGTTAAGGCCACGGAGATTAGAGGCGAAAGGGATCGGGTCTCTGGGGCGAATAGAGTGGAATAAGATTGATGCCGGCGAGTAAATTGAACGTTACGAGTGACGACAGTGGCGACAAAGCCTGCAAATAATTCTCCGCCGTGGTCGTAATTTATTTTTCGCGCGGAACGGAGACGCCGGTCTCCCGCGAGCGAGCGCGCCGCGCGCTCCGGCCGACGGGGGAGGAGGCGCCTTTGTGCCGACTCGCGGCGCGATTTCCTCGTTCGGCGCGCTGCGGAGGATAGCCGTTTGGATAGGCTCGCCCGAAGAGGGCGACGTGGGCGGCTCCGGGATCCGCGACGAGAACGGATTCCTTTCGTGCTCACGGAAGGAGAAAGAATTATGCGCATTCGCGATACGAACGCCAGGCGCAAATTCGGACGCGTCGCATAAGCGATTCAAATCACACCGTCCTCTCCCCCCTTTTCTGTGACGTTTAACCGGGATCGGAGGATTCTCCGGAGCGGTTCTTCTCTCTGCGCTGCGGGAAATTCAGTAGAATGGACTCGACCCCTCCTAACGCCCCGAGCCGTCAATTCTAGGGAGGCGTTCTACGGAAACGCGTGTTTTTTATCGGCACTTCGCGCCAGCGGAAAATGGAGAAGCGCTCTCTCGGACAGTAGACTCCGGGTATTATAAAATGAAGGCTGGACCGTAAAAAGTGGAGCGGAAGACTTTTGGGCCAAGTCCAAGTTTTGCCGTTGCTTTCGCCACCGAAGTACCGCGGGGGAATAAATTCGGCGTGGCGGCGGTCGAAGGACGGCTGCGAGGACGCCAAGTCGACTCCTTCGAGGTTTTCTCGAACTTGGAAAATAATTGATGACGCGTTGCGAGGTAGAATTCGAAATCAAGCCGGATTAAAAGATCAGAGATAGCGCTTGCGGTTTTCTATTTTGGCGAATTTGCGGGGACGACGGTGAAGAGACATGGGAAGGGAATAATTTAACGAGAGGAGTATCATCGGGTCGGGGCTTACTAATGTAAGCGATAAGAACAGTTTAAACGAATTCAATGAAGTCGCCCGTCTACCGTGAATTTAATGCCGGCAAAGTACCGAAAATAAAGTAAAAAACGCGCGCTGAAGAAAGGACGAATTAAGGGACTCAAAGTGAAGGAGGAAGATCAAAAGAGACTCGGGCGACAGGATCTCGGTATTCCGTGCGCCTTCTGTAACTTTTATTCGCGAGCATGTGAAAGGAAGCTCTCCGGAAAGAATAAAAAGGAAAAAGATACCGGGAGGGATGAGTTAATTTGTGCGAGACTCGTTTTTAAAAGGAAAGAATAATTTTTTGGTTAGCACGCTACTTCGCGTCACTTGCTAAATACTTTACCGCTCAAGTTTCGCATTTGAGGAATCGCGGGAAGAATTGCGGAGGCATTTGAAACTCATGAAAAATTCAGGGAGACTCTTTCTTCCTCGCAAATAAACGAATCCGAAAGAATTAAAAACCTGGAAAATCGTATGCATCCGTCTTGCCATTTTGCAAAGCCGTTTCTGGAAGACGACGGTGGCGTGGGAATTAGAACACTTTCCAGGGAAGATTTCACTTGCCGATTCAAGAGAGAGAGAGAGAGCTACCGGGACAGCACATGCAGCGGCGAAAATTTCAAATTTTAAGCCGACCAAATTTCACGCTTGCGAGATTTTTAACGGAATCGCGATACCGCCGCTTCGCTCTCACGACGTATTCCCGGAAATTCGGTCGAAGAGACGTTTGAGCGAATGAGGAGAAACTTGTGCTCTAATGTCGGCGTGTCTTTTGAAAGTGCAGCCAGATAGATACAGCGGGTCGTGGCAAATTGCTCAACAGTGAACGACCCGTGAACCGTGAGTTTCCATTTAAACCGCGTGCAAGAAACGCTTTAGATTTTTCCTATGCTGTTTTAAGCACGCTTTAATTCCGGAAGAAGAAGAGAAAGAAAAATAGATTAGAGACATAAATCAGGAGATTGTAAGAAGAACAATGTTTCTCGGAAAGTGTAGATAAATTTGGAGATGAAAAATCAGGTCGGATTGAAAATCCTTTCACTGGGAACCAGTTTGAATTTCTCAGAAAAGATTCGGGCTGTATCTGGCCCTATTCTTCATGCCTTCCCTGACAGATTCGAGAGAATGAAGGGAGAGAGAGAGAGAGAGAGAGAAAGGTTAGAGATTAAAGAGATCTCCGGAAATTGTACGAGGCGAATTCCGAAAACAGATAAAACCGAGCATCGTTTTGCTGAAAGTAGATTGAGACGCGGAAAGGACAGAGTAGCGAAATATTTTCGCGCAGGACCTCGATGCAAGTTGCAGTCGTCGTCGGGCGGGCCGAAGAGAAGGAAGAGAGCTTGAAAATGTACGGAGGCGAGCTCTTTTAAGACGAGAAATCAGAGCGAGTCGGCGCCTTATCTAGATAGGCCGCCATTCCGCCTCGAAGGAAAGGAACGGAGAAAACGCCCGTGCGACAAAAACCCACGGCACGGCAAAAAGGAGGAAGTGCCGGGACGCCCGGGAAGAAAAAGGAGGGGAGATAACTGCTGTATTAAGATTGCTAATCTAAATGAACGCTCGTTCCGGTCCAACGGCGGTTTATTTCCCGGCACAACGGCCGGTCTTTTTAAACGTCTTAACGGCATCCTCAATGATCATTAGTCCAAGTTTTCGACTGCCAGCAACGGTGATCGATTCTATCGCGCGCCAAAATCCATCTCTGCGAGCGCGATAAAAGCGGTCAATAGATTATTTTCGCCAATTAACGCAATTCACGTTTAATTTTTCAGCAAATCCGACAACTTCTGCCACCCACGCGAACGCCAGCTAATCCGCCAAATCCAGGCGGTAATTATCGCGGAGTCTATCCGGTGTCGAGTGTGTTAAGTCCGTGTAACAAGTTGCATACAAATGCACAGTGATGAATATACAATTTGCATAGCGATTTTATAATCGTGAAATATAAAGTAGAAGCTAAACTCGCGAGGCACGTGTTAGCGATATCGATGAAAAGCGCCGATACTTTGAAGATTCTTTCGAAATCCGATTGTGAGGAAAAAAATCTTCCACAAGTTATTTTCAAATATACATAAGCCTGCGGAAATTTCGACAAATTGTTCGCGTATATCCTCTCGCCTGGAAGACAACGCAACGCCGACTGATTGCGATGAAAAGCAACTTTCCAGGACGGAAGCTTGAAAGCGGGCCAATCTGCGTACGCGCGAGCGAGCGAGCGAGTTATTTAAAATTGAAATATCGAGAGTGCTCCGAAGAAGCGGTTTAATTGAATTTAGATGTATTCCGCGGCCAAATACCGTATCGCCCGCGTCGGCGCGCGACAATCGGCCGGCTATTAAACCCGGCCGCGCTCCGACTTTAATTTCGCCGCGTGCAGAAACGCTTTTACCCGCGGTCGCATCGAATAATTTGGCGGACGCACGTTGACGGATATGCGGGGTTGGCAGCGACGCCGAGCAAATAGAATCGGGCGTGACGAAATTAATTACTTTTTTCCCTCTCCGCCCCGCACGCTCTCATCTCCCCCCCCCCCGCGCGGTGTCCCGTCGTACACCTACTTTGTCCACCGAGCCTGCCGACGACCCTCCCTTTCGAGTCTCTCCGTTCCGCCGCCTGGGCTATCTCGCAGCGTCGTCCACCGCTTTCACGCTCGGTCCCATTAGAACGATTCGCTCGGCCGTTTACTCGCCAACTTCGGCAAGTCAAACGTTGTAATCGGGGCGTGTGCAGTCAACGTTCCGTTAGTTTGACTTGCAACGTGGATAAAGAGGGATCTTTTATCCCGCTTGATTGACACTCGATTGGTATTTGTTGGGAAAAATCGAAAAGCCGCATCCGACGAAAAACCTGGGAAACAACGGGAGGCAAATAAAATTCACTCAATTAAACAACCGAACGGAAATAATTTCTTCTTCGAATCGCCAAAAGTTGTCGATCTCATTAACAGTCGTCCGCGCCGCGATAATCCTTCGCGAGCGCACACCGGCATCGATGCGCGTTTTCGCGCACGCAATCAATAAGCCATTGTCGAAATTTGCAACGGAGCGGTATCGCTTTTTCGCCTCAGACCTCCTCCTCGCGCCGCGATGCAGTCTCGACGCTCTTTCTTGCGCTTCCGCTTCGCAACGCACGATCGTCGGAGAAAAGACGCCGAAAGAGGCGGCGAGGGGGGCGAGGGACGGAAAATTCGCGAGGCGAAGCGACGTTTTCTTCGTGGTGCCGCGATGGTGGCGGGAGGTCGGCGGGGGGGGGATTGGCGGTTCTCGCAGAAAGGACCGAGCGAGCTATGAAATACGACTCAGCTATCCTCCAACGCCAACCGCCGCCCGACGTTTCTGGAGGCGTCGGCAGCCGTCTAATGCGGATACAATGGTCGACAGTTGTTGCCGGCTACGGCGCTTCTTGCGCGTCGCTTTTTTGCACCGCGCCGTGTCGAGCGCGCCGGGCCAGCTGCGTTCCTTCCTCGCTGCTGCGGCGACGGGAAAAATCTATCCGCGACGAGGATAGGCGCGCAACTTGTCTTCCGCAAATTGCCCGCTCGCCGCGACGCGAAACGAAGAGCGGGGGGGGGGGGAAGTTAATTAGGCGGCGTCGCGCCTTTAATCGCTCTGTAATCCTCCCGCCACTGTCACACACGATGGACTCCAACCTCATCGAATATCGCACCCGTGATGTGTTTGATTGATGATTTGAAAAGCGGCGTGATCGCTCACTCAACGCGCCAATGCGATTTTCATCATTATAATCCGGCGATTATCGACGAAGTATTTAAACTCTTTAATTTTGAATTGATAGAAGAATAATTCTGCGCGCGCTATAAATTAACAGTTTGCGCTTTAGTGTAACTTGAAGCGGCAGGGGAATAGCAATAACGAATGACAATAAATGTTCTTTATTGCCTCGAGATACCGGTTGGAAGCCCGGAAGGCGCTTAAATCACGAGGGGTATAAGTGAAACATATAAAACCATTATGGTTATCCCGGGCTAAAGCCGGTAACGTCATTAGGATCGGCCCGATGGTCGCGGCCGTATTGTTGGCGCCGCGCTTGCGAGTTTCGCCGTGTTCCATTTTCACGTACCGCGCACACATTTCCCTGGATAGGCTATCCCTTGCGGTCGTTTTATCGATACGAACGACGCCCGCGTGCCTGCAGATCGCCTGATTACGCCCTCCGGAAAATCATCAGCGAACTTCCTCAACATCGTCGCGCGCGCGCGCGCGCGCCTCGCCCTTGGAAACTTCTCCGTTCGCGCGAGCGCGTGGCCCGCAAAGTAATTATGTAGCCGGCGAAACATCTAACGCGGGATGCAGCGCAGCTAGAAATACGTGACGAGATGTGGGAATTGGATGCTCGCGTCTCCCTGTCGCGCGAAATCCTCGAGAATATTGCGAATCGCTACGACAATCTAATAAAGGCGAATCACTTCTCGATAATCGATCATGAATTTTCCCCGTAATTCCCATCTTTTAACTCGATAAGGATCCCGTGAAATTATTGCGCGAAGAAATATGATAAAATTAATGGAATCGGAATTGATTGGATTAAAAGCCCCCGCTGCAAGGACTATTATTCCCCGTCGTATTTCGAGTCGGCCGCCGCGAAAATAAGATTATCGATGGCGTTGCGAGGCGAATCATAAATTTCGGTTTTTACCCGCGCCCCTTTTTTCAGAGCGTCAACCAGTGATTAAGTCCCCGGCGTTTATCCGGGGCGAAGAAAAGACGGCGGATAAAGGGGTAATCCATGGTCGCTTAGAAAGAAAATGGCCGGCTTCTTGCGCGACTCCTTTCTCCCGCGAGTAAACAATTACCGCGAGACAAACGCACTCTTCTCTGCAAGCGACACTCGTCGCTCGCGATCGCGAGTGGTCAAAGACTGTCCGCCCGGGCGGACAGAGATAAGAGCATCCGCGACCCACATCGTAGACGCGAGATGAACGGTAACGTTTCCATATCGACGAGAGGAATCTCTCCCATCGACGGAAAAATCGCCCGCGTCCGCCCCGAATCGCCGATACTTTCGGCCGTTCGAATCCCACGCTATCGGGAAACGCTCGTCCCTTATCTCTTATCTAATTGCAAAATGCGGAAACCGCGGTCGACCGCGCAAACACTCGCGTACGTTTTCTTTTAATATCCTCCCCTCCCCCCTCCGCGTTTATCTCGCCCGGCATTATTGCGATCGCGGATGCAGCGTCCGACCACCATCGAGCGATCTCCACTCGATAGCGTTGCGTGCAAATTTTTTATCGTCCTTATTTCACTTCGGAAATATTTTTCGTCGCAGTCGAGGATCCCCCGAAAAGTATACAAACGCTTCCCGAGTAGTCATTCCAGTCACGAGTTTCGCGAAAACCAATTACGCCGGGGCAAGGATCAGTTACGAGCTCGTCACGGACGCATTCTTCTCGGCGAGGAGGAGCGACCGAGCGAAAATCATCCCGCCCCCCTTTCCTCCCCTCGCGTCTCGCCGTTCTTTAATATCGCGACTTCGAGGCCTTCTATCATCGGAGGGCTTCTCGCGCGACAAAAAGCGAAGCGTTGACGGATAGGCGAGGAAAGTATCGGTGACTAGTCCTCCCCTCCCCCCCTCCGCTCTTAAAGAATCGCGATTCTCTCTCCTCCCCTTCGGCTCACTTCCGTTCTCCCTCGCGCCGGCAAACAAACGGTGTCGGGGTCTAGGCGGTGGCACGCCATCGTACACACGGTGTTTTATAACCGACGCTCCTGCCGGCGTAAAAACACGCACGATCGCCAACAGTTAACGCCAGAACGTCGCTGCTGAACGCTCCTGCGCTTTATTCCTTGCACTTGCTCTCTCTCTCTCTCTCTTTCTCTTTACGCCGGCGTCGTCATTTCTCCCGGATTTTATACGACCGCCATCCGCACCGTTCGCTCCTCTCCCCGCGCTCCCTCTTTCGCTTTTTACTGCCAAACAATACACAATTCCGTCCCGCGGCGGAGGAGGATGCGAGCGGCGCGCTCTCTCGCACGCCGGTGAAACGCGCGACGCGCCGCGTCGAGGGTGGCTTCGTTTACATTCGAGTCTACGGTTCGCCCCCAAGTGCGAGCGCGCTCGAGGGTTGTTTCGAGTGATCGAGGGCGGGTGTATATTGTACGTGCAACGGGGAGCGCATTAATACGGAAACTTTATGAATATCGGGTCACTTGTTATCTCGTTCGCGCGAGCGGACGGCTCTTTCCCGTCGGAGGAAGCTTCGATTTAGATTTCCCGCGGCGCTTTTGCGGCCCGCAGTCGTCGATTCCCGAAAATCTTCCGGAGCTACAAATATCGAAAAGCTTAATACGCAAAGCACACGGCTGTATATTTTTTTTAATCTCGACAACATATGAATCTTGTAGAACAACGTCGGGTTTGTTGCGACGAGAGTTATCGGGCTTTAAATTTGCAAGATAAAAAGCACTATCTTTTAGTGCTTAATCAAAGCTAAATATTCCGTTAAAGCCGAATATTTGTAGAACACAGGATCGAAGTGAACTGTGTTGCGAACGCAATTTTTAATCTTTCACTATGAATCGTAGATTATGCCTGGCTCGGGGGGGGGGGGAGGGGGGGAGACTTTTCCCTCGCCTGCCTCGCGCCATGCCTCGGATTAATTTTTATTTATTTCTCGACTGTCCAACGACGTTATTCCACCTCGTTTTAGCAAGCGGACCGCAGCCCCCCGTAAATATCACACGGGCGTACGCATTTACGTGCATACGTACGTTCGCAAACTGCAGTTTGGCAAACGTCCACTTCTAAATTCGAATTTACGTGGCATCGCGGTAAAGCTGCGCCCCCGGCATTATTTTAAATCACCGTCTATCGCCCGTATCGATCGCGCGCGCGCGTTCCACTTCGAAGTATCGAACATCAAACGCGAACAATATAACAAATTAAATGCGCATTACGCGCACGTAAGCTTTACGTTACGCTCTTTTTGCCGCGCGTAAAATTGCCACCTTTCGCTTCCGGCGTGGCTAATCGTAAACATACTCAGCGCTTGTTTGGCAGCAACACGCGTATTTTTATTTATTCCAACTGATGTCTGCGCGTGCCCTTGTATTCTCGGAAGGTCGCAACGATGATGCAGCACTTGTACACATTATTTTGTTTTTAATTTTTTAATGTGCGAAGATATTTTATGCTTCAGTGGTAGCCGGAAGTAGGAAATAGATATTGAAATAGTTAAGAGCGATGCTTTGTCGGCACGCAGGTGTGCAATCGGCAATTTTAATCGACCATCGGATACCGCGCAAATGGTCTACATGCTAACGATTGCATTCGGGATATTTTATACGAGCGCAAATACAATTCCCTACAAATACAAATATTGTACGCTTCCGCAAATATACCAACAAGCGAGCGCCGATTGTATGCTTACGATTCGCCGCTTTGTAAATGGCTCGCCTATTTACGTGTCGTCGTGATTTGCTGCACTGAAATTCTCGTTTGCGATCTATTTTCGCGAACCCGTATGCCCCGCGTGTGCGCCACGCACAAAAGATATAACGCGGTGAATCCGCATTTTTTTCATAAAAAAAAAAAGAAGAAGAAGCGGAAGGGAAGGAGAGAAAGGCGCCTCGGCGCGTACGCGACCTCGTCTGGCTTATCGCCGTGGCTTATCGGTCGACCTTTCAGCGGCAGTATTCGAGAAAGTCGTTATCCGGGAGCGAGCCTTATCTCCGGCCAACCCTTTTACTCACGTGGTAATGGCCGCGCAAGGATCCGCAGCGCGAAATCTGCTCCGCGATTTGCCGCCGCGTCTATTTTCTCCCCGTAAACGCACGTTTACGCGGGCTCTCGCGTTCGCCGCCGCTTGATTTTTCCGAGCGAGATGAATCCCGGACGGGGAAAACAACACAACCTGCACCGTCGTAAATATACCGACCGGCGTGCACCCCCGCCCGGTATGACCGCGAATTACATCACCCTGGCAAGTGGCGCGCTCGCTCGAACGAGGTGCGCCGCGGTCCGCGTTCGAGATAATGCTCGAAACGGCGAAGGATGAGATCGTTTTTCCCCGATAATTTGCCCGGCGAGTGATTAATCTCGATTTAGAGAATTCTCGCGGCAGCGACTCCACGGCGTAATAAATATTCATAAATTTTGTCTCAGAGAATAATGCAGCAGCAGTGTGGGTTTTCTCTTGGAAACGCAGTTGCACCGCTGCAAAGTTAAATGATTTCCACGAATCGGTTCCTTTAATCGTAAGACTTTGGTAACAATTTGGTTGATTGACTTCTCGATTTCGAAGATACAATGTTAATGATTCGAGTGTCGCGATCTGACGTCACTCTTCGGCGCAAGCGACGAGAAATATTTTCCAAGCTTTCGCGCGCAGGATTTTTCCCGCGAGCTCGTTCCGTCGGTGACGGCTATGAGTTATGGCCGATAATTATTTGAAGCCTTGGAACAAAGGAGGGTCGTATCGCGGCGGAGGGATTAGAACGGGGGAGAGCATGTAAGCCGCGTAAATGATAACGGCGAACATCGCGCGGAGCAGCACGATAAGACTTAATTGCGGCCTTGTTGTTCTTCCTCCCTTCCCCCCCCCCCTCCATCCTCCTCGTTTGTTCCGCCTCATCCTGACGAATATCCCGGTCTTCCGCCGCGCAACGATCTTGTACGTCTTCGAAGGATATTCGTTTTCTCCGACGTTGCCCGGACTTCTCTTTGCTCCAGCGCGTAAAACTCAATAAAGCACGAGAACGTTAGTCTCGCCGGTGGTTTCCAGATAAAGTTGGATCCCGCGTCGAACGCGATGCGCTCGCCGCACAAACGACCGGGATTTCACGAAATCGGAAGATACAAAAATGCCGATACGATAGAAAGCGAAATTGTTTTAACGTCCGTCGGGCAATCAACCGCGGCTGGAAAGTAACGCGATTCATCTTCGGCAGAAGAATCATACGGCAATTTGTGCGTTGGAATGTTTATTCCAATTCCACTCGAAATATTACAATAGCTTTTGTTTCCTATCGTTTTTTTTTTTTTTCCCCCCGTAAAGGAAGTCGGTTGCATATTTCACGCGAATCTCGATTTGCCGTTCGGCGGAATAATTTTTTATTTATTTACCGCCACGCAAGAACGCACCGACGAACATTGTAGGCTTTATCATACATTACGCAACATCGTGGCGCATTCCAATTAAATTAAATTGCGATGCGCATTCTGGGTTTCCCGCACGCGAGCGCACGCGAAACGCTCTAACTGCTTTAAAACGGTCGTTCTCTCCGTCGCTCGCGTCCGCTTTATTCCATTTTGTACAATGTCCGCGCTATGTCCGCAGGACAATAGCACGGAAGAACTGGGTCCCATTGTAGCCCCTCCTTCCGAATCCCGCGGCTACCAATTTAAAATTAATTGCAAAACTCGCGTAGAGCGCGAAGAGGGCTTCCTGTTCCCTCTGATTTATACCTGCGTTTCCTCGCGTCAAAAATTTTCCTCGTCCTGACCGAAGGCTCGTTTTATTTATTCTAGTCACTTTCCAGAGGATGAAAAAAAACGCATTGACATCCGAGCCGGTAATTCACTCGCGAGACAATAGAAAAATAAAACTGCAGGACTGAAATTAGTAAATATTTAATAAACGATTCATTTCAAGGCTTTTCGAGACCGTGATGTGCGTAAGTATCGTGTAATGCATTTTGACACCGAAATTCAACGCTGAAAATCGCTGGAAGCCGCGGACGGCCGAGATCTTCAATTCCGCGGGCGTCTCTCGGGACCGGCTAGGACCGACAGATTTTTTTTTTTTTTTTTTAACATTGAAATCCGATCGCATGCGGATGCAGTCGACGGGCATAAATCCAGCGCGAAGCCGCGCGCTAGTTTCGCCGGGCGCACACCGCAATTCGGTCGACTCTCTTTACGTGCGCGGGTTGTCCGAAAAACGGCTCGGAAAAAGGATATGCAAACGCGAGCAATCTGGCGGAACGCGGTTACGCAGACGTTACGAGTGATATCGACGCGCGCGATCAGGGATTTTTGCGCGCGTCCGCGCGGTTTAGAAAACTGCAGTTCCGCATTGAAATTTAAGCGGACACACAATCGCGCGATTCGAATCGCGTCGACTCATCGTACCTTCTCATTTCGGGAGGGAAAAAAAGGTGGTCGTAAAAAGGAGCACCGGGAGTGACTTCAGGCGGAAAGGCGCATGACGGAGCTGCAACGATAAATAAATGACGTCGATACGTCCACTGGAACGAAGTCCCGATACAGGCGGATATTTGGTTTTATAAAAACGCGAATAAAATCCGATTATTTACGAGTGGAATCGGAGTTCCGCGATGCGCGTTGTAACTGTACGTGACATTTTTCCGACGGCGATATAACTCTTTGTAAATGCCGCTTTGACATCGAATTAAGTTACGGTCTTCACGTTCCGGCTTGTGTTCCGTTTTTCCATGTGTTGTCTTCTCGTTCGAATTCTGAATTACGCGCGTAGGCGGTGTGACGTTAAAATTCTTAATATTTTTGCGTGATTCTAAATTGTTGGGTCAGAAATATCCGCGCTGCTTTTTTTTTTTTTTGACGTATTTTATCCAATTTTGTACTACGAAAATCGCGTAAAAATATTTATACATTTTTCTAAATTCAGAGAAAGCAACAGTTAAAACTTATAATTTAATTTTTGCGCTGCGGCATTTTTATAACAACGTTTTTTTTATAATAAAAAGGTACTTATAAATTTTCCGTGTTGAAAGTTATAGCTCAAAATGTATCAGTGGATGGTGGTGTTTTTAAAAATTATTAAAGAACTGGACAGAAATGAAGAATTGCAGTTAAAATTACATAATAAAAGTAATGAGAAATATATAAAGTAGAATTAATGATTTGTTTAATAAGCACGATACAATCGGTTCTTTTGCCGCGAGATAAAACGCCCGATACGAAAAACATAAATCGGACGTTTAAATAAAAAGCGGCGATCACAAAAGACACATAACGAGGTACGGATTAACGAGCAAGCGAAGATTTTATCGTTCCAACGAGAGAATCGCACGCTCATTTATTTCCATCTTTCCAGCGCAAAGCGATTGTACGAAACGTTAAACAGAGTGGTGCGAAATACGAGAAGCAAAGTGCTTTACGTGCCATTTGGATTTCGAGAAGCGACCACGCCTTTAAGAAGAATTTTAAAATGTCGACGGCGGTAATGAAAATCAAATTGCGTAACATTCTTGTGACGCTCTTCAAAATGTTCCGACAAATTTGACATGGTTTTTTTAAGGCACGCGAATTTTCGAGTTTTAGAGAGCAGGAATTTTACTGAATATATTTAGCGCCGACTACCAGCTCAAATTGCTTTCACGTCAGTTGTACTCACATATGTATGATGAAATTCGGCGGGCATTCAGTGGGCGTCGGCAGAAATTCGGAATTTAGTTTTACGAAGGCTTCTGTATATTACACGAAACCGATTTCCCTTTAATCCAAAAAATTCGACGCTGTATCCGATAAAATAAATTCGTATTTTTTTCTGAAGATTTTTATTTTTAGTACTGAAATAACATTCCTTTTTATTTTTAGCATTCAAATGTTGTTCATTGATCTGTCATTGTCATTTTATTAAGTCTCTTAACTTTCTATAGATTTTATTATAAAATCATTATAGAACTCTTGAAATTATTTGCAACTATCGCAACGTATAAGAATTCAAACTCGTCTTTTCAGGAATCAGCGAGCATTCGCGAACTTTAGACGCTTATTGTCAGTGTATCACTTGTCATGTATTATGCGCGATCAGCACGTTGTATCGATTTCGAGGGGATTTTCGCAAATTGGATATTACGTCGTCTACGAATGTGCGATTGAGGATTACGAAACGATAAGCTGATCGATACGTAATTGGAAATATCTGGCCGTGCATTCGGGGTTTCGGTTTTGGCCCGGTTATAATCTCAACGCAACGATGAACTTGTCGGCGTCGTTACACGCTCGAGTTGCCTACTTTGTTCGCGCGGTAATGTCTATTAGCGGACCAACGATCCGTGCCACGCGATAATTAGCCCTGCGCCGGTATGCGCGCGGTTGCGGTGCAATTGCGACTTGCACTTTGCGAGGACGACGGGTCGTAACGCGTGATAAAACTCGAATACACGCGACACGTAAACTCGCTAAATTCAATATTAAACAGTTGCTTCAGCAGCGTCTAAGAACATCGGAGTTTACGAGCGACTGTTTTCACCGTAAAAAAAAGAGACGTAACGTTAAGTATAATAAAAATGGTGAAATTATAAATGTAAGATTGTCATCGACGTCGTTGGAAAGAATCTCGGTAATTTTCACGAACGTTCGCGCGGTCGTATTTTCCGAATGCAACGCCTACGGCATTCGCGAACGGGATTCCAGGATGCCAGGCGGACTGCCGAACAGTCGAAACGAAGGATAAATCGATATGAGTGGCACTGTCGCCCGGTGACGTATGTGGCTCACGTCTTATCCTACTTCGGCCTCTCATCCTCGTCGGGTTCTTCGATTTCGACGTCTCTCCCGCTAAGATGGCAGATTGACAGCGGCGCTAGCCGGCTCGATTCGCCGCGATCCACCTCTAAACTCACTTGGGAAAGGGGTCACACTCAATGCTCTCTCGCCCCCCCCCCCTCGCCCCCTTTCGCCCGGCTCTCTCGTAGCCTCCTTAACTGCTTCGAAACGCTGATGCCGTTGCCTTAAACTCTGACTCATGTCGCGGAAATCTGCTGATCCCGGCGACTTCCCTCCCTCTATTGCGGTGTATTTAAGCAGATCAATTACACGACGAGGCATCCCTCAAACTTGCCCCGTCGTTCGCGCGGAAATGGCAGATATACAACGAGGTCGTTTCCACACGGATTATTCGCGAAAACGATGCTCGGCGCGACGTCGGCGCGAGAGACGAAGCCGAAACGCACGAGGCGATCCGCTCTCGTTAACGTCGCGACGATCGACGGGTCCTTCGGCGAAACGATCTGATTTTTCGCGCGAAGAAGAATTTTATTTATTATTTTTCCTCTGCAAAAAAATGAAAACGTTATTTCATCGGTTATTTCCGCAGCTCCGTGATTTGTACACGGTCGCTCTTGTAATTTTAATGGATACTTCATAAATTTGATCGCTGTCGGAATTATTCAGCGGCGCGCCCCCATGCTTCATCCGGCGGGCGAAAAAATTTCGCGAAATCATAAATCCGAAGTCGGGCGCGTGAAAAGTTTCATCGGCTATTCCGGGACCCGCGAGCGTAATCCCGGCGCGCGAACGAGCTGACACTTTACAACGTATCGCAGACAGGTCATTATTATTCCGTATCGAGAGTGCGCGCGCGACAGCGGACATTGTCTATTTTTTCGTCTCCGCCGCTGCGAGCCGAGCGGGGCGGCGCTGCCCCTCGTCTGGCTGATTCGACGGAATCGCGACGAAAAGACAGGAGGCGAGAGCGCTGTGGAAAAGCGCGAAACGCCTAACTCCGATACGCATCCATAAACGCGTTTATCGTCGAGCGCCAGCGTGCGTGTACAATCCCCCAGCGTGCACTCGCGGGTCATTAATATTCAAGAGAGACATTAGATCAGATTTTATTCACGCCAACCATCATAAACCTCGAGATTGACATTCTCGCGGATACGTGCGCGACGCGGCGCACGAGACGGCGCATCGCGCGCTTTTTCTACTTGCGCTGTAATAGCGAGCTTAAAAATTTTAGTGTCCCCTCTCTTTCTCTCTCTCTTTCGTTTGTGTCGCATTCCTAGAAAATGGAACCGGCTGCATGCCGCGTAGCGTATTGATTTTTATGTACCGCTGAGATAAAGTCAAACGCACGATGTGAATTTAAAGTAACGTCTGTTTGAAGAATCGAACGGCAGATTGCGATTGCGGATTCGAATTTGGATCGGAAAGTTTCGCGTAATGTCTGTCATGATCAGTCGTGCTGTGGGAGAATTTTGAGTCGATATTCAGATTTCAATCCGCGATTACAGTTTGCAGTCTGATTCGGATTTAAGAATATCGCCGATTTTACTCCGTCAAACGAATCGACGGTATCGTCGGCGGATGTTATTCGTATCGAGTTATATTTTCCCTTTTCGGTTTCTTACAGAGTTCGTATTTATGGGAAAAGTAAATAAAATTTTTCCAGATACTTGTGGCGGTAAAAAGAATACGTAACTTGTACCGCCGCGCTTTTCTTTCTCCCTTCATGTCGAGCACGGCGAAACGGTTGAAAGGAGCGACGATGCGATCGATTGAAATAAAAATCGCCAGTTTTCCTTCGCGAAATGGGATAATAGCACGAGGGGGAGAAAATGACGACAGGAGGCACGAAATAAGCAGCACCAGACCCCAAGAGTCCCCGACACGAGCCCGCAATGGCATCGGCGGCAGATTCAATTTAAGATAGCCGCGAACTCTGGACTCGCTGAATGCGCTCTACTATATTAGAGTTCATAGAAGTTTACTGTATGGCACACAGCACACTCCCGGTGCGGTGCGACGCGCGGTGGGAGTCGGGCTGAATTATGTCGCCGCAACGTTAACCGCCTCCACGATATCCACCGAATTTATAATTTCGCATAAATGGACGAGTGGCGTTAAACGACGATTAAAGCTGCCGCGATGTAATCCCCCGACCGACGAGGGATCCTGCGGGAAATTCTCGCGGTAACTCCTTTGCGAAAAGTCCACGCGCGATACCATGTCGACGATTAGTTATTAAATGCATTTGCGCGATCCAAACTTTTCGAAGCCGATGATAAATATCGCGCGGCGGGAGAGACAAATTACATTTACGTTCCTCGAAGAATTTAACTTTATTGAGAATTATTCGAAAATTTACATTTATATGATGTCACGCGACGCGAAGAATTAAGACGCCCGAGATCGCAATCTACGCGATCCCCGGCATCATTTTGCAATTATCCGTTCTTGCGCGTTGACGCGGGGAGCGCTGGCTGACAAGATTAATAGCGATCGCTTCTTGTGACGTAATCCTCGACTCGGAGATCGCAATTTCCACGGCAAATCCTGATTTCGAACTCTGCATTGCGCGGATTGATCTGAATTTTAAGCCCGCGCGACTTCCACGCAATTTCTCTTTCACCTGTCCGCTTCGAAACGAGTCTTTGAGGCGATATCTTTTGCGAGAGATAGCCCGCGCTGACCCTCGTCTTCATTGCGGAGAGATCGGATCTCGCTTATCTAATCGAAATTGCGATCGCGGCGCGAGAAGCCGCGTGCGATGTTCGCTGCCGGGCCGAGCGCGCCGAAAGAAGATAGCGAGGCGAGCGACACGATTGAGAATGAAAGCGCGCCGCAAATGTGTCAAAATTGACGAAAAAAAAATTATGCAATTTTTGACTTACGAAAATTTCGCGATTAATTCTGCTCGCTGCGGTTGTATGAAGTGACGGGGGATATCAGAATCAAATGTGGTGAACTTCGAGGAAGGCGGGTGGGAAATACGGCTTGCGAACGCGAGGATCCGAGCGCACAAACGAAGAGCAACGCGAGAGGAATTCTTCGGGAGATGCCTTGCGGTTCCTCCTCGGGACACTTCTCGCACGCTCGAGCGACCGTGCGGAAAATCGGAAGTAGCAATATAGGACAGCCGAGACAGAAGAGCGGCGGCGTTTTCGGCGGGGGGGGGGAGGGGAGGGGGGGGGGAGTGCGGTGCCGCGGTTGCCAATTCGGATACCCCGCGCCATTCGGCAGCAGCCATTAAAGACAAACCTGCCTCCGATCGAGTTGATCGAGCTTATCGAGTCTTTCGGAGGGATCCCAACCCGTCTCTCTTTCTCTCTCTCTCTTTCTCTCTCTCTCCCCTCCTCCGTCGAGCCAAATACGGGATGAGGACGGAGGTAGGTTTGCATAGGATTCCCCGGCTGATCTAAAATTCGAAAAGGGCCGTCGAGCGGACGATGACAGATCAATACGTGCGTTCCGGCTCTCTTCTTCGTTCTACCTTCGCGAAGGAACTCCGCCGCCGATTCCTTTCCGCGCCACTCCATTCCGTATAATGGGGCCGCGATATAAGCGGCCGCTTCCCTCCCCGCCGCCGCTGATCCTTTTATATGATAATTGCAACGTATTTGCCACAGACCGTGTATAAACTGACGGGGGGCTTTATTGGGAAACGAGGCGCCGCATTGTGCTCGCTAACGCGGGCTCGGCGCGGATTCGATACGAGTCTCTCGCCTGCCTTTCCCGGCTTTCATCCCCTTGGCTCGCTGCGAGCCTACCCTCTTTGCGTCCGGCAGATTTACCGATCGGACGGGTCCGAAGGGTGGAGGGGTGGGGGGGGGGATACCTTTGCGCGCGCTCTGATACGTGTCGCGCCTGTGTTAAGGATCTGAATCTGTCGGGGCGTTGCTGGAGAAACTCCAATGAGTTTCGCTATCGGCAGCTCGACGCGTGAATATTGATCGTGATTATTGCGATCTTCGGTCGACCGCGAGCGAATCGCTTATGTCGCGGACACGTTCGTCCGTTTCTCGAGCGACACACTTTTCGCCCGCGTATAAACTGTATAACGGCCGGGGGGATTGAATTTGTATATGATAGCGTCGTACAACACGCCGATTCCCCGAATAAACCCCAACCCCCTTCACGAAGTCTTGATCGCCCGGACGGAAGCCGACAACAACGTTGAATTTATCCGCGACACCGTTTAGGGTCGCGTCTCGCGAGCGCACTAAATATTCATGCGGCGCCATCTTAGGCGCCGGCGACGGTGCACTTTAATGCCCCGAGGATTCTAAGCAATTTCAAAGAGAAGATTATGTTTCCGCGGACAGAAGCGACCGCCGAATGAAGGCGCTTGTCGAAAGGCGCGCGGGGCGCGCGGGACGAAAAAAGGGACCCCGCGCGCAGGAGTGGAGCAGGAGCCGGGAAAAAAGTGAAACTAATTTTCGTTCGAGCCCGAGCTTTCGCCGGTCCCCCTCTTTTCCTTTTCCGTCCGCGTCGGCAGTCCTCTCTCCCGCCCGTCCGCTCCCCTCGTCCGCCCTCCCCCGCCTTTGGAAAGTTTCCTCTGCTTACCTAGCAGGAAGTTGGTATCCCTGGTACGTTAATCCCGCAAATAGATGACTTTACGAAATGGTACGAGGGGGGAGCCGGAGCCGTCTGAGATCCCGGCGTATTCCACGTAAAAAGGATAAGCTCACTCTCTCTCTCTCTCTCTCTCTCTGCCGAAGTGAAGAGATATACCTCGTCGTTTCCTTTTCGTCCGCGGTACACCCCAGGCATGGTGGTAGGCTGATACCGTTCGCTCGGATACCAGCCGCGCGTCATTATCTTCCGCCCGCGCCGAACCGCTCCGAACCTTTCGCACACTTCTCTTCGTATCGTCAGTTACCGCCTATCTTCGGGACTCAGCTGAAAATTTCGCGCACTCGCGCGTGCCGCCGCTCGGCATAAATGGCGCGGGTAATCGAATATCCGGAACACACGGGATCGGAAGGGATTGGAAGGAATCGATCGCATCTCGCGTGGATTTGCGAAACGCACGATCGCTACACCGGCGCCCTCGGTTTCGTTAGAAGATTCTCGCGAACGTAAATTCCACGGGAGTATAAATTAATCAATTCCGCGCGGCTGTTTTCATCCCGTTAATAATAACGCGGCGTTCAACTGTGCGCGAAATGTACGATTTTCGCTCGGAAATTGCAGTCTGCATGATGCATAGTGATGTCACATTTCCATCTTTGCTTCACGTCGCATTCACGTTTCTGCTTTATCGCCGCGCGGTATCATTGATTATTATTATTATTGAGAATTTTCGCAATATTCTCCGTGCCCTTTTTTTCGTTCGCTCCTTGTGCGATGATGAAAATTGGATGTAAAAGCTCGACCTGCGATCTCAAAGCTGCATGAAACGCGTCCCGTTTTAGACCCCGCAAAGTACCATTGTAACTCACAAGGGCAACGCAGGCAAGGAAACCGACAACAAAAGAGGCGCTTCTTCGCGCCGCGGGCTCTAATCTCTCGGAGGCTGAGAGAAGCGAGCGAGCTGCGAATAGCAGCGGAAAGGGCGGGTCGGTCGAGCACTTAAGCAGTCTGACAGTTAAATTTAAACTACCCCCGCGTCGCGCGCTATCATCCAACGGTTCTGATCTACGGTAACCTCGAGACTCGGCGCCGGTATCCATTGCCCGCTCCCTTTCTCTCTATCTCTCTCTCTCTCTCGCTCGCTCTCGCTCGCTCCCGAGCGTCCAATTTGCATACAACTGCACCTGTGTTTCATTAACTCGCACGTATTTACACGCACGACACGACGGTACAAGCGTCCGAGCTCGGTGCTTACGAGATATCGGCCCGTTTATGCGCCCGGAGCGAAATCCAATGGTGGCGAGACCGACTATCCCGTTTCGGAAGGAGCGGCAATCGCGGATTTTCACGCGTTTCAAAGCCCGTCCGTTAATTGGACGATTTTACTTGCGAACTCGTGAAGAAATATTTGTACGTTTCGATGAGAAGCGACGAGAATCCTTTTCCATTTGCGTTTCTCTTCTCGCGATAGAATCAATACCGAAGAATTCTTATAGTAAATATTTTTTTATTTTTTGAAGATGGAATTAGATATCCGATATATATTTCTAATATTTTTATTTAAATTCTTATATGCCACTTCTTTCAGCTGAATAAAAATCTGATTGTAACTTGACAAAGGCATAAAGTGTCTAAGAAAACCGCGCGATTTGAGAGCGACAAGGGTGGGAAATTAAGTGACAAGTTGTCGACGCGTTTGATTACTCGTCGTCGGGCGTTTCAGCCGGCGCGATTCTGCGGCCGAGATTCAATGTAGACACATCGCACGGCGAGCGAGTTAAAGGCGCGCGCGCGAAATTACACTATAAATTATATATCATTTCCGCATGCACGTCCGTGCATTTGTAACCACTATAAATCAAGAGAGCTCCTGGCAACGCGCGCACACGTACGTTATGCTTTCAGCTTACATCCGGTGGAATACGAGCAGTCACTCCGACCCTTTTCGCGAATAAATGTCTTCTTGTTCCAGCCGTCTTTCCGCGAGCGCGGCGATATATTTCTAACAAATTATTTGGAAATTGCGACATATCGCGCCGCTAATTCGAACACAGACACCCCCGATTTGCGTAACATTTTACTCGCCCGTATTAATTCGCGCCCGCAAACAGCGCAAGAAGTATAATAATTCTCACGCGGCACGGCGAAATTATTGGCACTAAATGTATCGAGTGCCGACGCGCCATTTCCAGAGTCATACCGCGACATGTTTTACGTGTACTTCCGCTTTATATGCCCGGCGACGTAAGTACCGCCTCGTCTATTTGCTCCGCGAGTATCTACTCAATCTGTCAGACTCTCCCGATATCCCTCTTGCGAACACATTTGCGTTAGCGGGACTGTAAAGCAGATGCAAATACGTCGGCATTACCGCGTTTCCGTCTCCCCAGTCGAAGAGCGAAGCGTATAAAATATTTAACACCCTACAGACAATGCCACACGTCTCATAAATACTTCCTCGATATGCATGTACCCTCCGCGAGGATTGGATCTTTTTCGAAAAAAAAAAAAAACACAAAAAAATAATAAGATTCTAGGATATTACGATTTCGATTGTTCGTAAGGTCTTATTTCGACCAGCGACTCGGAGCGCCGAGGAGCGGAGAATGTATATACGTAAGAATCGAACCTTCCGCCGCGATTTTGCCGTTGTTTGCAATATTTCAAGGAACACGTCGGCGTCTCGGCCACAACAATTTCGCGGACTGTTGCGGCGGCGATTGCCCGGCGATATTAAGCGATAAATTCCGAAACGGACGGCGTGCGCACACTTGCCGCGAGAATGTCGTCGGTGGCAAAAACAATAAACCCGAAACTACATTAATCCTTTGTCCCGCAGTGACGAGCAATTGCTTCGAAGCGCTTTTCTTTTGTCTCGATCCTTTCTCGGCTCGAAGCCGCTGGCGCAGAAGCGAGGAGATTTTTCCGAAGGATAGCTCTCTCTCTCTCTCTCTTTTTCCTCTCGTCTCGATATCGGTATTTAATCTTCGAGCCTTCGCTTCGCATTCTCGGCGGCTTAAACCGCGCGTCTCTGTGTATGACACGTACATATCTGTGTTTGCAATCGCTCCGACGGTATCGGTGTTTTTTATCGCATTCGCGCCACGAGTCGAACAAGATCTCGCTATATCTGCCAGTCTAGTCGTATTTTTCGATCGAAGCGTGTCGGAAAAAAAAGATTAAAAGTTTTAAAAAGCTCTTCGCACGCGCGCGCACGCGCGCGCGTTTCTAAAGGATTTCAAGTTTTATTGCAGCTGTTATTTCAATAATCGCAAATGTCGTCGACTCAACTATTTATATAAAAATGTTTTTTTCAAATGGACGCTGCGCAAAGAGGAACGATTTCTAATTTAAGACAGTCCGGGATTCCTCGCGTCCTGAAAGTTTTTCTATAAATCAAGCCAAGTGTCTATTCATTTTTGTCTAGCAGGGCATTTTATTCAAATTTTACGCAAAGCTTCGACATTGCGAAATGGTTTCTCGAACGTAAGAAGAAAGTCACGTCGGAACGGACCGTCCAAATCCGCTGCGCGTCCACTCAATCACCTCGGATTACATCTAAGGCGAATGTGTTTCTTGAAACCCCGTGAAGCCCGCGTGCGCAGACATCAGACGCCGCATCTTTGTTCGTGTTTACGTCCGTATGCGCGAGGAAGGCTTGTGAAAAGGTGAGAGGGTCAAGGGATGCATTGTCGTAACGAGTCGTAAAAAGAGGCCCTAAAGGTTAAAACGCACCGCAGGACAAATGGAAAAAAGGTCTTCGAGGGTGTAAAAGCCGTCTCTGTATGACGCTATCAAGAAAGGCATCACCTCGTGTCGGATGTCCTTAAAAGGACGTTAGAAACATTAATAGACGCGGTGGAAAGCGTCCGAGAGAGCGTGCGGGACGCTCTTTTCACTCTGGCGAATTTCGCGCTTACGTCCAAAGTGAAATTTTGAGGGGTGCAGGAGGGGAGGGGGAATAAAAACGTGTAAACTGATAAGACGAAGGAAATAATACGAAAGTTTTGCTTGCATAAAGAGTTGGATTGTATGAAAAACTCGGTATAATTTCTAAAAAGTTTTAGTTAAGTGGAACAAACTTGCAAGAAATATAAGAATGTTTCGTGAAGTTTGCGCAAAACCTCGAGAGCGCATTCTTTAAATTTCTTAAATGCACATCTCGCGGAATATCCCACCATAAACGCCGAAATTTGTAGTGGCATTTTTATAAGCGCGCACCGAGTGTGAGCGAGCGTACGCTGTCTTCGCGTATAACGTACAACATTATTCCAACTTTAGCACCACGGGCTCGCGTGATTCTCCAAGATATCCCGCAAGGACACGTTAGGTCTGAAATAGGAAAGGTGCTGGCGTGCAGCCCGTAATTTGGACGACTTAAAAAAGATTTATTAGAAACTCGAACGGCGTAGTAAGATCCCGGACTTTTTTGCATAACGCCGTAAGGAAATTCGAATATAGTCGATAAAATGTAATTTTCTCGCGGCAACGCGAGAGATGAAAAGTAAAAATTTTCGCGCGAATTCGCCGAATTTGCATAACTTCTTTTCGGAAGGCGCGACGAAAACGAGACGTGGTTTGATCGGATTGACGAGTCGCGTAAAATTCGACAGGATGAAACTCGGAAGTGTTTACTCGCTCTCTGCAAATTACCCGACTGCTATTTATCAGACCACTGATCGAACTCCCGGAATTGGATTTTTATAGTGTACAACGCCCGAGGTGAGCGCGATATGACGACGGTAAACAAATATCGACGTGGCAAAGTGAAATGTGGCGCCTGCCAGACGTTAGTTGCCGAAGTGAGGCGTAGCTCGTATTTCGCGAAAGTTGAGAAAAATGCTCTCGCGCGCGTGCACAGCTTGTATGCATATTTTATGCTTTTCTCGCGACTTGCCGAGGTCGGTCGGGCAGTTTCTCGCCGTACGTGATGCACGGGTTGAAACTCGTTTACGTGAAAAATTCGGCGTGCAACTTCGGGAATAGTTGCTGCATTCTACTTAATCGTAAATTATTTCACTGGCCGGAACAGCGCGGAGGGTTAAACGACTCGTGACGATAAAATTGGCACTTTTTGTGTGAAACACATATTTTTATGATTCCAACTTTTTCAACATATAATAATGATTAAATTTCATACTTATTTTCATGCATTAGTTTTTACTTATTTTTTTTATTCGAAGAAAAGTCAAAAAGTGAGGAGACCTTTTTAGGCATTTGATTGAAAAGTTTCTTTACTTTTCGACTTTTTCGTGTTAAAAAAATATGAATGCGGCGAAATCGATGTCAAAAATATTTATCGTAAAAATTTAATAAACAAAAGCTGTGTAAAAAGGGTTGATCGATACATGTACAAGCGAATAAGCCGGCAACGACGACGAGCGCGCTTGTATTCTCGGCATCGTGTGATTCGAATGTCGCGTAACAATGTTTCGGGGGGGGGGGGAGGGGAAGGGGGGGCGAGTGAAGCAATTGATTTCCACGTGGCAAAGTTCCAGCCGGGCGAGAAACGGAATCGAGGGTTGAAAACTCTGTTCCCAGCCCCGCCGCCGTCCCTCGCTACGTAATCCGTGTCGGCCCCTTCGAAAGGCGAAAGCAAATTTGTCATCGGCTCGGACAAGCAGCGACGCCGGACCGCGCGTCTCGCATCATAATTCTTCGACATCCTCTCCAATTCCCCGAGCCGGTTCGCCGATTTGCCAGTCTATGGCGGTGGCGCGGATCGACGGTTGCGCGAACTTTCGAGTTCGGCAACTTCCGAGCAAACTCCCGGTGACTGCTCGATCGAAAACGCTGGTTAGAGATCCGGTTAAAACCGATCTCAATAATTCCGCGCAAAGTACCGCGCGCAATCGAAATGTCATGTGTCATCTGTAATTCCACAAGACAAGAATTATTTGCTTTTGCTCTTTTTGCTAAATCCAGTAAAAATCCCTGCCGTATATATTAACACGATTACAATAGTATAAATATGCATAATGCAATTGTAATAGCATGTATTATGAATCACTATGATTCTTGCATAATGAGTAGTATATTTACAGAGCGCGATATATTATAATACTGATATTGTATTAATTAATATAACTTGCTAATTTGCCACATACTTATATAAATATTTATATAACTTTCAAATATTTCGCACGATCCGTTATGGCTGCGAAATTTGAGGCGAAATTGTCTTTCATCTTATTTATTCTGTTCCGCCGGAGAGTCAGATCTTCCACTACGCCGCCTCAAAATACGTACCTCGCAGTGATCAATGTTGGATTAATAATTATGGAGAGCCGCAAACTACTCAGAGCGGCACTCCGCGCTTACGCAGCTCTTCCTAAACGAGTCAATCAATCACGCAGATTAAATCCTTGTCAGCAAAACTCTCGAGGCGGCCGTAAATTTTAAACACGCGAGATGCAGCGTCGTCAGCTGCGATCGATACCGCAGCATCGGCGTCCCTCAAGACGCCTCCTCATGTTAATAACGTTATGCGCGATAACCATTTTCGTATTAAGGGTATTATTGAATTTACGGAGTAGAGGCACTTAACTCCTTAAAGACGTACGCCGTCAACTTGCTGCAGTTTTACGCTCGGCGTCCTATCCTCCCCACGCGATAATTCCAGCGACAGGACTAGCCAGGCTGCAGGATCATCAAACTTATATCCGCGATTTCCCGACTCGCGTCAATCTTCGCGAACGAAATTTCGCAGCACGGAACGTTCATTAATCCCGTAGTCGCGCGGAATAAGCATTTCGCTAATATTGCGGCCGGCTGCTGATGAAATCGTCGGGCCGGAAGCTGACCGTGGAACTCGCAATCCCGGAATGGCTGGCGGACCAGGGATAGTTTGTTATAATTAGCGGTTCAGACGGCGACCGCGGTGCCGTGTCGTCGTTTCGTGCCGCGGTGGCGCGCGATGGAGCTAATGCTGGCATTCAAACACTAATTCCGACCCAAGTACCGGACGAACTTCGGAATCGCGCTTTCTACTTGAGCCTGGTATGGCTCTACTGGGACAATAGCGGGGGAGGCTGCTTCGCCTCCCGTACTTAACGATCGGCTTCGTGTTCGTTGCGGCACTATTCGCGGACGTGATCTAAAAGCACATACGAAATTCAGGTCGAAGGATCTTGCGATAAAACAAAAGAAATGCTTCGCAAATCAGGGTTCTTATATCGCTGCGGAATTTGCACTCCACTCCAAACGAAGATAAAAGTGATGACAAATACTTCAATCAAATTTTTCTACGCGGAGAAACGTATTTAGTGAGAAAATGTTACGAAACTTTCCCTTCGCGTTTATTTTTCTTATCTGCGATTACTGTTTAATTCAATATCGCAGCGAATTGGCAAAATTATTAATGCAGAAATATCTTTTGTATTAAATCATTTTATATTCCTTTCGAGAATACAGGATATTCTGTGCAATATGCAGGACGAAATTGCGACTCGTCGATATTCGTGTGTCGCGGCGGCTCTGATCAAATATCTCGGTCAAAAGCGTGGGTCAATTTTAGGACAACTGCCGGGACGGAACTCAAATTTCACCGTGCGAGATAAAAACAGCGGCTGCATCGCGATTCTTCTTACGGCGCGCGGGCGAGAAGGGATTCGCAGTCGCAGAATCCTCGCGACTCACGCTCGCGGGCTCCGTTTCTCTCCCACGGTGGCAGCTTATCGCGATTACGGGTGGCGAAAGGGGGAGAAGGACGCGTAACAATATTAATCTAAAACTTGGCCGCTGAAACTTCGCCCGCGTCGTCATTTAATTTTCTTCCGAGTTCCAGCGCGCTCGAAAAAGAAGAAGGCGGTGCGCGTTCTGCGAAACCTGAAGCTCTCTCTCCGTCTCTCGCCCGCGGTACTCCTCTCTCACAATCCTCTCGCCTCGGTGGCGGGCGCGAGGTTAGACTCTGACCCTTATTTTAAAGTCCTCCCACTCCCGGGGGCTGTGCTCGCCGGGACCTCTCGAACCCTCCTTCGCCGGCGCGAGCTTCTTCGGCCCGACTACGCTCGATCATTTAAAAGTACAATTTGTCAATTTCTTCGACGGTGCGACGTAGCCGCTGGCACGTAGCCGGCGAGAAAGAGAGACGCGGCCGGAGCGAGGGGGGGGGGCGAACAGGGCTGGCGCAAATTGCCGTATTTTCGAGCCGACCTGCCAATGAGCGAAGACGAACTGCCGGCCAATTTTACTAATTAATGTTTACCGACGCCTTCCGGTTAACGTCGTAAAAAGTCCAGCCCACCTCGCGCCCGCTCTTTTTCTCCGCTCCGCCAGCTTCTTCCGAGCTGTTACCGCTACTTTCCTCCCCCCTCCTCTCCTTCTCTCTCTCGCGCGCGCGCGCGGGTGCTTCTTCTTCCTCGACGGAGCCTTGCCGAGGATTTTTTCTCTTCTCGCAGAATCCTGAAGACCACTGAGAAAACTCTCCCTCTCTCGGACGTCGATGATTAATGCTCCGCCGGTGACGTCAAGATTGCCGGCCGGTGACGTAAGATTTTTACCGGACCGAGTAAATTTCGAGGCTGATTTACGAGGTTCTCCGCGTACACGTCACATTCGACACGCTATCGGCGGTTAATTACGCTTAATTATGGACGGACGGTAAACGACTCGTCGGCGAAGCTTTCACGCCTCGTACAAATATTTATCGCCGCGATCGCTAGTTGTGAAAAATTACAATCGTATAAAAATGTATTATGCTTATGTTGCTACATTAATATTTTCGCGCGATAGTGGCAGCTGTATGCAGTTGGGTTTTTTTTTTATTTCTCGCGTTGCCCGTCGAGATAGAAATAAATAATGACTAATTATTCATTCCTGTTTCGAGAAAACAAATTACCTTAATTACAACGATTTCTTCTACGCCAGGCGCGAGAACGCTCTTGTATACATTCGCGTCGGAAGTATTTCTTAATTAAAATTAGCCCGGCTTTCTTGCTACTTTGATATTTCGCGTTATTTATTATGCGGCGATTCAAATCGGGCTCAAACTTCGCCGAAGAGAGAGAGAGAGAAAGAACAGGGATATCCGATTAAACGTCGTAAATTGTATGAAAATGCAAGATGGCCGAGGCTGAAGGCGCCACAATCCTTCGAAATTCCCCCATTTCTCTCCTTTGCAATAACGCCGGCCGTTCGGCGCAAATTTAGCTGTTGCTCGCGCGGCATCCATCTCGAAGTCGCATGTTCGGAATCACACGGGTGTTCCGTGAGTAAATTTAACGAAGGCAGCCCTCGAATTACGGCGAACTTAGCGGCATAAACTCACTAACCGACGTCGGCTGAACGACCGTAAATTTCAAATCACCGCCGCTCCCCCCCTTGTCCCGCCGATCTCCTTTCATCCACACGGAGTCGGCGGGAATTCCGCGGGAAATGCCTCCGACCCGCGCGTCCGTGGCTCGCGTTTCTCATTGATTGCATTCTTTTGTACTTTGTGGCGGTATGAAGTTACCGACTGTCGGCCGGAAACTTGCTCGGCGGCGGTTAGAGGGGCGGCAGACGGAATATATGCGGGATGGAAGGAGGACGAGAGAGAGACAGAGAGAGAGAGAGAGAGAGAGAGAGAGAAGTAGGAAGTTTTTCCCCGCAAGTTCCGTTCGCGCGAACCTTCGTAAGAAGAAGAGGGACGGCGGGTGAATCTGGATGCAAGAGCGACAGGGGGATTTCGGCTAGGGAACTTACGCGAAATTAGAGATCCGATAAAAGAGTCCGGGATAAATGGCGGACGAATTTCATTAGGCAGTCGTTCGGTTGAATATTCCGTTCGCTTTGGCTCATCTCTCTCTCTCTCTCTCTCTTTTCCTTCCCTTTTTCGCTCCCCTTCGTTCCGCTACCTTTGTCCCTGTCGCGATCTCGATGGAGCTCTCTCGCGGCGGTTCTAATTGATAACTCACCGCCAGTCGAGCAAAACTTTCGGTAAATAGAGGCGAAGGCGCGACGCGACGCTCAAGTTTCTCGCGGCAGTCGGGCGATACCGGACTATCGATCGCGCAAATGCGATTATTTAAATGACGACACCGAATTTATTGTTTCGCGAACGAAATCTCATGCGGCATCGCGATCTAGATCGTCGGGGATTCATTGCGGAAGTACAAAGGAGGAGAGTTTCCAGAGAGCGCGGATCTTACAAATTTCATCAAGTACTTTCGGAAATATCTCCGACTGATGAGAGGAATCGATTAAACCGATTATCAATTCATTTCCTTTAACGTCGGAGGCACATGTTGTTGAATGGAGGACCTTCTCGGATTCAACATAAAGTTCTCCTATTTTTATACAGACTTTTAAAGTAAAAAAAAAAAAAAAAAGAAAACATCATTAAGTGATTAAGTCGCGCCAAAGGCGCTCGTCCGCTGATTAAATCGCCGCGCTTTCAACGCCGGCTCAATGTCCGCGTCGTAAAATTCGCGTTATCCCGCGCAACAAATTGCGAATTATACCGCGCTCATTATGATTCATGGAGTATTCCCTAAGCGCGCGGCGGCGGTGCGGTGTATACGCGCGCGCGCGCTTGTCCGCTCCTCGTCCGTGTATTCCCCCGCGCACAACGAAGCGGGGGGGGGGGGGGGGGGCGAAGTCGCGTAAAGCAACAACGCGAGCGAGAGCCCCACGGAGTTTCTGCCGTCGTCATCGTTGCAGATGTGCGGAAACATTGAAACCCTTTTACATTCCGCGCCCGCGGTAATCCAGCGCCTCGCGGG